>NC_136270.1:120257215-120567215 GCF_964187855.1 Myxine glutinosa | reverse complement strand
GTGGCATCTCGGCCACTGGCTGGTATCAAGACCGTTGGGTGGCATCTCGTCCACTGGCTGGTATCAAGACCGTTGGGTGGCATTAGGAATGGCACCAGGACAGCAAGGGATGTGGTAAAACAGAAAATCCTATTGAACGCACAAACAAACTGCTGTCTGAATAAAGTGTGATTGCCATATGATGATGTATGATGTGTGTGTGTGTATGTATGTATGTATTGCCATGTGATGATGTATGATGTGTGTATGTATGTATGTATTGCCATATGATGATGTATGATGTGTGTATGTATGTATGTATTGCCATATGATGATGTATGATGTGTGTATGTATGTATGTATTGCCATGTGATGATGTATGATGTGTGTATGTATGTATGTATTGCCATATGATGATGTATGATGTGTGTATGTATGTATGTATTGCCATGTGATGATGTATGATGTGTGTATGTATGTATGTATTGCCATGTGATGATGTATGATGTGTGTATGTATGTATGTATTGCCATATGATGATGTATGATGTGTGTATGTATGTATGTATTGCCATATGATGATGTATGATGTGTGTATGTATGTATGCATTGCCATATGATGATGTATGATGTGTGTATGTATGTATGTATTGCCATATGATGATGTATGATGTGTGTATGTATGTATGTATTGCCATGTGATGATGTATGATGTGTGTATGTATGTATGTATTCCCATGTGATGATGTATGATGTGTGTATGTATGTATATATTGCCATATGATGATGATGATGTATGATGTGTGTATGTATGTATTGCCATATGATGATGTATGATGTGTGTATGTATGTATTTCCATATGATGATGTATGATGTGTGTCGTGAAAATCAAGCACAGACACGACTTGACCCTTGGGTAGGTTTAATATCATTTAGATCTGTGGTAACATCCTGTAAAATACATTCATGCAATAGACATTAGAATCAGAGTATTACATGGGCAATGTCCGATGTCAATAGGTAAAACAGAACAAGTGCAGCATATAGGGGCGTACATACCATTCAAACTACAGGACTATGTCACAGTAAGTGCCGCTGGAGTGTCCTTGCGCCGCGGTTGTCCCGGGTCTTATAGACGCCCCTTTTAGTGGGATAAGCGAGCACTCCCTGGGTTCACCTTCGGTATAATTTCACTACATTCTCCCCGTCGTTATAACTATACTGCCGCTCGGCAGGTTGCAAGCAAGCGTCAGCAATAATCGAATGGGGCACGTCAATCCACGTCAGTCGGTCCACCCGTAGCGGTCGGGGCGGCGAACTACCCTGCCAGTTCGTGTTCGGAAACTACCGGGTACGGCGTCCCCAAGCCCGGAGTCCCCCGCGTCGGAATAGCTGCCGGAGGTGGGTGTCGGAGGGGGCGCCCCAGCGCCTTCTGGCAAGGGAGTGGGTGACGACGGAAGTGACGGTAGTTGTTCCATAGTGGAAGCTTCGGTAGAGTCCATAGACTCGTAGATGGGTTTGTCGATATCCCTGTCGTCATCCCCACAAGGGGCGAGATGGCGTACGGAGACAGTAGGCTCGCGGCCGTCCGCCGTTAACACTCGAGCATGCTCGGGATTAGCCTGGAGGACCCGCACCTTATCAACAAGGGGGTCGTACTTGCTAGCGCGAACCGCTCATTTGAGATAGGCGGGCCCCGGCTCAGCGAGCCAGCTGGGTAAAGATTGGATACTACCCGAGCTTCTAGGGTGGTGGAACAGTCTTTCGTGAGGAGTCTGGTTGGTGGCGGTACATAGGAGAGCTCGGATCGAGTTTAGAGCTGCAGGTAGCGACCACGCCCATTTATCGAGGCCTCGGCCGAGGGTCCGGAGGCTTAGCATGACGGCCCTCCATATAATCCCATTAAAGCGTTTGATCTGCCCATTCGCCTGGGGCCAGTACGGGGTGGTGTAGCTCGAAGCGACATTATTCTGGAGCAAGTAGCCCCTCACCTCCTGAGACAGGAACACCGCACCCCGATCGGTATGCACGTAGGCCGGATACCCAAACATAGAAAACAAATTCTGCATTCACCATATAACCGTGGCAGCCGACATATCCCCGCACGTATAAGCAAAGGGGAATCGCGAATACTCATCAACGATAGTGAGCAGATAACGAGAGTTACTCGACACCGGCAGCGGCCCTTTGAAGTCCATCGCCAAGCGCTCCCACGGTCTAGTAGTCCTAACCAGCGTCCCCATAAGAGGGTTGTAAAAACGCGGTTTGAGCTCCGCACAGATAGTGCAATCACGGCAGATCCGGCGGATGTCCTCAATCGAGTACGGCAGATTACCACTGCGCACAAAATGCGCGAAATGCGCCACCCCGGGATGACACATAGTGCCGTGCAAAACGCGCAGTCCCTCCAAAGTTGCAACCCCCGCGCAAGTGGCCGGCCTCGATAAGGCGTCGGCGACCAGGTTATCCTTCCCCGGGCGGTATTTGATGGTGTAGCAGAAGTCGGCGAGTTCGATACGCCAACGGGTGATTTTCTCATTCTTAATGCGTTGAGCATGTAACGTGTCATACATAAATGCAACGCTCTGTTGGTCCGTGACGATTTGGAAACACCGCCCAAGCAGGTACGGCCGCCATCGCCGAATTGATTCGATGATCGCGTACGCTTCCTTTTCAACAGACGAATGCCTCCGCTCGGCGGAGGTGAGAGTCCACGAAAAGAAAGCCACAGGGCGTCCCCCTTGGGAGAGAGTCGCCGCTATCGCATGATCCGAGGCATCACTTTCCAAGATGAAAGAGGCACTCTCGTCAATCGTCGCTCCAGCGATGTCGGCTTTAAGGCCCTCGAAGGCCGCCATGGCGGCCGGGCCCATGGGGAACGTGTCGCAGGCCACGAGGGGGCGGAGCTTCGCGGAGAAATTTTGCACCCACTTTGAATAGTGGGCAAACAGCCCAAGAGCGCGTTTCAGCGAAGCCCGATCGCTAGGCGGAGCCATATCGAGCAAAGGTCGCAGACGCTCCTTATCCGGAGAGACAGAGCCATGGGTCACGGTGTACCCTAAAAGATCTACCGTGCGTAGAGAGTAACGACACTTAGCCGCATTCATGGTTAGGCGATATTTCCGCGCGACCTCGAGGAAGCGCTTCAGATTAGCGTCGTGATGCCCCTGGTCATACCCACAAACTGTAAGATTGTCCAGATAGACAAAGACATCAGTCAAGTTCTCCTTCGCAACGAGGTCATCCATAGCCCTCTGAAAACAAGAGACCCCGTTAGTTGCCCCAAAAGGGAGTCGAGTGAACTGGTACAACCGCTGACCCGATTCAAAAGCTGTAAAGATGCGACCACCCCTAGAGATGGGGACCTGATGATGCACACTACGCAGATCGAGAGTGCTATAAACGGAATACAGGGCCACCTGGCGTACCAGGGCATCCATCCCCGGTAAGGGGTAGGCATCCAGCTGGGTAAATCGATTAATCGTCTGTGAGTAGTCGATTACCATGCGCCGGCGGTGGGCCTCACTTCGCACCACTAAGACTTGGGCCCGCCACGGCGACCTACTGGGTTCTATAATACCGTCCTTTAAGAGCTGGGCCGTTTCTTCCGCAATGAATTGCGCGTCTGCGCGAGAGTAGCGCCGCGATTTTACGGCTACAGGGGTACAATCAGTGGTCAGGTTGGGGAACAGCAAGAGAGGCTCCACGTCCATCTGAGCGAGGGCGCACACAGCAAGCGTGTCCGGCCCACCGAAGTCTATTTCCAAACGTCCATGTCGCTTAAGGAAATCAAGTCCTAACAGAACGTCGGCACATAAAGCAGGTAATACCATGAGATACACGTCTGGGAACGTGCATCCCTTTATCACAAGTTTCAATCGACATGCCCCTTTTGTGCTCAGCCGAAGTCCTTGGGAGGCCATGAAGATCCGTCGTGTTGTCCCGAGAACCGGCCAGCCATGTTGATGCACGAGTTGTTGATCGATAAAACTATCCGTAGACCCTGTGTCGATCAAAGCTTGCGCAAAAACGCCCGCGACCTTGAGCGGAATGATGGCCTGCGCAAGGCCGGCAGACCCGGCAGGTATTGTACTGGCCGGGCGAGAAGATCGCGCCTCGCGAGTGGATCCCACTCCGGCTGCAATGTTCCGGTCGTTCGGGCAGCCCGGGGCATTGTTGGCAGGTTGGGCCTCAGCAGGAGCATATAAATCGTAATACCCACTGTCAGAGGACGTTCCCACGCTGGCTGCAGTTTGCCGGTCGTTCGGGCAGCCTGTGGAGGATCCTCGTGACAAGCGCATAGTTGGCTCATCTGTAGTTTCATATGCCGGAGTGAGTGCGTGTAATTCGTAAGAGCCGCCGTCAGATGGCGCTCGAGTCAAGTGCTGCGTTTGCCGCACATCAAGAGGAGTTTCCAAAGCAGGAGCATGTCGCTTGTTTGAAGGAGGCGTTCGAACGCCAGTCAAGGTCGGTCGCTCCACGGCCGGTCGCGTTCGCGCCATTTGTTTCGGTGGCCCGGTGTATCTCACCAAGGTCATGCGTGCAGCCAGGGGCCCACGAGAAGGAGGTCCGCTCATCAAAGCCGAGTGAGGCGCCCCGTCCGGTGCTCGATCCGTTGGCTCAACGATAAGCCCATTCAAGGTCGCGCGGGTGCGCGTGCCCCGTGCGGCCTTCCTGCAGACCTTTGCAAAATGGCCCTTGGTGGAGCACAGATGGCATATGGCCTCCCGAGCCGGGCATTCAGATCTAGGGTGCTGCCGATTCCCACAAAAATAACACTCGCGTACCGGTCAGGCCGTGGCCGGGCAGCGGCAGCAGCAGTTAGGCCGGAAGCGGAGTCCGCTTCAGGAGCACCCAGAGACTCGGCCGTGGTGGTCGGGTCCTCCCCCATATCCTCGGCGGTAACCCTCTCCGGTCACGCGAGTTGAGAAGTCCCCGCCACGACTCGTGGGTGGTCATAAGCGGTGGATTGTTCACGGGCATTTGTAAAGACGCGTGCCAGCCGTAGTGCCTCCGTAAATGTCAGCTCCGCGGTCTCCAAGAGTCGGAGCCTCAAGACTCCAGAATTAATTCCAGAGACGAAAGAATCTCGGAGAAGGTCATCCTGGACTTGCTCATGGGTCCGTACCTCTTGGACGCAGTCCGCCAAGAGGTAACGCAGCTCCTGCGCATAGCGATCGATCGATTCCGATGGTTGTTGTCGCCGCTGGGAGAGTTGATGCCGGCCGTGCACGGCGCTCCGTTTCTTTATGTATAGTCGCTTTAGCTCAGCCAGAGCCGTGGCGTACGTCTCAAATCGAGCAATGCTCCGGTAAACGCTGTGATGGACCTTCGACTGTAACATGTACAGCTTCACCGTGGCAGTGGGCTCTGTTTCATGAGCGGCGAAGTAATTCTCCAGCGTTTTGAGCCAGTGGGTGAACTCCGATCCCGACCCCTCGGCTTGAGCGTCGGCATCGAGAATCGGTACCATGATCATCTTGTGTTCAGTTATTTCGTCGATCTAAATGATATGAAATGTCGTGAAAATCAAGCACAGACACGACTTGACCCTTGGGTAGGTTTAATATCATTTAGATCTGTGGTAACATCCTGTAAAATACATTCATGCAATAGACATTAGAATCAGAGTATTACATGGGCAATGTCCGATGTCAATAGGTAAAACAGAACAAGCGCAGCATATAGGGGCGTACATACCATTCAAACTACAGGACTATGTCACAGTAAGTGCCACTGGAGTATCCTTGCGCCGCGGTTGTCCCGGGTCTGATAGACGCCCCTTTTAGTGGGATAAGCGAGCACTCCCTGGGTTCACCTTCGGTATAATTTCACTACAATGTGTGTATGTATGTATTGCCATATGATGATGTATGATGTGTGTATGTATGTATTGCCGTGTGATGATTAAGCGCACCGGTTGTGCGTGTCCCATGATGCACTTCGTTTTCAACTGCGCTACACACTTTTAGTTCTATATGGTAGCGGTTACCTTATTGGGACATAATCCACGTGCACGGGCCAGTGGGGGTTTTTTTTTTTTTTTTTTTTTTTTTTTTTTTTTGTATACTGAATCGAGGCTCGTGAAAGAGCTGACATTTACTTCACAAACAAATCAACCAGACAAACAAAATATATAAAAAGAGGGAGCGGAAAACAAGAGAAGGGGAAGCACACAAACACTTGAGGGCACACAACATTTAAGAGGAGGGAGATGTGTGGGAGGGAGAGGGCTTGGGGGGAGGGCGGTGGCAGAAGTATCAAACACAAGGACACCAAGGACTTCCAGGACAGAAGTTGGTATTTCAAAAAAGTGGAATTGGGGTGAAATTAGCAGGGGTAGAAAAGATCAAGGTTTTGGATGGGGGAAGATAAGAGATGGTGGTGAACAGCTGTTTTAAAGACCTGGAGGGTGGAGTGGGATTGAAGAGAGTGAGGGAGTTTGTTCCAGAGGCGGGAGAAAAGAGGATTGAAGGAGTGAAGGTGAGCAGAGAGTCTTGATTTTGGCAGTTTAACCATAAGAGGGTTGCAGGCAGATCTTGTGCGACCTGTAGGAATATTTGGGGGACAGAGCCCAGAGAGAGCTGGGGGGGCAAGGCCAGAGAGGAGTCGGTAGAAGACGGAAAGACCACCAACCTGCCTGCGGTGAGTGAGTGAGAGGCCCTCGGAGTTAGCTTCATCGCGGGAGATTCCAATGATTCTGAATGCTTTGGTTTCAACAGCGTGAAGACGAGCTAGGTGTGAGGCAGGAGCACCAGCCCAGAGGGGAGAGCAGTATTCCATTGAGCTGCGGATGAAAGCCTTGTATGTGGTGAGGAGCTCAGGTGTGCCAAGGAAGGACTTCGCACGACGGAGGATGCCCAGTCGGCGACTGGCTTTGGAGGCCAGATTTGAAATGTGGTTTTCCCAGAAAAGATCATGGCAGATAGTGAGACCCAAAAGCTTGAGTGACAGAACTTCTTGGAGAGGCTTATTCAGAAAGTGGATGGGAGGGTTTTCCAGTTGGTCTTTTCAGAGAGACATCGTAAGAGTGTGAGATTTGTCAGGATTGAAAGACATGTTCCACTTGTTTGCCCAGTCTGTGATTTTGTCCAGGTCTGCAGAGAGTGAGGAGGCTGCAGACTGCCGATCTGAGGGATGAGGAATGGAGCGGCAGAGAGTGGAGTCATCAGCAAAGAGATAGAGAGGATTTTCCAGAGTCGGAGAGATCATTGATGAAGACCAGAAAAAGCACAGGGCCCAGAACACTGCCTTGGGGAACTCCAGCCTGAACAGGAAGAGGAGATGAGAGAAACCCATTCAGGGCCACACGTTGTGTTAGCATACACATGCACCTCATGTATGTATTTCCATATGATGATGTGGGCGTGACGATGTGGGCGTTTGATGATGTGGGCGTGACGTACGCACGGTTGTTGAAGACACGCCCTCCGAAGAGGATGTTGGCGCTATAAAAGCTGTACGAGTTCCGTTCGCGTGAGGACTTCACCTTCAATTGGTGGAGGAGTGGGGGAGTTGTCCACTGTGGTGGAGTATTGTATGACCATGCATTGTGGCCCTTCGGGTTCAGGATGCATGTGTTTTGAATGACCATGTGCTTCAGCCTTTGGGTTGAGATGCATGTGTATACTAATGGGACAGTCTTGATAGACGGTGTGCCTTGGCCGTGGGGTCAAGGTGCACGTCCAAGGCTGTTTAAATGTTTGATTTTTTACCTTTTTTATTATAAAAAAGGCAGGCCACGGTGCTGGCCTTAAAAGCACCTCCAAAATGGCCTCGTCTTCTCGTCATCCGCAACTCCTAAAATATCTTAATACTGTAGCGGCTGCCGCTGGGGTTACACAATCGCCTTGCACCTATCAAGGACGCGGAGCGATCACCAGGCCGGGCTCGTCCAGGACGCCCGGGCAGGCCCGCGCTCGACTTGCCAGGCCTCGGTCGGGACGCCCGGGCAGGCTCGCCCTCGGCTTGCCAGGCCGCAGCCGGCCCGCGGGGCCACGCCCCCTGGCGCCAGGCCTGGGCAAACCCCCTGGCGGAATAGATATATATTGCCGACCGTAAAACGTTTTTCCCAGAGTGCCTGAGGGTTTGATTCTAATAAAGCAGCTCAGATGAATTCAAGCTTTTTGTCGCGTCCATTCTTTCGATCGACGTGGGAGCCACAGCTCCTTCATTGGTGACCTATCGACATGGACACGGCAGTCGCCCTTAAACTGCCTACCTTCTGGGAGGCTCACGCGGCGGTTTGGTTCGCACAAGCGGAGTCCCTGTTCGCCCTGCGAGGCATCACGGCGGACGACACCCGCTTCCACCACGTGGTCGCTGCGCTCGGTTCAGCCACCGCAGCCCGCGCCCTGAGCCTCCTCGAGAGACCGCCAGCCGCGGACAAATACGGCGCGATTAAGAAGCTTCTCCTCGATGCTTTCGCCCTCCCAGCGGCGGAACGCGCACGGCGCCTGCTCGATTTGCCGGAGCTCGGCGACACGCGCCCTTCCGAGCGAATGGACTACATGCTTTCGCTGCTCGGCGAGCACTCTCCGGCATTCCTGTTCCGGGAGCTGTTCCTCCGTCAGCTGCCTAACCCGGTACGCCTCGCCCTGGCAAGCACGACGATCACAGATCCCCGGGCCCTTGCCAGAGAAGCCGACAAAATCTCCGCCGCGGGACAGCGCATCGCAGCGGCGACATGGGACCCGCCGCCGCCTGATGCACCATCCATGGCGCCCGAGCACCCGGCGCGTTCGACGGCCGAACTGCCGACGCAATTGGCGGCCGCTATACCGAGCCGACCACGTTCAGCACGACGTCCGAAGCCTCCACCCGACCAAGCGTGGTGTTCCTATCATGCCAGGTTCGGACAGAAGGCCCGGACATGCCGACCCCCGTGCACCTTCGGCGGGTCGGGAAACGGCCAGGCCGGCGTTCATTACCTGCCATGAACGCCGGCCACAGTCACACGGGCAACTTACTGTTCATCACGGATAAAGCGTCCGGACGGCGCTTCCTGTGCGACACCGGCGCCCAAGTGAGCGTCATGCCCGCCTCTGACCAGGACAGGCAATCCGCGGTTTGCGGCCCCTCCTTGGTTGCGGCCAACGGATCGACTATCCGCACCTTCGGCCCGCGCAACGTCACCCTCTGCTTCGGCGGCCAACGCTTCGCTTGGACGTTTGTAACCGCCAACGTGCCCATGGCTCTGCTCGGCGCCGACTTCCTCTGCGCACACGGACTGCTGGTGGACGTCCAACGGCGTCGTTTAATCAACGCTGAAACCTTCAGCTCCCTGGTATGCACATTGAGCAGCTCCGCGCCGACCGAGCTGGCATGCACCGTCCCGGCGGCGAACGAGTTTGCTCGCCTGCTCGCGGAGTTCCCGGCCCTCACGCGGCCGACGTTTTCGGCCGTCGCAGTACGGCATGGGATCGAGCACCACATACCAACCACGGGCCCGCCGGTCTACGCCAGGGCCCGCCGCCTCGACCCAGCCAAGCTTGCCGTTGCGAAGGCCGAATTCGACGCGTTGGAGCACCTCGGCATCGTGCGGCGCTCCGATAGCGCGTGGGCCTCGCCACTGCACATCGTGCCAAAGCCGGGGGGTGGATGGCGCCCGTGTGGCGACTACCGCCGTCTTAATGACGCTACAACACCCGACAGGTACCCGATCCCGCATATCCAAGACTTCTCCGCCCGTCTGGCGGGACGGGTCATTTTTTCAAAAATTGATCTCATACGGGGATATCACCAGGTACCTGTCAGGGCGGCCGACGTCCCTAAAACGGCAGTCATCACGCCGTTCGGCTTATTCGAGTTCTTGCGGATGCCGTTTGGTCTCAAGAACGCGGCTCAGGCGTTCCAGCGCTTGATGGACGGCGTGCTGCGTGACCTGCCGTTCCTTTTCGTTTACCTGGACGACATCCTCGTCGCCAGCACGTCCCGGGCCGAGCACCTCCTCCACCTCCGAACACTGTTCGGGCGCCTCAGCGAGCACGGCCTCATCGTCAACCCGGCCAAATGCCACTTCGGCACGACGGCCGTTGATTTTTTGGGCCACCACATCACCAAGAACGGGGCTGTGCCACTGCCAACCAAGGTCGAGGCCATCACCACTTTCCCGCGTCCCCGCACCATAAAGGCCCTGCAGGAATTCCTGGGAATGGTGAATTTTTATCACCGCTTCGTGCCCCGCGCTGCTCAACTCATGCGGCCCCTCTACGAAGCCCTCCGGGGCAAGCCGGCCAAGCACGACATCGCCTGGTCCGCAGCAATGGATGCGGCCTTCCAAAGCTCAAAGCGGGCCCTCGCCGACGCAACACTGCTCGCTCACCCGGTGCTCAACGCTCCCATCGCCCTCACCACGGATGCCTCCGACTACGCGGTGGGCGCCGTACATGAGCAATGGGTGAACGGGGTTTGGCAGCCACTCGCTTTTTTCAGCCGGCAGCTCCGGCCGAACGAGCTCAAATACAGCACGTTTGACCGGGAGCTCCTCGGTCTACACCTGGCCGTCCGCCATTTCCGCCACCTCCTGGAGGGCCGACCTTTCACGGCGTTCGTCGACCACAAGCCGTTGGTTTACGCCATGGCCAAGGTCACGGAGCCATGGTCGGCCCGCCAACAGCGCCACCTCTCCGCCGTGTCGGAGTTTACCACGGACATCCGGCACGTCGCCGGCAAAAACAACGCCGTGGCCGACTGTCTTTCCCGGGCCAGCGCGAACGCGGTCCACCTGGGCGTGGATTTTGCGCTCATGGCGGCGGACCAAACCACCGACACCACGGTGCAAGCCCTCCGGGCGGCGGACACGGGCCTCCGCCTGGCCGACATCCCCTGCGCGGACACTGTCCTGCTCTGCGACGTCTCCCAAGGCCGGCCTCGCCCCATCGTGCCCGTCACCTGGCAACGCCGCATCTTCGCCTCCCTCCACGGCCTTTCCCACCCGGGCCGGAAAGCTTCCCAGAAGCTGGTGTCGGCGCGTTTCGTCTGGCACGGCCTTCGTCGGGACGTCCGCGATTGGACCAGCGCCTGCACCGCCTGCCAACGGGCCAAGGTCCACCGACACACCCAGGCCCCGCTGGCACCTTTCACCGTGCCCGAACGACGTTTCGACCACGTCAACGTGGATCTGGTGGGCCCCCTTCCCCCATCACGAGGGTTCACACACCTGCTCACCATGGTGGACAGGACCACCAGGTGGCCGGAGGCCGTTCCCCTCGTCTCCACCACCACCGCCGACGTGGCGCAGGCCTTCATCGCCACCTGGGTCGCCCGCTTCGGCGCACCGGCGGACATCTCGTCAGACCGCGGACCACAGTTCACCTCCGAGCTGTGGGGCGCGGTCGCCCGCAACCTGGGGGTCAAGCTCCACCGTACTACGGCCTACCACCCCCAAGCAAACGGGTTGTGCGAGCGATTCCACCGCTCCATGAAGGCCGCGCTCATGGCCGGCCTTCAAGACGGCGGTTGGGCCGACCGGCTGCCGTGGGTCCTTTTGGGCCTTCGCACGGCCCCCAAGGAGGACCTCCAGGCATCCACCGCCGAGCTGGTCTATGGCCAGGTGCTACGCGTCCCGGGCGAATTCGTGCCCGACGCTACCAGCCCCTGGTCCGCAGCTCGCCAGCGCTCGGACCTCCAGGAGGCCGCCCGACGGTTTGCCCCCGTGCCGACATCCCACCACGGTGACCCCCAGTCCTACGTCCCCCCAGCACTCCGCACCGCGGAGTATGTTTTTGTGCGTCACGACGCACATCGGCGGCCACTCCAGCCGCCGTACGACGGGCCCTTCCGGGTGCTGCGACGGGACGACAAGTCGTTCGTCATCGACATCGGCGGCAGGTCGGACCGGATTGCAGTGGACCGCCTCAAGCCGGCGCACGTGGACGTCGACCACCCACCACGGGTGGCCCTCCCGCCGCGGCGAGGCCGCCCCCCGTCCACGGTGCCCCCCACTCGACCGCCCACCACCTCACCGGACCCCCTCCCACGACCCACCAGGGGTCGCTTCGGCCGGGTCATCAGGACCCCCCTCAAGTTGACCCTGTCGGTGCAAGTCGATTCTGGGGGGACGTGTGTAGCGGCTGCCGCTGGGGTTACACAATCGCCTTGCACCTATCAAGGACGCGGAGCGATCACCAGGCCGGGCTCGTCCAGGACGCCCGGGCAGGCCCGCGCTCGACTTGCCAGGCCTCGGTCGGGACGCCCGGGCAGGCTCGCCCTCGGCTTGCCAGGCCGCAGCCGGCCCGCGGGGCCACGCCCCCTGGCGCCAGGCCTGGGCAAACCCCCTGGCGGAATAGATATATATTGCCGACCGTAAAACGTTTTTCCCAGAGTGCCTGAGGGTTTGATTCTAATAAAGCAGCTCAGATGAATTCAAGCTTTTTGTCGCGTCCATTCTTTCGATCGACGTGGGAGCCACAGCTCCTTCAATACAATAATTGCAAATGGTCGCTCATTGCTGATGACAAATGTTTCTGTCACACAAAGTCACTCACATTGGCACTCAAAAGTTCCAGCGATTATTTGGAGGTCGCCACATATAGCGCTATGAGACCACAGAACCCCATTACTTATGATGCTTAATGGGTTCATTTAGCTGATTGGAAGAATCTCGCATGATGGTGACGTCCGAGCACCACATTTAGGTGGTACCCAGACAGCACCAAATTTAGGTGGTACCCAGACAGCACGACATTTAGGTGGTACCCAGACAGCACAACATTTAGGTGGTACCCAGACAGCACCACATTTCGGTGGTACCCAGACAGCACCACATTTAGGTGGTACCCAGACAGCACCACATTTAGGTGGTACCCAGACAGCACCACATTTAGGTGGTACCCAGACAGCACCACATTTATGTGGTACACAGACAGCACCACATTTAGGTGGTACCCAGACAGCACCACATTTAGGTGGTACCCAGACAGCACCACATTTAGGTGGTACCCAGACAGCACCACATTTCGGTGGTACCCAGACAGCACCACATTTAGGTGGTACCCAGACATCACAACATTTAGGTGGTACCCAGACAGCACCACATTTAGGTGGTACCCAAACAGCACCACATTTAGGTGGTACCCAGACAGCACCACATTTAGGTGGTACACAGACAGCACCACATTTAGGTGGTACCCAGACAGCACCACATTTAGGTGGTACCCAGACAGCACCACATTTAGGTGGTACCGAGATGGTGTGTCAAGACACCGGGAGACATCAGTGAGGAGCTGGAGCCGTGGTCCAGTATCCAGAACGAGAGGAGCAACGAATGTTGTTTGCACATCTTCGAGATCCAGGGACTCATGGGCTACCAGGGGTGGTAATTATGAGTCCTGGGTGCATAACCTTTATGAACAGCTCTGCAACTATGAGCAAGTTTGCTTATAGGCCCAGAGGTTTTGTTTTTTCTTCTGCTCCGCATCACATAATTGTGATACTGAACCCTTTTTCTCCTGTTCCTCGTCATTTCCACACTCTGCCCAAAATGGACTTTGAAATTTTGTAGAAAAGAAAGTCTGAGGCCTAAATATCTTCTTTCCCTTGTGTTGCCTGTGGCAACATGTTCCGTGTTTAGCATTAAATATTTAAGGCTTTGCTTAAATTTTCTGTAAACATAATTTTACAGCGTAGCCCGGAGGACAATGCCATATTGAACAGAGTTTGTCTGTCCGTCCGGTCTGTGTATGTATGTATGTGTGTATGTATGTATGTATGTATGTGTGTACTGTGTATGTATGTGTGTATGTATGTATGTATGTGTGTACTATGTATGTATGTATGTATGTATGTGTGTATGTATGTATGTGTGTATGTGTCTATGTATGTGTGTATGTATGTGAGTATGTATGTGTGTATGTATGTATGTATGTGTGTATGTATGTATGTATGTATGTGTGTATGTATGTATGTATGTGTGTATGTATGTATGTATGTGTGTATGTATGTGTGTATGTATGTGTGTATGTATGTGTGTAAGTATGTATGTATGTATGTGTGTATGTATGTATGTATGTGTGTATGTATGTATGTATGTATGTGTGTATGTATGTATGTATGTGTGTATGTATGTATGTATGTGAGTATGTATGTGTGTATGTATGTGTGTATGTATGTATGTAAGTATGTATGTATGTGTGTATGTATGTATGTATGTATGTATGTGTGTATGTATGTATGTATGTGTGTATGTATGTATGTATGTGTGTATGTATGTGTGTATGTATGTGTGTATGTATGTGTGTAAGTATGTATGTATGTGTGTATATGTTTGCTGCTTACCTTTGTACCATTTCAGGTTATTCACTGGACTTGAATTGCTTAAATTTCGATAAAAACTGGAAAAATTGAGGTGTTCTAAAACTTTTGACCGGTTGTGTATGTGTGTATGTGTGTGTATGTGTGTATGTGTGTGTATGTGTGTGTGTATGTGTGTATGTATGTATGTATGTATGTATGTATGTGTGTATGTATGTATGTCCCTTCCACCGGCATTTTGCGGGTTTATTCCTTTAAAAAATTGTTTTCTCTACAACTCTTGGTCCGATTGACACGAAATTTTCACCACAGGAGCACCTCCTCTTCTATAATTTTATATTAATACTTATGACGTCATAGTTCACGTTGTATGGGCGCCATCCTGGCAAAACCGAAAAACCTAGCACCTCTATCTCCGAAACCGCTTCATGGAAAAAATTGAAAGGTGTCTCGTTTGTAAAGTTCTCCCCACGGGGAATTACATATGTTAACAAGAAAAAAGAGCCATCAGAGATTGCAAACCCTCGCCAGGATGTATTTTCAGTGGTTTTAAGGCTTTTGTGTTGAAACAAATATGGCGGCCGAACCACATGACCGATGACGTCATCATCATTTTTTTTTTCTAAACTAATTTATTCCTGCTCAAGAAATTTCATCTTGATCGGATGAAGTTTTGTACTTGTCGAATTATGACGTCATAATGGAAGCACCTATGACATCATCATTAACATATTTTATTCCCCATGGAGAGATCTTTACAATGAGCCATGTCTCAGTTTTTTCTATTCAGCATTTTCAGAGATATAGAGGTGCAAAGTTTTTCGGTTTTTCCAAGATGGCGGCCGAACCACGTGACCTATGACGTCATCATTATTTTTGTTTTCTCCACCAGTTTATGCCGACATGGCGCTCAAGAAATTTCATCTTGATTGGATGAAGTTTTGTACTTGTCGAATTATTACGTCATAATGGAGGCACCTATGACATCAGCATTAACATATTTTATTCCCCACGGAGAGTTCTTTACAATGAGCCATGTCTCGATTTTTTCTATTCAGCGATTTAGGAGATATGGAGGTGCAAATTTTTCGGTTTTTCCAAGATGGCGGCCGAACCACGTGACCTATGCCATCATAATTATCATGAAAAAAATTATACAGGTGGAGATGCACCTGTGCTGAAAATTTCCTGTGAATCGGACCAACGGTTGCAGAGAAAATCATATTTATTCTGTGTGGACAAACAAACAGACAAATGAAAAATCGGTCAGAGACCGAGGACTTGCCGGAATGTACTTTTTTATCGGCCATTTTGGATCAAAATGGCGGGAAATCTATACATGTATATACACTAAGCAATGGAAGGTAACTGAGTAAGTGGATGCATATCTCTTGTCCTTGTTCTATACATGGTTGAAGGATTTTGGTGGTGAGGGGGCCTGAAGCCAGATTTTAATCTTACAGCCTGTTGGTGCTCGCAGTCACTGCAATGCGAAGCGAAAGACACCTCAGAGCTGTCACATTCACAACCGCTGTGTCGTGTGTACTCCGGATACGTGTTTCCTTAATTGTAAAAACTACCAAGTCAACAGTTAAAAGGATTTTGAGCCGATAGGTGTTACGGCCTTGGCAAGATCGATGGAGACAGCGATCTGTTAGCTTATACACTGCCCAAATAGCTATGTGGAATTCTCGCATGTAGAGATTAAACCCACGTCGTTTGAACTTTGGCAGAGGTCATTATATACTTTTAATGATGTTTTTATACGAATCAAAAAAGAAAATAATTGGTTTTGGGTCATCCTTACTGCATATCTCGTGGAATTGTGTGTTGGAGAGATGACCGTGATGGCTGGTACCATTTCCCGTTAGCAAAAAACGATTTTCACGTTTTGGGTGACCTTGAGCTTGACCTTGGCCCTAGCGAGTTAAAAATTGGGCACAGTCTATTCCAGGCCTAGGCAAATATGTGTGTAAAGTATGGCGATGCTATGTGCAACGATGTCGACGTAGTACTACGCACAAACAGACAGACAGACATTAAAAAATCGGTCAGAGACCGCGGACTTGCCGGAATGTACTTTTTATCGGCCATTTTGGATCAAGTTTTTCGGTTTTTCCAAGATGGCGGCCGAACCACATGACCGATGACGTCATCATTATTTTTTTTCTAAACTAATTTATTCCTGCTCAAGAAATGTCATCTTGATCGGATGAAGTTTTGTACTTGTCGAATTATGACGTCATAATGGAGGCACCTATGACATCATCATTAACATATTTTATTCCCCATGGAGAGTTCTTTACAATGAGCCATGTCTCAAATTTTTCTATTCGGCACTTTCGGAGATAGAGGTGCAAAGTTTTTCGGTTTTTCCAAGATGGCGGCCGAACCACGTGACCGATGACGTCATCTTTTTTTTTTTCTCCACCAGTTTATGCCGACATGGCGCTCAAGAAATTGCATCTTGATTGGATGAAGTTTTGTACTTGACGAATTATGACGTCATAATGGAGGCCTTGGGTCTCGAGAGTTAAAAATTGGGCACAGTCTATTCCAGGGCAAAGCAAATATGTGTGTAAAGTATATATGGCGATGTAGTACTGCACACAAACAGACAAACAGACGGACAGACAAATGAAAAATCGGTCAGGGACCGAGGACTTGCCGGAAAGTACTTTTTTATCGGCCATTTAGGACAAATATGGCGGCCGAACCACGTGACCGAAGACGTCATCATTAACATATTTTATTCCCCATGGAGAGTTCTTCACAATGAGCCACGTCTCAATTCTTTCTATTCAGCACTTTCAGAGATATGGATGCTAGGTTTTTAGGTTTTTCCAAGATGGCGGCCGAACCATGTGACGGATGACGTCATCATTAACATATTGTTGCGGATTCGGGGGTCGGCGCTCCCCTTATCAAGGGGGGGGGGGTTTAATCCCCTTGTCTTTTAAGCTGGCCGCCCCCCAATCCTGGAAATTATGACGCTCCTCCCGGTTGGAATTAGCTCGGGTGATTGGTCAATGAAGTCCCAAATACCTACGTACTAACCCCGACCGCGAGCAGGGAAATAACTCCTTCTCGAACCACGGATAAGATGGAATATTGCCGAGCGGTTAGCAATCCGCGGCCCGAGCCGTTAACAATAAAACTAAACCCGATCCTGAGCGGTTTCCAAATCGTGCCACAGGTACTCAATTGAAAGAAAGGACAGAGGCGATCGAATAAGAGGAAACCAGAGTAAGGGAAGAACAAAGAGTGGGTTTATTAATTATTTACAAGACCCAAAGAAGAGGAAACGAAAGCATGTACAAGAAGAGAGAAACAAAAGGACACAGGGCAAGCTTATCTAAACAGTCTTACTTACAACCCCGGACAAACAGACAGACTTACACAGGATGGTAGCCGGTAGGGGAGGAAGGTCCAGGCAGATGGGTCCAGGCAGGTAGGCTCCGTCCAGGCTCCGGTTCCGCGGGCGAAGAATGGCAGGCAGCTTCGCGTGTCGTTGGCGCATGACCGGACCTTACATATGCGAGGGGCTGGAATGCCGCGTACGTATAGTGTGCCAAACGCTCTCTCTCTCCCGATCAATCAAGGTCCATATCAAACGGCAGTTCATATCAAACGATGGTTCCCTGCGCAGTTCGTTGAAACAAGCGCGCCTCCGTGCTGTCCTCTGGATAACGTTACAATCAGACGTCTCCGCACAGTTCCTTCAATAGCAAAGGTCCCCTGCGCAGTTCGTGATATTCGAGCTCTCCTCGCGCAGTCCTTGATATTCGAGCTCTCCCGCGCAGTCCTTGATATTCGAGCTCTCCCCACGCCGTCCTTGATATTCGAGCTCTCCCCGCGCAGTCCTGAAAGCAGTCCTCGCGCTTGCGCTTATATAACGCGCTTTGAAATCAATGCGCGCTTCATAGAGACACGCCCACCAGTGAGCTCACCTCAGCCCGGGTTGGATAGCGAGGGCTCACCGGCTCCGATCCTGACGGCTCGTTGACAGGGCCATGCCTCGTTCTTGGCGCTCCGCCCCCTTCTTCTCCAAGCTTGACCACGTGCGTAATGGCGTTTGGAGCGAGGCAGCGAACGCTGCTGGGCGAGCAGAGGCGCGTAACCCAATTTGGAGAGAGGGACTGGCAAAATGGACAGAATGGGGCCTATCTTATTTAATTAATGCAACGCAGATTCAACTATTGGGAACACAGCCTTATCTGAAACACATACTAAGGAAATAACTGACAGTCCTATGGTGTCCTACGTGTTGCATATGGCCTAACTACGGGGGCGACCTTTGACCTTTTAAATGATGGAATATTTACAAGAAGTGATTATTTATTTACAAAGTGATGGGCTCTCAAAACCACAACAATATTTTATTCCCCATGGAGAGTTCTTTGCAATGAGCCATGTCTCAATTTTTTCTATTCAGCACTTTCGGAGATATGGAGGTGCTAAGTTTTTCGGTTTTTCCAAGATGGCGGCCGAACCACGTGACCGATGGCGTCATCAATTGGGCACAGTCTATTCCAGGGCAAGTCAAATACGTGTGCAAAGTTTGGCGATTCTACGTGCAACGGTGTAGACGTAGTGCTGCAAAGAGACAGACAGACAGACAAACAGACAGACAGACAAACAAACAGACAGACAGACAGACAAACAGACAGACAGACAGACAGACAAACAGACAGACAGACAAACCAACCGATCAAAATAACAAACAGACAAACGGACTCAAATGCAATACCATCTCCTCTGGCCTCGCCGGAGCTCGAACGGCACTCGTAACTCAAACGGCACTCGGTAGAAAGCATACGTCCGCCAGGTGAACAGTTTACGTTTTGTATCCCAGAGTAGACCAAAAAATCACAAAACAGAATCACATTTAATCAAAATCATCCATCCATAACATTTTGAGATATCCTGCTTTGTATCGTTTTTGGCCCGATCTCCCAATGGTGAAGAATCACTTTAAAAATTATAGTAGCCGGATCCGGATCTTCACCAAAATTGAATCTGTTCTTCCTCGTCACACAAACAAGCTGTCCACCAAGTTTCGTCCAAATCCGCCTGCAACTTTTTGAGATATCTTGTTCACAAACGCACAGATAGACAAAAAAAGGCAGACAGGGGTGAAAACATAACCTCCATCCACCTTTGGTGGCGGAGGTAATAATGATGTTAAAGGTGCCTTCATTATGACGACATAAATCGACAATTAGAACGCTTGATCCGTTCAGTATGAAATTTCTTGAGCATGATCTCGGGATAAATTGGTCGAGAAAACAAAAATTTGATGACGTCATCGGTCACGTGGTTCGGCGTAGCCCGTAGGACAATGTGGTTCGGTCACGTGGTTCGGTGTAGCCTGAAGGACAATGCCATCTTGAAAAGCGTTTTGACTGTCGTCCGGTCTAAGTATGTACGTATGTCGCTCACAAACGCCCACCAATCAAAGCTGAGGATCTGGTCACATGACGGGTGTACAGCAGATCCTCCCCTCAGCAGATCCAAGCCTGGCTATGCCGTTGCTGCACCATTGGTCTTGATTTTTTTTATTCCTTAATTGCTACAATGTGGATTTGTCAGATTTCAAGCTGTACAAACTGTAAATCATTGTGTGCATATTGCGTAATTAATTTCAAACTTTATCTTCTTAATAATCAGTCGTTCTTGTAATAACTGCAATTTCAAAATAGTCCATCAGTCATCCTTGCGATTGGGTTGGGAGTTTGGTCCTTTAGAGTTTAGACCGAGGACGCGACAATCACTCGGACCGGAACCTCTCGAATGTGTGACGTAGCATTGGGGAAAATCAACCTGTGCGTTGCATATCGAGTGACTTTCTGCCATTTGCACTTTAACCGGTTCTTGGGAGCCCTCGGTCATGGTCTACATCCCTGCTCTGGATCGTGGGGACCGCGGGCGTTCTCCGGGTGGGTTCCACTGCACCTGCATTTCCATTCTCGTGCTTTAGATTTATTTTCATTCATAAGGAAACAAAACCTGGCTAAGAATGACCCGAAGTCACACGAGTATATTTCAAGTCGCATTACAGAGATTCCATCTGCAGGGTTCAGGATGTAATCTTTCATTTCCCTCCGAGAGGTATTTCCTTTATCTCAGGAAAGCGAGGCATGCAAGGAGATCGAACACCCTGTTTTGGAAAACATAACTCGTGGATATTTCGCAAGTGACGCAGATAGAATGTGAGTGAGGTGGGTCGGACACCAGGTGCGCAGCAGGTTGACGTGTGGCTAGAAAGTGACAGTCATTTCATGATTGAGGTGTTGGATTTGGAGAGACAATTCAATGGATTGTGGATTCTGGGTGAAAGTTTCTCCAAGAGATCTCTGCCCAACGATGCTGTGTGAGGTCTCAAAGTTCCACACTCGTGTCCAAAATGCCATTCTTAAAGCATTTTGCGCATTTTCATGGACTTATTGCTTCTCGGGATGGTCAGTGAGGGCGATGGTCAGTGAGGGCGATGTGCAGCGAGGGCGATGATAAGTGAGGGCGATGTGCAGCGAGGCGATGATCAGTGATGGCGATGTGCAGCGAGGGCGATGATCAGTGAGGGCGATGTGCAGCGAGGGCGATGATCAGTGAGGGCGATGTGCAGCGAGGGTGATGATCAGTGAGGACAATGATCAGTGAGGACAATGATCAGCGAGGACGATGATCAGCGAGGGCGTTGCACAGTGAGGGGATGATCAGTGAGGGTGATGATCAGTGAGGGCGATGCGCAGTGAGGGGATGATCAGTGAGGGCGATGCGCAGTGAGGGGGATGATCAGTGAGGGCGATGTGCAGTGAGGGGGATGATCAGTGAGGGCGATGCACAATGAGGGCGATACGCAGTGAGGGTGATGATCAGTGAGGTCGATGTGCAGTGAGGGTGATGATCAGCGAGGGCGATGATCAGTGAGGGTGATGATCAGTGAGGGCGATGCGCAGTGAGGGGGATGATCAGTGAGAGCGATGTGCAGTGAGGGTGATGATCAGTGAGGGCGATGATCAGTGAGGGCGATGATCAGTGAGGGTGATGATCAGTGAGGTCGATGTGCAGTGAGGGTGATGATCAGCGAGGGCGATGATCAGTGAGGGTGATGATCAGTGAGGTCGATGTGCAGTGAGGGGGATGATCAGTGAGGGCGATGCACAATGAGGGCGATATGCAGTGAGGGCGATGGTCAGTGAGAGCGATGTGCAGTGAGGGTGATGATCAGTGAGGGCGATGCGCAGTGAGGGTGAGGTGCAGTGAGCGCGATGATCAGTGAGGGCGAGGCACAGTGAGGATGATGTGCAGCGAGGGCGATGATCAGCGAGGGCGAAGATCAGTGAGGTCGATGATCAGTGAGGTCGATGATCAGCGAGGGCGATGATCAGCGAGGGCGAAGATCAGTGAGGTCGATGATCAGTGAGGTCGATGATCAGCGAGGGCGATGTGCAGTAAGGTCGATGATCAGCGAGGGCGATGTGCAGTAAGGTCGATGATCAGCGAAGGCGATGTGCAGTGTGGGTGAAGCACAGTGAGGGCGACGATCAGCGAGGACAATGTACAGTGAGGGTGATGTGCAGTGAGGATGATGTGTAGTGAGGGCGATGTGCAGTGTGGGCGATGATCAGCGAGGGCATAGTGCCGCAAGGGTGAAGTGCAGTTAGGACGTTGTGCAGTGAGAGCGATGATCAGTGAGGGAGATGATCAGCGAGGGCAATGATCAGTGAGGTCCATGATCAGCGAGGGCGATGTGCAATGAGGATAAGTGCAGTGAGGGGTAAGCACAGTGAGGGCGATGATCAGTGAGGACGATGCGCAGTGAGTGTGATGATCATCGAGGACGATGCGCAGTGAGTGCTCGTCGGAGTGGAGAGGAAAGTGGTCTCGGTGCTGCGCAGAGCATCAGCAGAGCTGCTTGCTTGATTTATTAACCTCGTGGCAATTTCATGCAATAACTTTAAATGCATCTTCACAATTATTGGGCAGTTAGATTGAAGCGGGAGTTTCTCTAATAGGACACATCGGTTTGGTGGCTGCGGAGGATCTAGTTAAACAGACGTGAAGTGCAATATGTTTCGATTGTAATATTGATGTGAATGCTGAAATGGCGACCTTTGTTGTATTCCAATATTTCGTGATTGCAACGAGGGAGGGAGTTCACTTTAAACCAAGAATGTTCATATGAAAAAGCGTTTCCGTTCCGAGTCATCGCAATTTCCAGCCCTTTGTTCAGGGAAAGATTGGGACGCTTGTCCAAAGAGATGTAATTATTGGGTGAAGTTTTGAACCTTCGTGCAAGTCCTTGTTCATTTGCCATTTTCATCAGTTTTTTTGAAGGATTAAATTTTTTATTTTCTTATCAAAATGGAAGAGGAAGTTCCCCATTGTGCAGGTAATTAAGATGATCCATGAATTTGCTCATAACCTCGGACTATGTCTTTAAATAGCTCGAATTAATCACATTTTCTTGTGGTGTGGGCTGCGGCAGGTGTGGTCTGGCCCAAGTCTTTCACGAACCGGCTGACCAGACGGGATGTTCGCCAGGAATGTGGAATTGGTCGAATTCGTTCAGATTGCTGGCGATAACTCACTAAAGACATCATGGGAGGTTTGATGTCCACTTAGCTCTTACACGAGCCTCGACTTAGTATAAAAAAGGGGGGACACAGCTTAACGTCGATCTGAAGGATACATCTTATGATGCAACATCCGTTTGTGAGGCATCATTTCTACAGGTTGGGAATTTCACTCAATTATATAGCTTATAGCCTCTGCACCAACATCGAACTGATCAATTTAGTCCTAAATCACGATAATCGGTGTACCTGTGACTCCACCGATGGCAAGAATAATCGGTATCCCTTTGCCTCCACCAATTCGATTTCTTAAAAAATTACTAAATCTTAGCTTATTACACACATAAATCCTAAAATGACCCGGACAATATTATTGGCACCTTTTAGGAGTTGTTAGAAATAATTAGATTTCAAGCAGGTGATTCTCCTTTACTTTGGAATTGAACCTACCTATGGTGAGTTGCAGGTGCCTACAATATAAAAATCACTCATTGAACCAGTTTGAATAGAGAAAAGGAGTCATTCTGCTGTTTTGTGTCACTGTGTTCCGCAATGAGCATGGAGAAAAGAAAGAAAACCAGAGAATTCTCTGAGGAGGTCAGATACAAGATTGTAGCCAAGCATGGACAATCTGAAGGCTACAAGTCCATCTCCAGAGACCTTGATGTTCCTGTGTCCACCATACGCAATGTTATCAGGAAGTTTAAGGCCCATGGCACTGTAGCCAACTTCCCTGGACGTGGCCGCAAGAGAAAACTTGATCGAATATTGCAGTGAAGAGTTGTTTGAATGGTCGAGAAAGCACCTCGATCACCGGCCAAACAGATTCAAGCTGACCTTCAGGCATAAGGTACGACAGTATCAACTCGCACCATCCATCACCAACTCAATGAAAGGGGGTTCTATGGTAGGAGACCCAGGAGCAGTGACGTAGTGATGGGGGCAAAGGGGGCAATCGCACCAGGTGCGAAGTGGATGGGGCGCCAAATGACACCCTCAAAAAACCGTTTTAATGCTCCATTTGTTTGTATATGAATTATAATACAACGAACTCGTGAGGTCACGAGAAGCAACTTTCAGAACCACGTTTTACAGTTTAATGTGTCATGTCGATGTTTACAAACTCCTTTCCATCCGGATTCACTTTTTTCCTAATTCCTATTTCTATCACCTCTCACAGTAAATAAATCCGTTTTCTGGTGTTTGCTGCGTCGCTCTCTTATCTTGTATAATGAGGTTTAATATACAATCGATAACATGGAGATCGCCAATTGGCCCAAGGGATGGAGGGGTGTAACTGTTGGACGTTTGTTATGTAATTACGTCGATCAAATCTAGATATCTCACGGTAGATGACCCAATCAGCGATGGTCAGGATCACGTGTCAAGTGAGTTCTTTAACTTCCTTGCCTTCCTCTGCTGCTCTGTCTTATCAACTCTATTCTCTAGGCCATATAAACACCACACCATGCTACATGCATGTTTGATGTAGATTTTGTTAACGATATTGTAGCATACCTGCCTGCTCTACTGCTTCAGCATTAGTTTACCTTTCACCAAGCCCAGGTATGCTTGGGCTGGGATTATACGTTCGTTTTATTATTGCCAAGTGGTATGAATATTATTATTGTTGTTAATATTATTAGTATTAATAAATGCTTTGTTACAATGTTATCATTATTTTTTTTGTTGTTTTTTTTGTAATAGGAATACCATGCCATGGAAGGACCTATTAAACTGCTCTATACACCTTAACATGGTTTTGTTTAGAAACACAGGAATTCTTCTGGATTCTTTGTCGTTAATAAGCCCAATCATCTCAGGAGATCATAACTAAATCTATCCTCATTTTGAACAGGTTACAGGGCTCTGCTACGAAGCCCGCTGGGGAAGTTTAAACTCTTTCATATGGCCCTGTCAATAGGAATTTCTGACTATGTTAGCACCTGCAGGAGGCGCTATTTTTGACCTTCACCCAGATCGCCACAAACCATCACTATGCCACTGCCCAGGAGGAACCCACTGCTGAGAGAGAGAGACATAAGAAAGCACGACTGGAGTTTTGCCAAAGCACCATGAACAAGCTAATATCCTTCTGGGAGAATGTCCTGTGGACAGATGAAACAAAATTAGAGCTTTTTTGTAAAGCACATCATCTCTATGTTTACATAAAACACAAAACGAAGCCTTCAAAGAAAATAACACCTTCCCTACAGTCAAACATGGAGGAGGTTCAGTGATGTGTTGGGGTTGCTGTGCTGCCTCTGGCACTGGGTGCCTTGAATATGTGCATGACATCATGAAATCAGGAGATTACCAAGGCATTTTGGAGCGCAATGTTCAACCCAGTGTCAGAAAGCTGGGTCTCCGTCGAAGGTCATGCATCTTGCAGCAGGACAATGACCCCAAACACACTTCAAAAAGCACCCAGGAATGGTTCAAGACAAAATGCTGGACTGTTCTGAAGTGGCCAGCAATGAGTCCAGATCTAAATTCCATTGAACACCTGTGGGGAGATCTGAAAACAGCAGTTCGGAGAAGGCACCCTTCAAATGTGGGAGAACTGGAGCAGTTTGCACAAGAAGAGTGGTACAAACTGCCAGTAGAGAGGTGTAGGAAGCTCATTCATGGCTATAGGAAGCGCTTGACTGCAGATATTTTGTCCAAAATCTGTGCTACCAAATATTAAGTGAAGGGTGTCAATAATTTTGTCAATGCCATTTCTATTTATTTTCTGATTTAAAAGGATATATTAAGTTCTGAATCAAAAACAAAGGTTCTGTAACATTAACAGTGAAATAAAGAATTGTGGAGACCAAATACTTTTGTCAATTCCAACTTATTTTTAGAGAAAATTGTGAGTTATTTGAAAAAAGTGCAAGGGTGCCAATATTTTTTGGCCACGACTGTAATTAGTTGGTGGAAGTTGAAAGATCCCACGTTGTCATTCCCAAAGAGGATGTGAGCTATCGCCGGGAACCCTGAACAAATGACAAACTAGATGGTATTCATAGAATACTTACCCTGCGTAGTCAACTCGTTGCAAGCCAACCCTTCTGTTTTTGAACATTTTTTTTTCTTTGATCTAATATGGCTACCAGACCACGTGAGCGATGACATCATAAATTTATATTCTCTAATATAATTGTTGCATAGATCACGCTCAATACATTTCAAACTGATCAGACTAAGCGTTGTCACTGTCAAATTATGTCGTCATAATTATGGCACCAATGACGTCATCGTTAACAACACCTATTCCCCATACGGAGTTATTTACAATGAGCCATATTTCAATTTTTTCCATGCAGCGGTTTTGGAGATATAGAGGTGCAACATTTTTCGTTTTTTACAAGATGGCGCCTGTACCACATGACCTTTTATCGTCATGATTATCATTACATTCTTCTGCATGAGGAGGCGTTCCTATGGTGAAAATTTCGTGCCCATCAGACCACCAGTTGCTGAGGAAAAAAATTCACAATGATTGGATAAGTGTTGTACTTGTCGAATTATGACGTCATAACGGAGGCACCGATGACATCATCATAAAACATATTTTATTCCGCATGGGGAGTACTTGGCAATGAGCCATGTTTCAACTTCTTCCATGGAGCGGTTTCGGAGATATAGAGGTGCAACCTTTTTCGATTTTTTCCAAGATGGCGTCTGTACGTGACCTATGACATTACAATTATCATAAAAAAATTATACAGGAGGAGCCGCACAAATTCTGAAAATTTTGGGTCCATTGGTCTAACAGTTGCAGAGGAATTTTTGTTTTATTCATACTGATCAGATCAAGCATTGTACCTGTCGAATTATGACGTCATAATTAAGGCACCGATGACATCACCATCAACATATTGTTGTGGATATGAGGATTGTGTTTTTTTTATTGTGTTTTTATTATTATTATTGCTTTATTCTGGACCCTCCTGCCTCCAGTCTGTTGTATAAAGGTCAAAGGGCGTTCCCGTAGTTAATTCCATAAAGCATACACGAAGGACACCATATATCCCTGTTCAATAGTTTTATCCTTTTTATGTGTATTAGGCTAAGGATTTGTCTTCCATTAATTTAAATACTCCATTGCACCCTGGTGTTGGGCTAGCAGCTAGGGTGCCGGCTTAGGATCCAAGGATCCTGGGTTCAAATCCCGGTCGATTGCTGAATTAACGCCAGGGGGGTTGACTCAGCCTGCTCATCCTTCCGTGGTCGGCTAATTGAGTACCAGTTCACTGGTAATTCCCTGCTTGTCGTTAAAGGCGGCAAAAAGGGTTGGCGTCAGGAAGGGCATCCGGCCGTAAAACATTGCTTCAAAAAGGGGACCGAAAAACAACAACAACCACGGTTCCCGAAAAAGGCCAACCCCCGCTTTGCGGGGAAAAATGGCCTCTAAAGGTGGTTTTTTTTTTTTTTTTTTTATTGCACCAAGTGAAATAAGAGTAGATCCCCTTTCATTCACATTCCCCTTCCAACAATTGCCAACTGTTCCCTCCGCGACTCCATTCGCCACGAGGTCGGCTTGGAGAAGAAGGGGGAGGAGCTGCCGACTCCTGGGCGTGCCCGCCCATCGTCATCAAGGGCGGAGCCAGAGGGCCGTGCCGACCGATCAGGGCCGAGGCGAGCTCACCGATGGGCGTGTCCTGGACACCAGCGGCTTGATCGCCTGAGGCGCTATATAGAGCGCGCGCGAAAGCAAGAGAAGAAGTTGTTGTTGGACTAAGAGTTGGACTGAGTGGGACTAAGAGTTGGACCAAGCAAGAGAGGAAGTTGTTGGACTGGGTTGGACTAAGAAAGAGAGAGGAGAGAAGGGGCGAAGCGAAGCAAAGAGAGAAAGAGTCCTGGAGTTTGTGAGAGAGGGAGAGAGAACCCGTCACGCCAGACCCCCCACCAGCAGCGTTGGCTCCACCAAGCAGCTCCGACCCGTTACCCCGCGCACACGACAGGATCGGTGGCATCGGCGGCCGTCGAGGTCCAGCCCAACGTCCCGGGTGGGATCAAGCTCCAGCCAGCTCCGTGCCTTCCTCCCCCTCCAGCCACCCACCTCCTTCCAGCCAATCCACTCTGCAATTCCCCGTGTGAGTCCATTTTGTTTGTTCTGTCCTGGGTTAAGTAAGACTGCATAGATAAGCTAGCGATTTTCACTGTGTCTCTGAGTTCTTCTGTAAATTATTTTATTAACGCACAGGTTGTAAACCTGGTGCGTTATAGCGTTTGCCTGGGAATTTCTGTCTCTCCAAAAGTGAAGCTCCAACAGTGTAGACGTTTCTGTCGCTCAGATGTGTAGACAGTTTCTGTCGCTCAGATGTGTAAACATGACGTCATCAAATCTATATTTAGGCTAACCATGGGCTACCCCTTTGGCTGGTACGCGGCCGCTCGCTAGTACATAATATAGGATATATTTGTTATATGTTATGTTATAGGATATATAGGATATATGTTATATGATATAGGATATATATAGGATAGGTTATAGGATATATATGTTATAGGATAGGAATATAGGACCCAAATGACCCAGAGGACCCAAATGACCCAGAGGACCCAAATGACCCAGAGGACCCAAATGACCCAGAGGACCCAAATGACCCAAATGACCCAAATGACCCAGAGGACCCAAATGACCCAGAGGACCCAAATGACCCAGAGGACCCAAATGACCCAGAGGACCCAAATGACCCAGAGGACCCAAATGACCCAGAGGACCCAAATGACCCAGAGGACCCAAATGACCCAGAGGACCCAAATGACCCAGAGGACCCAAATGACCCAGAGGACCCAAATGACCCAAATGACCCAGAGGACCCAAATGACCCAGAGGACCCAAATGACCCAGAGGACCCAAATGACCCAGAGGACCCAAATGACCCAAATGACCCAAATGACCCAGAGGACCCAAATGACCCAAATGACCCAAATGACCCAGAGGACCCAAATGACCCAGAGGACCCAAATGACCCAGAGGACCCAAATGACCCAGAGGACCCAAATGACCCAAATGACCCAGAGGACCCAAATGACCCAGAATTTCTGTCTCTCCAAAAGTGAAGCTCCAACAGTGTAGACGTTTCTGTCGCTCAGATGTGTAGACAGTTTCTGTCGCTCAGATGTGTAAACATGACGTCATCAAATCTATATTTAGGCTAACCATGGGCTACCCCTTTGGCTGGTACGCGGCCGCTCGCTAGTACATAATATAGGATATATTTGTTATATGTTATGTTATAGGATATATAGGATATATGTTATATGATATAGGATATATATAGGATAGGTTATAGGATATATATGTTATAGGATAGGAATATAGGACCCAAATGACCCAGAGGACCCAAATGACCCAGAGGACCCAAATGACCCAGAGGACCCAAATGACCCAGAGGACCCAAATGACCCAGAGGACCCAAATGACCCAAATGACCCAAATGACCCAGAGGACCCAAATGACCCAAATGACCCAAATGACCCAGAGGACCCAAATGACCCAGAGGACCCAAATGACCCAGAGGACCCAAATGACCCAGAGGACCCAAATGACCCAAATGACCCAGAGGACCCAAATGACCCAGAGGACCCAAATGACCCAGAGGACCCAAATGACCCAGAGGACCCAAATGACCCAAATGACCCAAATGACCCAGAGGACCCAAATGACCCAGAGGACCCAAATGACCCAGAGGACCCAAATGACCCAGAGGACCCAAATGACCCAGAGGACCCAAATGACCCAGAGGACCCAAATGACCCAGAGGACCCAAATGACCCAGAGGACCCAAATGACCCAGAGGACCCAAATGACCCAAATGACCCAGAGGACCCAAATGACCCAGAATTTCTGTCTCTCCAAAAGTGAAGCTCCAACAGTGTAGACGTTTCTGTCGCTCAGATGTGTAGACAGTTTCTGTCGCTCAGATGTGTAAACATGACGTCATCAAATCTATATTTAGGCTAACCATGGGCTACCCCTTTGGCTGGTACGCGGCCGCTCGCTAGTACATAATATAGGATATATTTGTTATATGTTATGTTATAGGATATATAGGATATATGTTATATGATATAGGATATATATAGGATAGGTTATAGGATATATATGTTATAGGATAGGAATTTTGTACATTTAATAAATTTTTAAGATTACAAAACTATTTGTTTTGTATTTATGGATGTTTAAATCAAAAGAAAAGTACATAATGTGAATACTAGTAGCAATTTTACAAAAACCATGGCATAATTTCAAATCTTGACCCGAGATGATAATTATGCTACATCATAATTTCCATGTGCCAACCTGGGCGGAATCCAAGTGGATTCACTTGTTATCCTTCCTTCTTCCTTGGTTTCTTTTGGTTGTAAATAGCAAATAAATTATACCCGTATTCCCTACTTCTGTCTTCTTCTTCTTCACATCCTTCGCTTTAGTCTTTTCCCAATTGAATATCTGTGGCGCGATTTTGGCCAACGTTCAGGAATCGGGTTAGTCGGGGTAACTGTTCGGGCGCGGCGGCCATCCGCTCGGCAAACAACATCCTAGCCGTGTCCGTAACAATATCTTATTCCCCATGGTGAGTACTTCACAATGAGCCATGTTTCGATTTCTTTCCATTGAACGGTTTGGGAGATATAGAGGTGCAACGTTTTTCCAATTATGACCTATGATGTAATAATTATGAATAAAAATATTATACAGGCGGAGGTGCTTCTATGGTACAATTTCGTGTCAATCGGACCAACGGTTGCCGAGAAAATGAATTTTTAAAATGCAGACATGTACGGCACACGGAACACGGCACATGTACGCACCTGAATGCTGAACCCCGCTTTTCGCTTCGCGAATGCAGGGTAATTATTCCTCTGAGATACAAGGGGCACTGCATCAGCAGCATAGCAAAGCAACAAGGGGCACCACACTCGAAACAAAGATGCACAGGAGCAGCAAGCAAAATAACGTTGACCATGGCATCTTGATGATGATGATTTATCAACTTTAATAGAAAGATAAGGTTTAAAAGAGATGTATCAACTGCTGAATGATGATAACTAGAGGGAAAAAAATCCTCACTATACTAGGCAAAAAAGGAGGCTTGCACTATAAATGAGAAGAGCCTTTATCAACTTTTATATCTTCTTATTATAATGGAGCAAACATACGGTATATGGTTATGTATGTATGTATGTATGTATATTTGTGACCAAAACGTCCTCTTCAAATAGATCTAAATCCCAAAAAACACGGTCCGTTAAGACATGAGGCGGTGAAGCCTTGTGACTATATATCTATTAATTATGTACAGTTTGAACGTCGGTTGCATTCTGTATATGAATTATGTACCGTTGGAATATTCTGTTGCGGTTTTGGGAAACCGCAAAGAAGTAATGGCAACCACCATATAGGTCCCTTAGAATAGTTATTTCATAACAAACCATTATCTTAGCCCCTTCCCCTTATTTCAGGTTCGTATGTCTTTATGCGTTGGGGAGGGAAAGACAGGCCCTCCACTCATAAGGGATGGATTGGCCAGGCAGATGCACCAGGAATGCATCCACAGTTATTGATTCAAAGTCTTGAAGGACAGAAGACAGACCAAAGACCATTGGTATAGGCACCAGATAAAAGTCCCTTCGAGAGCGCTTATGGAGGGGAAGCAACACTCCACCAATCAGGGCGTTAGGAACTTTGGGGGAGCTTGTGGAGGCGGCGTGGCAAACTCGACCAATCAGGAGCCCGGAAAACACCCCCCACTCCCACCTTCGGCAAGGGCTGGACAAAAGGCCTTGCACACGTGCATTACTCTCTCTCTCTCTCTTGGCTTTGGACTTTGTTCACCTAGCATGTGCCTGCATTATTCTCGCTTGGCCTTGGACTTTGTTGGCTGTTGTCAGGGAATAAATATTCATATTGACAATATTGCTAGAATATATCTCAATGTAATATTGTGTAAAGTGGAATATGTTTTACTTTACAAATGAGATAAGAGCAATATAATTCAAGACAGAATGTGTACCGCTCTTGGACTGCCATCTGTGTCTATCAATAGTTAGCCTGTGTTCCATAGATGGAGCACAGGGTGCAAATTCCCCCTCAGCAGGTCAGAGCATTTGACCTCTTGAACAGAACTAATGTGGTGCTCTCAGGCTCCCAAAATAGAGGCTGGCCAAAGAGCCAAATAAAGGCTTTTGGAAGAAGGAGTCTGGGCCTTTAAAAACCAAGAGAAAGTTGCGATTGGAGAGCAGAGAGAACTGGGAGAGTGACGGAGAAGCAGTGGACTGGGAGAGTGACTGAACAACTTGAAGACCAGTTGACCTGATCAACCAACTGGAGACTGGTCAACAACTGAACGAGGTTCAACAAAAGACCTACAGAAGGAGCTACAGCCACGACCGACAGACAACGTCATTAATATCTAATTAGTACATTTAGTAGAACTAGGGCATTGCCCGTACGTGGGTGCCCGTTCCTTGCCAAAAAAAAAAAAAACGCTACCCGTACGCTCTACCCCGCCCGTACGCCCGTAAACAAAAAATAACAACGCTCTTCGCTTCCGCCCTTCGCTCTGACTGAATTGGGAGAAATAATGCGCATAAGAAATCGAATTACGTACCGTAATGGCGGTCAGCTCGTAACGCGCACACTGTCCGGAAGTTCGCATATCGCATATCTATCTATCTATCTATTAATGCCCATTTATTCAATTATCGCCAACGTATTTTGGCTTTTTGCAATTTAATCGCAAGGAAAAGTAGAAAGAGAAGAGGGAAAAAAAGAAAAGCCTTGCCTTGCTGCAAACAGCTGCTGCAAACAACAACAACATGGAAGGCTGCACTGTCCGGAAGTTGGCATATCGCAGTTACGATTATTTCAGTGTTAATGGCCAATTATTCAATTAGCGCCAACGTATTTTGGCTGTTTGCAATTTAATCGCAAGGAAAAGTAGAAAGAGAAGAGGGAAAAAAAGAAAAGCCTTGCATTAACGCATTAACGCTTGCATTGCATTAACGGTTCGGCACACGTGATAGCTCGCTGCTCTCTGATTGGTTGAAGCGTTTTTTGGACATAGCTCGGTAGGTACTTGTCCGATTAATTACAAACCTTGAAAAGGCACATCCTCGGGTCCCCAGCAATATACCTGGCAAGTTTCAAGTATATCGGACCCGTGGTTGTCGAGAAACAGCGGTCACAGACACACAGACACACAGACAGACACACAGAGATTACTGGCATTATAGATAGATACAGCAAAACTCTCAAAAGTGAATAAAACATTGATTTTGCTAAAATGAGTTTCTGGAAGTTTCTGAAGTAGAAAAGCAGTTAATTTATTATTCTACAAATTGGTGGCCCGTACGGGGACAAACTTCTGCGATTTTTGCAGTACACACAGTTGATAGTGGATACAGGTGTAGTCCGATGTGTAGTCCTCGTAGTTATTTGATATATATTGAGTGAGTATAAAGTGTTACTCACACACAGGCAAAATGGGAAGTGGATTCTGCAAGATTAAACAAGGTCAATTAGATTGAGTCAAAGAGGTGCTTGTATCAGCTCCATGTATCAGAAATATGGGGCAGAATCACTTAAAGATGTGGAATCCTGGTATGAATGGACGAAAGGTCGAAAAAGTGGATTCCCACAGGAGGGCACTTTTGATAGAAACGTATTGGGAACACTCAGAAAAGAATTGGAAGCAAGAGGGCGACAGAAGTTCAAAGTGGATTGGCAACCATTCTATTACTGGGACGCTGAATCTAGGGACAGGGAGACCAAAGCAAAGATGGGGGGCTTGAAGAAAGAGGTGAAACAGATACAGCATAGGTTGTGTAAGGTATCCAATCAGATGCCTCTTCGAGTCAGCAATGGAGAGCAATCCCAACCCAAATTGTATCCAGAAGCCAGATCATACGAGATAAATGAACTGGAAGAGGAAACTCCTCCACCTTATCGGAGAAATATTGTATATCAGCCACAGGTAGTACCTGTACCTGTACCTGCCGAAAGACCAGAACAGAGTGCAGCGATTGGTTCTAGTCACCAGAGGACAGGTGAAAGACGTGACCCATTTGAGGTAACTACCCAAGAGGGTGCAATTGGGGCACAGGAACCGACTCAAAGTGGGCAAACGATGCAACCAGCTGCTATACCTTTATCATGCTCTCCATTTCACCATACAAGGAGTAAGGGTCGTGTGATAAATGCCAATCAATCTAACGATCAATGTGATTGGCTAATGAATGATCAAAAGTTGACTCTCTCACAAGGAGGATTTGAGCAATGTGGTGTTATGAATTTTCCTCAGCGGCAATTTCCAGGGGCAAATCAGCAACACCCAGATCTGATGTATAGACCATGGCAGGTACATCAATTGAAGGCATTGCAGAGTAGTATGCCATCAATCAAAACAGATCCACTTCAATTTGCGGAGGAACTTCGGTTAATTGTGGAAACTCAGTTGCCCACTGCTAGAGACATGGAAATACTTTTGAAGTGGTTAATTCCTAATACCACCACGTTGAGGAACTTAATGCATGAGGCCAACTGGGTAAATACGGAAGATGGACAGGTAGACATGCCCACGGAGGCTAGAACGGCACAGATCAATAAATTGATAGAGGCCATACAAAAATTGCCACCAGTGACGGATTGGAACAAAATGGTTACATGCAAGCAGAAAACAGGCGAAGATGCTAGCGATTATTTGGATAGATTGCGAGATGTTTTCCGACTATATTCAGGAATAGACCGGGCACAAATTGACAATGCCTTAAAACCCCTTTTTATTAATGGTCTGTTGCCCAAATTGAAGAGTGAAGTGGAAAGACAATGTATTGCTTGGGAAGGCAAGCCAATGCAAGAAATATTGAATTACGCCTTGCATCATCAGTGGATTCAAGCCAGGAATAGTGCTGTAAATGCCGAGAAATTGATGCAACTACAGACTCAAGCCCTGATGACTACGAATCAACGTAATAGGTTTTCTGGGCAACAACGCAACAATGCAGTAGGAGATAACCAGAAAGTGGAGTGGCAACCCAGAAACCAAGAGATGCAGCCTAGAAATACAAGTGAATAGGTGAACAGATCAGCCAATGACAGAAATCGATGTTTTAATTGTGGAAATATTGGACACTGGAAACGATGTTGTCCATATTCAAATAGGAAGACGAGTTCATAGGACGAACCAAGATCAAGGGTACCAGTGCTTACCGGTACCTCAGATAACGATTAGGCCTTCATTGCTGCAGATCCCAAATGCCAACAGACCAACATGAATAATTGTTCATGCTTCTTGTCTCAAAAATTTTCGGAGCAAGAATGAATTTTACTTTTGCTTATTAGCGAATTAATAATTAATTGATTAAATGCCAAAATTGGATTTTTTTTTGGAACATGAATTAAAAGATCCAGAATTAGAGTTCATTCTGGAAGCCTCATATTTGCCAATTATAAATGTCGTTTTAGGGAGTATTTTGGGCGAAACAATTTTTTTACAACAAAACAATTACCAAAGTGTGGAACATTGCTTTGCAAAATTTTTTGGAAACCAAGTGACAAGCGTCACATGATCATCAGGTGGGCATTTTGGACTATTGTTTTGCATGCTGATAGGTCAGTGGTCGACTGACATGTAAATAGATGTATTGTCAAATTTGGATAAATTATTGTGGGAACCGAAGGGGTGATTTCAATGTGACATTATAGGGTTTGTTTTCTAAAAATAAACTTTTTGTCTATTTGTGTATTAGCGTTTCTAAAATTAAAGGATAAATTTTACGAAATTGAAATGAAATTGACACCCATCTTGATCTGTTAATGATGGTTCCAATGCAAACAAATATACATAATGCTTGGGTTTGTGTATGTTTGTGTGTCAATGTTTGTGTTTTTTTTGTTTTGTGTGTCAATCTTACAAGAATATCCAGAAAATTCGTAAAATAAAATAGGAATATAATTTGATTATGAACATTATCTCTTTTGTCAAGGGCGTGGAATATACAGATTTGATGTGCTAGGTTATGAGCAGCCATTAATTAATAGTAAAATTGTGAGTAATTTTGGGATTCCATTTTTGATAGAATCTATATGAGAATAACAGCTATTTATGGATAGGAGCTTCATAAACAAAATGAGTACAAAATTAGCCAAATTTGGAAGTGGTCTTACACTGACTTTCCAGAGTACTCTGCTCATGGATTTTTACATATATAAACTTGACCTTTATCAGCATATAAATTGTGCTGTATGTATGGATGTGTCTTAGGCATAGATGATATGGGCAGATAGTAAAGACAAGTTTGTTGAATTGAACTATTGTGAGTTTTAAAACGGAATGCATTGTGAATCTTAAAACCAAGGGGCAGACGTGAACGCGCTGTTATGTTTTTTTACACTCAGAACACGATGTTACGTGTACCTGCAACATATTTTGTTAATCTACCACACCTATATTGGCATACTGGTGTCAGTAGTATTCACTAAGTTGCATAGAAATGGAGGAGCAACTTTTAAGGGAGTATACAACCACTTATTTGGATATTTTCTACAATTGTAGGGGTTTCAATAAGTGGTAGCTGTACACATGGGATTTATCAAATTAAGTTATGCAGTTTAAACAAAGTTACTGGTAAACAGAAGGGAAATGGATAGTAAATAAATTCTTCAATGCTGGGTAAATTTAAGTGAGATATTACAAAGACTTATAAGAGCTATTGTTCTTCCTTATAGCAGTGGGAAAAGAGAGAATTAGATCCAACATAATGAATCTATAAATGAATGTGATAAGGATAATATCCTCAATTTGAGTTCATTATTTGATTGTGAGTAAAGGAATTAATTTATTGTAGTGGATTGTTAACAGCAGCCTGAAATGTCCTGAGAGTGTGCATCCATGTAATTAGAAATCCCAGATTTGTTTTTACAAACAACATTTGGTAGAGGTCTTATGTCGACGAGCACTTACTTGGTAGATAAAAAGGTACTGCATGTTGGCAGCCACTTTTGCGGCCATTTAGGCCAAACACATTGAGAGAAAATTGTCGTTCAATAAGTAATTTACACATGGCTATTTGTAAAAGGGAAGTTGTTGCGATGGGAAACATTTCTGAAGGTTTATTAAAGTGTTATAATATGACATGTGTCAAGGCAAACTATTGGAAGGGAGAATTAGATCTGGTTATAGAATGAATTTGCTGACCCTTTGAAGTTAATTCTTTGAATTGATTGTTTTACTAGTATTTTGAGTTCACATTGGACATAGTTTGGTAGAGCTTTGTTAAAACCTATGGTTGTGGTATTTTGGAACGAATTCAGAGATCATAGGAAGTTGATAACAATAGAAACAAATATGGACCCCGGGAGATAGGGGCATCAGGATAAGGCAAATAATCAGATTTATGTTATATATTAAGGGATTTTTGTTTAGTCTCATTTTAAGAAGTTTGTTAGTTTGGTATATAATGTTGAATGTCATTGACATATAATTATGTTATAGGTATGACCATATACAAGGAGTAGCAGCTGAGATACTCCAATATTTGTTTATTCCATTAGTGGTTATATTGGCAATAGTTTTAGTAGTGGCTTGCTTGAAAACCTTAGTGACGGTGGGTTTGAATAAGATAACAAACAACACTATGATAGTACAAGCAGCCACAAAAGAGGAAATAAACAAAGCAACAAATGAGGAAATGAATGTGGAACCACAAAAGAGGAAGACTTCTATGGCGACATGAATACTGAGATTCAACGATTGAATCAAGTAATGTTGAAAATGAATACAGTAGAGTTAAAATAAGGGCATAACAAAATGTTGTGAACTATGTCCGTTTTACAAGATCGATGAACTCATATCACCACAAGTTACGCTGTTAAAGAAAAACAAAAAGTGGGGAGGACTATGCTAATAATACATTATGCATAGTTTGATTGTTTGCAAGATTTGTTGGGAATTAGATATTCCTGTTTGTGATTTCAATCATATTGTTGCGGAGATGAGGACTGTATATTTTTTTGATTGTGTGAATTGTTATTATTGTTATTCTGCGCCCCCCTACCTCCGGAGCTGTGTAAAGGTGAAAGGGCATCCCATAATTAGTCCACAAGCATACACGTCAGCCAAATAATAGAATACCTCTGTTTGATAGTTATCTCTTATTATGTGTTTTTAGAGTAAGGCTGTGTCTCCCATTAATTGAAATACTCCATTGCACCAGTGAAAGAGATAGATTCCCTTCATTCCCACTCCCAACACTTCCATTCCCCCCTTTTCGTCAATTGCAATTCGCATTGCCAACTGCATGTTGGGCGGTTTTCCCTTCATCCGCCATTGACCACGAGGCAGGGTTGGGGAAGAAAGGCGGGTCCCCACCTCGTCAGAGAGGGGAGGAGTGAGCCAGCCCCACTCGACCAACCATGAACAAGGGGTTTGGCTTGAGAGGGCGGGGAGAGAACGTTTGGGGGAGGTTCGCAAAGGTTGAGGGGCGGGGCCTATATAACCCACGGCGGGGGTGTTCCCAGGGGAGATGCACTTTGAGTTGAGACAAGGAGGGACGAAAAAGAGCTGGGTCGTCAGAGCAAGAGCGCGTAAGGAGGAGAGAACCCGTCACGCCAGACCCCCCCACCAGCGCATCGGCTCCACCAAGCAGCTCCGACCCGTGATCCCGCGCACACGACAGGCCCGGTGGCATCAGCGGCCGTCGAGGTCCAGCCCGACGTCCCGTGCGGGATCAAGCTCCAGCCAGCTCCGTGCCGTCCCCCCCCCCCCCCCCCTCCAGCCACACACCTCCTTCCAGCAATCCACTCTGCAATTCCCCGCGTGAGTCAGTGTCTTTGTTTGTTCTGTCCTGGGAATAAGTTAAGTCTGTATAACTATAAGCTAGTATTTGCACTGTGTCACCTGCGTCTTATGTGTTGTAAATAAACCTTGATTGCTCCTTTTTGCTTGTGTAAATAATAAATCCCATTACTCGTCTGTACGTCTTCCCGTTTTATGCCTTTTCCTCTTTGCATTGCGTCGTTTTCGTCTTTTCCCTCATTGAGCAGCTGCGGTGCGATCCGGCCAACGTTTGGGCGGGATCGGGTTCTAATCGGGGAGTAACTGTTCGGATGCGGTAATACCAACCGCTCGGTAAAATAACATCTTTAAACCGCGATCTGTAACAATTGGTTGTCAGGAGTTGGATTCGGACCTGGGACTAAATTTGTTAGGCCCAAATTTTGGAACACCAATTGTGTTATTAAGTAACAATTGGTGTCTGGGAGTGAGATTCGGGGCCCGAACCAAATTTTTAAAAAACATCTAAAAAAAAAAAAATTTGGTCAAAATTTGGAGCGGCCGAAATTTGTTTTGTTTTACAAAACCCGAATTTTGAAATCGCGCCATGGCTGGTCAAGGCGACGGGATGCCGGTGGGAGAGATAGACGGGGTTAGGAGTAACCCAGGATCAAATGGAGGGGAGCAATGAGGAGGCGGTTGAGGGAGTATCAGGAGCACAAAATGGCGTCCTCGCGCACGTGGTTGAGGGGGCAGCTGCGGCCGCACCCTTTGTACTACCAACAGTGGTCCAAATGCAAGCCTTCATGGCGCAATTCGCCGAGATGCTGAGAATAAACGGGGAGAAATGGAGTAATAAGATGGATGCTCAGAGTGAGCAAATAAGGGCTCAGACTGAGCAAATTGAAGCAACAACGAAAGGAATGAGGGCCGATAGGGAGAAAAGGGAGCAGAGGGACAGAGACCGCAAGTTGGGCGAAAGGGTCCCAGGGGTGCACGACGAGGTAACGCGGGTCGAGAAGCGCTGGTTGAGCGAAGCGGAGGAAAGCGCGGGTACAATGACGGGGGTAGAAAGCGCGACACGGGGTTTGAAAAAGCCGGCGACCGATGAGGTAGAGGGAATTTTATTAAAGCCAACGGTCGTCGAGGTGAGTAAAGAAAAAGCGGAAGTGGGCATTGAAATTGAAGAGATGACGGAGGTAGCCCGGGAATTGCAGGGAGAAATGGATTATGTACAAAGTCCCTGCTCACATCACGATGCTGTGCTTAACCCGAATGGAAGTTTGCAGGTTCGCGTGGAGAAAAGGATCCCCCAGGTGAGTCGTGCTGTATATTGTGCGGGTAGATTTTGCAGGAGGATGTTTAGCGACAAAAGAATTTTCGCGCGCTTGGGATCGAGGAAGCATCCGGGCGTTGGTGAAGGGTCCCGTGTGAGTGGAAATGGCACGCGTGGGAGGAAAAAGTGTGCGTCGGCGAGTGGGTGTGTTATAAAGTGTGGGAGTGAAACTGAGTGCGAGCGAGAATGCACGTCGGGGTGTACAGAGTGTGACACGAATAGTGAGTTGGTGATGGCGCAGGTGCGAGAGGGCACATCGGAGCGCGAGAGTGAAACCGAGTGCGAGCGAGAATGCACGTCGGGGTGTACGGAGTGTGACACGAATAGTGAGTTGGTGATGGCGCAGGTGCGAGAGGGCACATCGGAGCGCGAGTGTGAAACCGAGTGCGAGCGAGAATGCACGTCGGGGTGTACGAAGTGTGACACGGAGAGTAAAGTGGTGGTGGAACGTGTGCGAGAAAGCACACCTGAATTGGTCATGGCGCGAGTGTGGGAGAGCCCATCCGAGCGCGTTAGTGGGTGGATGCAAGAGTGCACGCCCATGGTGAGTGTTATGGAGGACGTAACGGAGGAGAGGTGTGGACCAAAGTGTGTGCAAGAGTGTGCGCGAGAAGTGTGGTGTGTAACAGGGAGAGCGTTGGTGGAATGTACGGATGGCGTTGGAACGCCAGGTTTTGTGAGGGTGAAAGGGGTAGCGTATGCTTGTAAGCATGCAAGTGAAGCATCGACGGTAACCGGGTTAGCGGTTAGGGCGACGGATAGCCGATGCGAGCACTCGGGGCGTGGGGTGCTTTGTTGGGTGCGAGGCCCGGCGCGGGTCGATGCTGCGTCGCTTCTCTTCGAAGCGTCGTTGCCGATTCGGGCTTGGCCCCGCCCCGCACGGTCGAGTCCCGGCTATGACGGGCGAGGCGACCGGTCCGGTTCAAGGGCGAGTGGGAGGAAGCGGAACGGTGCCCCCTCGTGGGGACGGGGTTCCGACCGGGGCGAGAACGTCCAGCCGAGCCGGCCCCAGGGGGAGCCTTCAATAAGTTCTAGGAATTGGCCCGATCCCATTTGCGAGATGATAAATCGTAGTAGTGTAGAGTTGGGAGGTACCCAGAGGGAGGCCTTACACAAACTGGTTGGGTCCCATTTGGACCTCTTCTCCTTGTCCACCGAGGATATTGGACGTACGGGCCTGGTGAAACATCAGATCCACACCGGTGAGGCCCGGCCTATTCGTCAGGCCGCCCGACGGCTCCCTTGGAGCAAGAGGGCGGAAGCTGACGAGCAGGTTGAAAAAATGCTCGACGCAGGTGTGATCGAGCCCTCGGGAAGTCCTTGGATGTCACCTGTTGTGCTGGTCAAAAAGAAGGATGGGACCACGCGGTTCTGCGTGGACTATCGCCAGCTAAACAACGTGACACTCAAGGACTCATATCCCCTGCCAAGGATTGATGACACCCTCGATGCCGTTGCGGGCTCAAATTGGTTCTCAACTTTGGACCTCAAGAGTGGGTATTGGCAGGTGGAGATGGATAGGGCAGGGAAGGAGAAAACGGCATTTTCCACAGGTAAGGGACTGTATCAGTTTACTGTGATGCCGTTTGGTTTGTGTAACGCCCCCGCCACCTTTGAAAGATTGATGGAACATGTACTAGGCGGCATGCCATGGCAATCATGCCTGGTGTACCTGGATGACGTCCTAGTACATGCCAAAACGTTCCCCCAGGCAGTAGCTAATTTGGACCAGGTGTTCGGGTGCCTCAGACAGGCAGGGTTGAAGCTGAACCCGAGTAAGTGCACTTTGTTTGCAAGAGAGGTGGCCTATCTAGGTCACGTGATCGGCCGCGAGGGGGGTAAAAACGGACCCAGACAAAATTAAAGCGGTAGAGGAGTGGCCCGCACCACGTACCATCAAGGAGGTGCGGGGATTTTTGGGACTCTGCTCCTACTACCGGCGCTTTGTGGCGAAATTTGCGGAGTTGGCCCGTCCCCTCCACCGGCTTACGGAGAAGGGGACGCGATTTAATTGGACACAGGAGTGCCACGGGGCCTTCCAAAAATTGAAGGGGTGTCTAACATCCGCACCCCTTCTAGCTTACCCCACTAGTAACGGGGCATTTACCCTGGACACGGATGCGAGCCAGGAAGGATTGGGCGCAGTTTTGTCTCAGACACAGGAGGGCGTGGAGAGAGTGATTGGTTACTATAGTCGGGCCTTAAGTAGGCCCGAGCGAAATTATTGCGTCACTCGCAAAGAGTTATTGGCTATGCTGGCTGCCATGAACCATTTCCACCCGTACCTGTACGGGCGGAAATTTTTGGTTAGAACTGACCATTCCTCCTTGCAATGGCTCCTTCGGTTCAAGGAACCGGAGGGCCAAATTGCAAGGTGGTTGGAAAAGTTGCAGCGCTACGATTTTGATGTGGCCTATAGGGCCGGGAAGGCCCATGGTAATGCGGACGCACTCTCTCGGCGTCCTTGTCTGGGGGAAAACTGTAAATTTTGTGCGAGACACGAGGAGAGGGAGCAATTGGGCGATTCTGCCCCGATTCTCGTCGTCCGGGCAACCCGGGTGAGAGGGCCAATTTTCCCACTAACCGCGGACGAGGAATTTGGAGATTTGGCATGGAGCACGGCCGAGCAGGAGGATCCTGTCCTGGGGCCAGTGTTCAATTGGGTCAAATTGGGGCAAAGACCAAAGGGGGAAGAGGTCACCCCCCTTGGGGCGCAAACAAAGGCGTATTGGGCTCAGTGGCAGACCCTGGAATTGAAAGGCAACATCTTGTATCGCAAGTGGGTGGAGGTTCCCTCTGATAGAACTTCCTGGCTGGTGATAGTCCCTGACAAATTCAAGAACGTCATATTGCAACAGGTGCATGGTACCCGCTCTGGCGGCCATTTGGGCAGGACAAAGACAATATCTCGGGTCCGCCGGAGGTTCTATTGGGTGAATATGGGGCGCGACATACAGGACTGGTGTCGGAGATGCGACGCCTGTTCTGCCAAAAAGGGACCAGCACGGAGGATGAGGGCCCCCCTTCAATTACATCAGGTCGGGGCCCCCCTTAAGCGGGTGGCTATGGATATTCTAGGACCGCTGCCCCGCACCCGCCAAGGTAATAAGTATATCCTCGTTGTAATGGACTATTTCACCAAGTGGCCGGAGGCCTATGCCCTCCCCAACCAAGAAGCAGGGGTGGTAGCACAGGCCTTCGTAGAAGGATTTGTATGTCGGCACGGGATTCCACAGGAGCTGCACACCGATCAGGGTCGAAATTTTGAAAGTCAATTGCTAAAAGATGTGTGCAGACTCCTGTCAATTCGGAAAACCAGGACCATGCCCTTGCGGCCACAATCTGACGGGATGGTGGAAAGGTTCAATCGAACATTGATCCAACAACTGGCATTGTTCACCACCACCCGTCAGGATGACTGGGATGAACATCTCCCGTACCTGTTGTTGATGGCCTACCGAACTAGCCAGCACGGGGCCACCGCATGCAGTCCAGCGTTGCTTATGTATGGGCGGGAGTTACGGGCTCCCGCCGACTTGCTATGCGGTCCGGTGCCAGACACCACGGACACACCGCCGAGGGAGGGTTACGCACGTCACCTGGAGGAAGGCATGGAGCGGGTCCATGCCTTCGCCCGCCGCCAGCTCCATCTGGCGGGGGCCAAGATGAAGCGCAGGTACGACGACCAGAGCCAGGGGAGTCAATACGCTCCGGGGATGAAGATTTGGTTCTTTAATCCCCGGAGGCGGAAGGGAAGGTGCCCAAAACTCACCTCCCCCTGGCAAGACCCAGGAGTCGTCCTGTCGCAAATCTGTGACGTGGTCATTAAGATCAAAATGGGGCCACGGACCCCCCCTCGGATCGTCCATGCCGACCGGATAAGACCTTATGCCGGCGAGCAGGCGCCCTCATGGATCGCCTCGGCTCTAGATGCCGAGGCAGGACCCAGTACCTCTTGCGACGGGGGCTCGTAGCGTCAGAGGACTGGGGGGATGGTAGTGAGAGATGCCCCGCTGTGGTGGGATGGCAACGCTGTCATCCCTCACAGAAAAGTGGGGCAAAGGAGCTATAGTTTATGGGGTTGATGGCAGTGAAAACTAGCCCGGGTGGGTTAGGATATATCGTGTGTAGGGATCTAGCGAAGATGACATTAGGTAACGTTAAGTTTAGTTAGTGACTGATACCTGTAGTGGGGACGCAGGTAGGTTAGTATGGATGATAATGACGTGGGAGCGCAATAGTTTAAAGGGACGACTGGGACGCGCAAGTTTCAGAGGGGAGTAGTTAGATGAGATGATGCCGTGTGTTTGAGGATTGAACAGGTGTGATTGCACAGGTGTGCAACTGAACAGGTGTGTGGAGCAGTGTATGAGTGAGTAATGGTGAGGTGTGTTGTGTTGACCAAATGGTCCAGGAAGAGGAGGAGGGTGCAGGTGGCACCAGGTGTGATTGCACAGGTGTGCAACAACAGGTGAATGGAGAATGGTTGTGTGAAATAAATGGTTGTATGGAATAAATGGTATGGAGTATTGGAATGGATGGTCGTGGAGTGAGTATGGTGGAAATTGTGGAGTGGAGTGGATGGTGCGAAGGTGTGAATGGGGGAAGAGTGGACCCCCATCACGGATACCCGGGGCGGGTAGTGTAAGTGTTAGGTAGAGGGTACAGGTAAATTGTGGTTGGATATTGGCATCTGTGGTGCGAGTGAAAGAATGGGCTTTGGATGGGTGCATTAGTGTTGTGGAAATGGCTGGGCGTGTAGCCTGTTAGTGTGTGTAGTTGGTTTGGGCACTCCACCACTGTGAGGATGTCGGCCAGGTGAGGCCGCAGGTGGGCTCTGGGAGCCGGTAGTAGTTGTTGTGGATGGGGCCCGAGGATCCGGAGGACGGACCCGGGTAGCCCAGTGCCAGAGGGCACCATGGGGTGACAGAGCCAGGAGGGGCTGTCCCCAGTTAGTTAGGTTAGGGTGAGGAGCTAGGTAAGCTCGGGTGGCAACTACAGTGGTGGAGGTGTGCAGGTGGGTAGACCTGCTGGGAGAGCTACACGTCGCAGCCCAGAAATTGTGCGAAGGCACCGGGAGATGAATCGGGGGAGTGAGACCCCAAATTGAGAAGCACCACAGTTTGGTCAATGGGAATTGGTTTTTAGAACCCATAGTGTAAGTTGGCCAATGGATTTGCAGGGAAAGACCCCGGGTAGTGTAAAGTGTGTTAATGTCATTTAGAAAGTAGTTAGGATGAAGTCTCCTCGCACCATCTGCATCCACTCACCTGAGGTGACAGGTACTCCGCACCATGCCATGTTTAATTATTTTTACTGTGCAAATGTTTGGATTGTGAGACGCATCATGACGTGGGTGTGACATTGTGCTTTGATGTTCCATCTCTGCCTCCTTATGAGGATTGATGATGAATTTGGTGATGGCAAATTTTGAAGTAGAGGGATTGTGGAGACGAATTTGGTATCTATCTATAATTCCAGCAATCTCTGTGTGTCTGTGTGTCTGTGTGTCTGTGTGTCTGTGTGTCTGTGTGTCTGTGTGTCTGTGTGTCTGTGTGTCTGTGTGTCTGTGTGTCTGTGACCGCTGTTTCTCGACAACCACGGGTCCGATATACTTGAAACTTGCCAGGTATATTGCTGGGGACCCGAGGATGTGCCTTTTCAAGGTTTCATATTAATCGGACAATTACTTACCGAGCTATGTCCAAAAAACGCTTCAACCAATCAGAGAGCAGCGAGCTATCACGTGTGCCGAACGTGGCGATCAGACTCTGCCTCGGACGGCACATTTGACAGCGTATTCATTTATTTCACGTTGGAAAACTATGTTGCCGTTAAACTATGTTTTAAAACGAATTCAAACTGCGATTAAATTAAAACGATTCATCCTAACTGCGATTTGCGAACTTCCGGACAGTGACGACTTATCTTCCGGCAGCCAATCACAGAACGCTCTGTTGCGTAGGCGTGGCCGATGTGAGACGAGCGGAGCTGAGCGCGTTACGAGCTGACCACCATTACGGTACGTAATTCGATTTCTTATGCGCATTATTTCTCCCAATTCAGTCAGAGCGAAGGGCGGAAGCGAAGAGCGTTGCTTTTTTTGTTTACGGGCGTACGGGCGGGGTAGAGCGTACGGGTAGCGTTTTTTTTTTTTTTTGGCCACGGAACGGGCACCCACGTACGGGCAATGCCCTAGTAGGGGAAATATGGGGAAGACGTGACAGTAGTGACAAATTTGTAAATGGGTAGATTTTGTACATATGGGGTAAGGGCAAGGGTAGTGTAGGTGACAGGGGGGTGACGTACGGTAGGGACGAGCTTTCTCATTTCGCTCTCCGTACGCATTTCACCTTGCATTGCCTTATTGATGTGTACCCTTGTGACCTTACCCCTCGCTCATTTGTCTTTCCCCTTTTGTCTCCCACATGACCTGTGCGCCATTGGGTGCCGAGGGGAGCGTGCGTGAGTCCTCCATTGTGCGCCCGGAATTCCCAGAACCAGCTGTCTGCATCGATGCACCACATTATGGACCACATGTCTGTGGCCAAGCACCACTTATGGACCCCATGGGTTGGGACATGGCCCCTCTGCTGGAACCGGCCATGAGGGCCCGAAATCTTGCTGGCGGACCTTGGCCACAGGACACCGATGCCCCACAGGTGAACCACATGTAGTCGGCCCTGTGGGCCATAAATAAAATAAATAAAAATGGACACATTGGGTGCAAGTTTTAATACAAATAGGCCGCCAGTAAGCAAAGCAAAGGAATGACAACATCTGGAAGAACAAATGATAATAGCCAGCAGAGGGAGCCGAAGAGAAAGAGACCACCTGCAGGGTTAGGGGTTGTTGAATTTATTTTTGTTGAACACTCTTGAACAATGGTGACTGCACCGATTGGTGCTTGGGTGCTTGTATTGGTGCGTTTTTGGGTGCGTTCATGGTGCATTGATGCAGAGTAGACTGTCTCCCCCCCAGAAAGAACAATTACAGGTCCTGGGTTAGTCTTGTAAATAAAAGTAGCGTCAAGTGTAAATAATGCTTCCCACCGTCAGTGTGTAGTTTGAAGACCATTCCGCAATTCGGTTAACTGTGGGCGTAAGTCTGTTAGGCAGGGTGCAATGGAGCAGCGGGACACATTTATTTATGTTTTAAAAACTGTCGCACTCAGGGTCAGGTTAAAAGTAGAGGGAACTACACCTACGTGTCACACTAAAAATAAAAGTTGTAGGCCCGGGAAGTGCCTAAGAGGAGGAGGGTGCAGTGTAGCGGAGATGAGGACTGTATATTTTTTTGATTGTGTGAATTGTTATTATTGTTATTCTGCGCCCCCCTACCTCCGGAGCTGTGTAAAGGTGAAAGGGCATCCCATAATTAGTCCACAAGCATACACGTCAGCCAAATAATAGAATACCTCTGTTTGATAGTTATCTCTTATTATGTGTTTTTAGAGTAAGGCTGTGTCTCCCATTAATTGAAATACTCCATTGCACCAGTGAAAGAGATAGATTCCCTTCATTCCCACTCCCAACACTTCCATTCCCCCCTTTTCGTCAATTGCAATTCGCATTGCCAACTGCATGTTGGGCGGTTTTCCCTTCATCCGCCATTGACCACGAGGCAGGGTTGGGGAAGAAAGGCGGGTCCCCACCTCGTCAGAGAGGGGAGGAGTGAGCCAGCCCCACTCGACCAACCATGAACAAGGGGTTTGGCTTGAGAGGGCGGGGAGAGAACGTTTTGGGGAGGTTCGCAAAGGTTGAGGGGCGGGGCCTATATAACCCACGGCGGGGGTGTTCCCAGGGGAGATGCACTTTGAGTTGAGACAAGGAGGGACGAAAAAGAGCTGGGTCATCAGAGCAAGAGCGCGTTAGGAGGAGAGAACCCGTCACGCCAGACCCCCCCACCAGCGCATCGGCTCCACCAAGCAGCTCCGACCCGTGATCCCGCGCACACGACAGGCCCGGTGGCATCAGCGGCCATCGAGGTCCAGCCCGACGTCCCGTGCGGGATCAAGCTCCAGCCAGCTCCGTGCCCCCCCCCCCCCCCCTCCAGCCACACACCTCCTTCCAGCAATCCACTCTGCAATTCCCCGCGTGAGTCAGTGTCTTTGTTTGTTCTGTCCTGGGAATAAGTTAAGTCTGTATAACTATAAGCTAGTATTTGCACTGTGTCACCTGCGTCTTATGTGTTGTAAATAAACCTTGATTGCTCCTTTTTGCTAATCCCATTACTCGTCTGTACGTCTTCCCGTTTTATTCCTTTTCCTCTTTGCATTGCGTCGTTTTCGTCTTTTCCCTCATTGAGCAGCTGCGGTGCGATCCGGCCAACGTTTGGGCGGGATCGGGTTCTAATCGGGGAGTAACTGTTCGGATTCGGTAATACCAACCGCTCGGTAAAATAACATCTTTAAACCGCGATCTGTAACAATATATACTCATTATTAATGCATTTATTTTCTTTGAAGTTGGGTTACAATACCTGCATGAGTTTAATTTTTGAATTATATGAACCTGAAAGCAATTGTGGATGCTATTCTAAGTTTAGTAGTGAAAAACACATGTCTGATTTGAATATTATTCGTGTGAAGTTGTTATAAAATATAGTGATTTCATGTTACAATGTACCCCATCTGATTCAATCTGTGTGGAGAGCAGATATAAATGTGGCTGAGTAAAGGGAAGACCAGATCACATCCCAAATGGAGTGCTAACGACATCTGGGAAGAAGTTTGAGAAAGGACAATTTGTAAAAAATGAAGTTAATTCTGGCATACACCCTCTTTCTCAAAGAACGATAAAGAAATACTCCTTTGTAAGATGGATGTTTACCTTCACCAAGGCAAAATTATGTGACCATTTGTGTGGATCACACTGCAACATATGAAAAAGGGCGATCACTTACTTGTGTTCGGATACCTCGAACATTCACCACATCAGCAAGTGCAGGACGACGACATTTTACCTGCAACGTCTATGGGATACGGTGACGTGTGTCATTACTTCACCAACTTCCGGGGAGCCAGCATGGAGCTGCAAGCGAACGTCTGCGCCTTTTCCTTCACAACAGCTGTGCATGATTCTGCTGTGTGTTCCTGGTATGGACCATGGACAATTTAAGTACCATGATCCCAACATCATCATTGCGGATGCATCCGGCATCCCTGCTCCACATCTTGTTGACAAATCAACATCACATCAATACTTGCTCCATGCTCACGATGTGTGAGGAGGCAAGTTGACTACAACTGGATGGAGGCCTTGTTCAAATCTACTATGGCTCACAGCAAGAGTGGCAAGGATGCTGCATGGAGAGCAGGGTCAGTCTATGACTCTGCCCAGCTATCAGAACAGCAGAAAATCCTACGCAAATAGTGTAGGTGTTATGAAGACAACAGGAGAAAAATGTTTTATGCTGAAATTTCAAACACAAGTGATCCGCCCCCTTTTTTTCAAACAAAGAAAGTCAATATTTGATTAAAGGCAAACATTTTGCCAAATGTTGCAGATGCTTTATTATTTTAATGATGAACTGAAATTATTGCGTTTTGGTGAAGGTGAAATGTTTTGTGATCTTTATGCAAATGAGTTGAATTGAATTATCAACATAGAAAGAGTCAATGAACAAGGAAATGTATTGTGATCAAAATTCTTCCAGAATAACGGTGTATGCCTTAGGAAATTGAATTACCAGATTAGTGGTTTGAATATTTAATGTGGTAATGTTTAGATTAATGGTTAATATAAACATAAAAGAAAAAAACTGGGGATTGACAGGGAATAAATATTCATATTGACAATATTGCTAGAATATATCTCAATGTAATATTGTGTAAAGTGGAATATGTTTTACTTTACAAATGAGACAAGAGCAATATAATTCAAGACAGAATGTGTACCGCTCTTGGACTGCCATCTGTGTCTATCAATAGTTAGCCTGTGTTCCATAGATGGAGCACAGGCTGCAAATTCCCCCTCAGCAGGTCAGAGCATTTGACCTCTTGAACAGAAATAATGTGGTGCTCTCAGTCTCCCAAAATAGAGGGCTGGCCAAAGAGCCAAATAAAGGCTTTTGGATGAAGGAGTCTGGGCCTTTAAAAACCAAGAGAAAGTTGCGATTGGAGAGCAGAGAGAACTGGGAGAGTGACGGAGAAGCAGTGGACTGGGAGAGTGACTGAACAACTTGAAGACCAGTTGACCTGATCAACCAACTGGAGACTGTTCAACAACTGAACGAGGTTCAACAAAAGACCTACAGAAGGAGCTACAGCCACGACCGACAGACAACGTCATTAATATCTAATTAGTACATTTAGTAGAATATAGCAAAACTCTCAAAAGTGAATAAAACATTGATTTTGCTAAAACGAGTTTCTGGAAGTTTCTGAAATAGAAAAGCAGTTAATTTATTATTCTACACTGTGCACGTGGGCTCTAGGCCAGACCCTCCCACAGGCCTATGCACGTGATTCACTCTCTTGGTTGGTCTCACCCTGCTCTCTGTTGGCTGCCAGATTTCCTATCGGTGCACGTGTGCATGACTTAGACTCTTTCTGCACGTGACACTTTGCCTGCTCGTGTGCATGCTGAGGACCGACTTTGCCTGCTCGTGTTCATGCTGAGGATCACCTTTGCCTGCTCATGTTCATGCTGGGGATCGCCTATGCCTGCTCATGTTCGTGCTGAGGATCGCCTTTGCCTGCTCATGTTCGTGCTGGGGATCTCCTTTGCCTGCTCGTGTTCATGCTGAGGATCGCCTTTGCATGCTCATGTTCATGCTGGGGATCTCCTTTGCCTGCTCGTGTTCATGCTGGGGATCTCCTTTGCCTGCTCATGTTCGTGCTGGGGATTGCCTTTGCCTGCTCGTGTTCGTGCTGGGGATCGCCTATGCCTGCTCGTGTTCATGCTGAGGATTGCCTTTACCTGCTCATGTTCGTGCTGAGGATCACCTTGGCCTGCTCATGTTCATGCTGGGGATCGCCTTTGCCTGCTCGTGTTCATGCTGAGGATCACCTTTGCCTGCTCGTGTTCGTGATGGGGATCTCCTTTGCCTGCTCGTTTTCATTCTGGGAATCTCCTTTGCCTGCTCATGTTCGTGCTGGGGATTGCCTTTGCCTGCTCATGTCCGTGCTGGGGATCGCCTTTGCCTGCTCGTGTTCATGCTGAGGATTGCCTTTACCTGCTCATGTTAGTGCTGAGGATCACCTTTGCCTGCTCATGTTCATGCTGGGGATCGCCTTTGCCTGCTCGTGTTCATGCTGAGGATCGCCTTTGCCTGCTCGTGTTCGTGATGGGGATCTCCTTTGCCTGCTCGTTTTCATTCTGGGAATCTCCTTTGCCTGCTCATGTTCATGCTGGGGATTGCCTTTGCCTGCTCATGTTTGTGCTGGGGATTGCCTTTGCCTGCTCGTGTTTGTGCTGGGGATCGCCTTTGCCTGCTCGTGTTTGTGCTGGGGATCGCCTTTGCCTGCTCATGTTTGTGCTGGGGATTGCCTTTGCCTGCTCGTGTTTGTGCTGGGGATCGCCTTTGCCTGCTCGTGTTTGTGCTGGGGATCGCCTTTGCCTGCTCGTGTTTGTGCTGGGGATTGCCTTTGCCTGCTTGTGTCCGTGCTGGGGATCGCCTTTGCCTGCTCGTGTTCATGCTGGGAATCTCCTTTGCCTGCTCATGTTCATGCTGAGGATCGCCTTTGCCTGCTCGTGTTCGTGATGGGGATCTCCTTTGCCTGCTCGTGTTCGTGATGGGGATCTCCTTTGCCTGCTCGTTTTCATGCTGGGAATCTCCTTTGCCTGCTTATGTTCGTGCTGGGGATCGCCATTGCCTGCTCGTGTTTGTGCTGGGGATTGCCTTTACCTGCTCATGTTTATGCTGGGGATTGCCTTTGCCTGCTCGTGTTTGTGCTGGGGATCGCCTTTGCCTGCTCATGTTTGTGCTGGGGATCGCCTTTGCCTGCTCGTGTTTGTGCTGGGGATTTCCTTTGCCTGCTCGTGTCTGTGCTGGGGATCGCCTTTGCCTGCTCGTGTTCATGCTGGGGATCATCTTTGCCTGCTCCTGCTCATGCTGGGAATCTCCTTTGCCTGCTCATGTTCATGCTGAGGATCTCCTTTGCCTGCTCATGTTCGTGCTGGGGATTGCCTTTGCCTGCTCATGTTTGTGCTGGGGATTGCCTTTGCCTGCTCGTGTTTGTGCTGGGGATCGCCTTTGCCTGCTCGTGTTTGTGCTGGGGATCGCCTTTGCCTGATCGTGTTTGTGCTGGGGATTGCCTTTGCCTGCTCGTGTCCGTGCTGGGGATCGCCTTTGCCTGCTCGTGTTCATGCTGGGAATCTCCTTTGCCTGCTCATGTTCATGCTGAGGATCGCCTTTGCCTGCTCGTGTTCGTGATGGGGATCTCCTTTGCCTGCTTGTGTTCGTGATGGGGATCTCCTTTGCCTGCTCGTTTTCATGCTGGGAATCTCCTTTGCCTGCTTATGTTCGTGCTGGGGATCGCCATTGCCTGCTCGTGTTTGTGCTGGGGATTGCCTTTGCCTGCTCATGTTTGTGCTGGGGATTGCCTTTGCCTGCTCGTGTTTGTGCTGGGGATCGCCTTTGCCTGCTCGTGTTTGTGCTGGGGATCACCTTTGCCTGCTCGTGTTTGTGCTGGGGATTGCCTTTGCCTGCTCGTGTCTGTGCTGGGGATCGCCTTTGCCTGCTCGTGTTCCTGCTGGGGATCGCCTTTGCCTGCTCGTCTTCGTGCTTGGGATCGCCTTTGCCTGCTCGTGTTCATGCTGGGGATCTCCTTTGCCTGCTCATGTTCGTGCTGGGGATCGCCTTTGCCTGCTCATGTTCGTGCTGAGGATCACCTTTGCCTGCTCGTGTTCGTGATGGGAATCTCCTTTGCCTGCTCGTGTTCATGCTGGGGATCTCCTTTGCCTGCTCATGTTCATGCTGAGGATCGCCTTTGCCTGCTCGTGTTCGTGATGGGGATCTCCTTTGCCTGCTCGTGTTCGTGATGGGGATCTCCTTTGCCTGCTCGTTTTCATGCTGGGAATCTCCTTTGCCTGCTTATGTTCGTGCTGGGGATCGCCATTGCCTGCTCATGTTCGTGCTGGGGATCGCCTTTGCCTGCTCGTGTTCATGCTGGTGATTGCCTTTGTCTGCTCATGTTCATGCTGAGGATCAACATTGCCTGCTCCTGTTCATGCTGGGGATCTCCTTTGCTTGCTCATATTCGTGCTGGGGATCGGCTTTGCCTGCTCGTGTTTGTGCTGGGGATCGCCTTTGCCTGCTCGTGTTTGTGCTGGTGATTGCCTTTGTCTGCTCCTGTTCATGCTGAGGATCAACATTGCCTGCTCATGTTCATGCTGGGGATCTCCTTTGCCAGCTCATGTTCGTGCTGGGGATCACCTTTGCCTGCTCGTGTTCGTGCTGGGGATCGCCTTTGCCTGCTCGTGTTCATGCTGAGTATTGCCTTTGCCTGCTCATGTTTGTGCTGGGCATCGCCTTTGCCTGCTCGTGTTCATGCTGGGGATCAGCTTTGCCTGCTCGTGTTCATGCTGAGGATCGACTTTGCCTGCTCATGTTTGGGACTGCCATTTGCCGGCCTGTTGCTAGTTGGTGAGGTCAAGACAAAGGTCGTCACGAGGAGAAGCATCTGATAATATCGTAACCATTTTGCTGACAGGATCCCAACATTTGTTCCTCCTCCCCTCCCCTGTGAATGTGTGATGTGAGTCCTTGTGTTTATTCGTAGTAGTCGTCATAAGGCAGAGAATAAGCTAAGTTTCTGCCTCTTGTCCTTTTTTTTCCTACTGATAAGTTTCACTGTACATATTTGTAAGTAAATCAAATCGTTAAACGTTTCCTTTTCCTCTGTCTGTCAATGCTTTTCTTTCATTGGTCCGCCATTGCTCACACCTAGAGTAACGATCGGCCATAACAAAATTTGCGTTAGCCCGGCCGGTACAAACGGTTGCTCGGCCGTCTAAATTTCCATCCAGGAACAAAAGAAAGTGGTACACTGACGGAGGGAAGTTCCCCGATTGAAACAGTCACATGGTACAGGTAAGCGGTGTTAGACGATTGGACCCTGCTATCACACGATGGACCATTTGGCGTTCGTAATTGTTGGTTCACAACCTGCCAAAGTACGAAGTTATTAGTGCGTGGCATCCTCAAGTCGAGTAAGTTCTGGAGGGAACAGAGGCTAACCCCCTCATAGTAGACCCGAACCCCGGGCTGTAACAATACCTTTCGACCCTTTAGACTACTGAGACGCCTTAAATTTTTGAAAAACCTTTTAGTCCCGCAAGACCATTAAGACCACCAAAACCCCTAAAAACCCAAAATAAACAAAATATCCCGAAGACCCTTAAAGACCCAAAATAACCTGAAGACCCAAAATACCCCAAAATACCCCAAAATACCCCAAATACCCAAAACACCCAAAACACCCCAAATATCCAAAAAGACCATGGAGACCATAAGGCCCAGACAATTGGAGGAGGGTCTGGTTTAGGTGACAAACGGGTCGGAAGACCGTTGGTGACACGGGGAGAAGCCAAGGGTGCCTGAGGCCAGGTGAGCCTGTGTTGTGGAGACCCTCTCTGTCAGGACGTACAGCAAAGAAGCTGTTTGACTGCTCGTGGCCCGATAAGCTGAAGGGGGGGGGGGGGGGGTATAGGGGAGCAAAGACGTCTTAAAGTTAGGTGACTTGTTTTTGGACTGCGGGCACCACGAGCCTGAAGCGCTTCCACCATCTTGACACCCCAGACTTAATATTTGGTACCACAGCCTCTGGACAAAATAACTGCAGTCAAGCGTTATTTTGACTGTAGCCATGAATGAGCTTCCTACACCTCTCTACTGGTAGTTTGGCCCACTCTTCTTGTGCAATCTGCGCCAGTTCTCTCAGATTTGAAGGGTGCTTTCTCCCAACTGCTGTTTTTAGATCTCCACACAGGTGAGTTGAGAACCACACCTGCAGTATGCAAAAGATGAAGCCATGGTCTTGCAGGAAATGTAATGGTTGTTGTTGTTGTTGCTGTGCACGAGTGTGGGAATGTTCCACTCCGTCCCGTGTGACTTGATATGTGCTTTGGAGGGCAGGTAGTACATGGAATTGGTTGGTACATTCATATTGGGTATTTGGGCTCAGCTGACAGCTGGAGCAGGTGATGTCCACTGGGGGATATGGTCAATTATATGGGGTTATATGTTTAATTGATTAAGTTAAATTGTCTATTGAGGTGGCCTGCTTGTGTTTTGCTTTTGCCATCTTCTCTCCCCAACTAAAAGATAACATGAACATCATAGGGTGGTGGATGAAAATTAGTGAAGATCTTTTGCATATAGAAATTTTGTGCATAATTGTGAGTTTTATTGAAACAAAAAAGAGTAGAGCATCAAGGAGTATAAGTAAGGTTGCTCTGCAGCTCACTCTAGTGGATAAGATAAGTAGGTGTGTGACAGTATTGAGTGTTCAGGACGGAATCTTTGGTTCCTGACAGAGAACCTTGGCAGAAACCTAGGTTTTCGGGGAGGGGTTGTGTTACGTGGATGTGCAGGGAGTAGGGGTCCACAGATAGATCATGTTAAGGCTTGAGTATGGACTGTGTGTTCGACTAGGTTATATTTACCTCCGCTACCGAAGGTGGATGGAGGTTATGTTTTCACCCCTGTCTGTCTGTTTGTCTGTCTGCTTGTGAACAAGATATCTCAAAAAGTTGTGAATGGATTTGAACGAAATTTGGCAGAGAATTGGCGTATGTGACAAGGTCGAAATGATTAGATTTTGGTGAAGATCCGGATTCGGATCCGGCTAGTAGAATTTTTAAGTGATTCTTCACTCTTGGGAGATAGGGCCAAAAACGATACATAGCAGGATATCTCAAAAAGTTGTGGACGGATTTGGACGAAACTTGGTGAACGGGTGGTTAGGTGACAAGAACAAGCTGATTAGATTTTGGTTCAGGTCCGCATCCAGATCCAGCCTTTCAGTGAGATACAAAACATAAACTGTTCATCCTGGCAGAGGTATGCTCTCTACTGAGTGTCCTTATAGTTTTTAAAATGTTTTTTTTAATGACTTGTTAAATTAGGAATCAATACCATTTGGCATTCCCTCTCCCCTCGCCTATAAGTAAATGACATCAATGTATGCAATAATGGTTGAAGCATTGCCAGAAAACCAAAGCCAAATATTACTGTCTAGAAATGCTGTTTAGTTTCTGAATAAAACTATTTCCTGAATTAACATTAATGGCAGAGTACCTGCCCGGTGGGCAATCTTGTTCTAAGCATGCGTCAGACACATACCTTTATTTGGGCGGTGTACGGGCAACTGACAGCTCCCTCAATCACTCCCGAAAATAAAACAAATAACCCGGGTTACGTACATGAAGCAGAAACATACCGACTACTTATAATTTAAAACACTTCACTGCACCACATGGGGGCAGGAACACTGTACTGTAAAGGGTGGGGACCTGTAATACCCTCTCCAACCTGGAGGCGGCGCTACACAGCACACATTTACATAGATAATTTGCATCAATTTTCTCCCCCCAAGACCACCGGCAAAGATAAAAACATCCCATACACTAATTGAGGTCATACTGCTCCTGTGCACCAAAGAAGGAAAGGACACCTGAAACATCTACAAATTTATTTTCTATAGTCCATGTTTATTTTCCATTGACAACTAAGACACTGCTGACATCACGGTACGTGGTGAAAATGACATTTTCCTATCAATATGAAGGAAACTAATCGGCACTAGTTCAAATTAGAAAGTTTTATATATATATAGATATATAGATATATATATATATATATATATATATATATATATATATATATATATATATATTGTTACAGACACGACTTTGATGTTAAAGTGGGCCGAGCGGAATGGCCGTCGTGTCCGCACAAATTACCCGACTATACTCGACGTTGACGAAGTCGCGCGATGCTGGCTCAATAAGAAAAAGAAGACACCCGGCTGGATTACAATAACACAATACGACACCAGGGGTTCAGTTCTCAAGACCTCCGGAGGAGGTTATATTAAGGCGGAAGGTTAGATTACAACTACAAGAGGGACAGCATAGAAAGACAAGCACTTAGACACACTCTTATATTAACCCCGGACAGACGACAGACAAACGGGACAAGGCTGACTCACACGGGGGTTGATGAAAAGGACAGGCGGGTAGCGATGGCTCCAGGTGCACCTGGGCTCAAAGGTCAGAATCGACTCGGTCCGGTCCAGAGATGCGGGGAGGTCGCAGCGCTCGGATGGCGTCTTGTCTGCTCAAGCTGGGGGCGCATCTGACTCAGCGCTCGCAGGTGGCTTTCCTTCTCCAAGCTGGGTGCGCATCTCTCGTCACATCCGGCGCGTGGCCGCGTATATCCGGCGGGGAGTGACACGCCCTCGGCTCGTTAGCTCCGCCTCGTGGAATCGGCACGTTGCTTCTCATTGGGTGCGTGCGGGGGGTTTACCAGGCTCCGCCCTTGACGAGGAGCTGACAAGGAGCCCCTTCGTGGTAACCCCGTGGAGCGCATGGTCTATGGCGCTAATCGAGCCGGTGCGAGGACGCATCCTCCCCCGCTCCGCCGCCATCTCCTCTGTTGTTGTTGTAATTGTTGGGGAAGAAGATGGAAGGAGGTATGGGAAAGGTCCTAAACTCACTACTGATGCCATATAATCACATTCTGGTGCAACGAAGAGTCATAATTAATGGAGACGAGGCCTTAACTGACATAGAATAAGAATAACTAGGAAGATGTCCGAAAGTTGTCTACGTGTGGTGCGGTGGACCTGGGCACGACATTTAATGGGGGAATAAGGGGAAGGTCGGCTCTACTGATTGTTATTTACATGCAATGGGACTAGGGAATGGGGGATTGGGGAAAGTTGGGGAGTATTGGAGAAAATAGGGGAATATTTACAAGCGGATATGGAGGCCAAATTCCATATTCGCAACATTGCACCCTTCTCTACCCTCGGGGCGTCCCGACCCGATAAATTTTTACCTACTTTAGTGTGGCACGCAATGTAGTTCCCTCTACTATTAACTCTACCCTGAGTGCGACAGTTTTACAGATATTCACAAATGAGTAAATATGTCCCCCTGCGACGTTGCACCCTTCTCCTCACAGAAACACACCCACAGGATAACCGAATCCGGAAAGAATTCTCAAACTAAACATACAGCCGGTAGGGAGCATTATTTACAAGACTACGCTGCTATCTACACTACGATCCAGGACCTGTCTTTGGAGGAACACATGCAGATGTTATGCATAGAGAGAGCGCGCTTGCCAACATCGATACACCAACCCACGAGTGCTCTGTGGCCGACGGCCTTTAATAACGTGCAGAGCACCCTTCCCGAGCATCAACAGCACCACCCCACCACCAATCGGTGCAGTCACCATTGTTCATTGGAATAAAAATAAATTCGAAAACCCCTAACCCTGCAGGTGTCTCTTGCTCTTCTTGTGGTGCACTTGGTGGTAACTAAAAGTGGTTCACCTGTATGGCATAGGTGCCACGTTGACCCATAGGTCCATCCCCGGGTGGTGCTTGGCCGCAAACGAACTGCGGTCCATTGTGGGTGGCCACAAACATTGCGGTCCATATGGTGTATCGATCCCGGCAGCAAACAGCGAAAGTGCAGGCCCACAACTGCGCAGCCAGCACCTCTCTCTCCTCTCTCTCTACCCCAAAGCCAGATCCTCGGAGGTGGGAGACAAAAGAAGAAACAAGTGAGTAAGGTGGTAAGGGCGCAAAAGTGCACGCAATGTAAGGTGATGCACACTGGGGGCACATGGGAACCAGGTGAGACAGGTACGTTCCTATCGTACGCCCCCCCCCCACCAGGTAACCTACATGGCCCCTCCCTTACCCCTTACTGTATCCACACAACACAACACTACCCATAAACATCTACTTTACAAATCAACAAACATCCCTACTGTCTTCCCCGTTCCTCCCATATACCAAATTCGTCTTCTCTCCCTCCTAACCAATCAAATTTGCCATTTTCAACTCTCATCAAAATTTGCCATCTCCAACTGCACATCAAAATTTGCCATCACCAATTCATCATCAGTCCCTCCTAAGGAGGGAGAGATGGAATCACCCCAATGTCTCATCCACGTCGTGATGCGTCTCACAAATCCACAGCAATCTCATTTCCTGCACACAGAACAAAGAAAACACAGGTGTGGAGTCATCATCATCACCACAGGTAAGTGGCTGCGTATGGTGCGACAGGTTCTTCAATCCTAACTATTTCCTAAATGACTTTAACAACTTTACACCACCCGGGGTCTTCCTCCGGCCAAACCATTGGCCCTCTTACACTATGGGTTCTAAAAACCAATTCCCATTGGCCAAACTGTGGTGCTCTTCAATTTGGGGTCTCACTCCCCCAATTCATCTCCCGGTGCCCTCGTACAATTTCTGGGCTGCGACGTGTACCTCTCCCAGTGGGTCTACCCACCTGCACACCTCCACCACTGCAGTTGCCTCCGAGCTTACCTGCTCCTCACCCTAACCTAACTACCTGGGGAAGGCCCTTTGGCTCTCTCCCCACTCGGTGCCCTCTCTGGCACTGGGCTGCCCGATCCACACCCGGGACCCTCAGGCACCCACTCACAACTACCGGCTCCCAGAGCCCACCTGCGGCCTCACCTGGCCGACATCCTCACAGTGGTGGAGTGCCCAACCAACTACACACACTAACAGGCTACACGCCCAGCCATTTCCACAACACTAATGCACCCATCCACAACACCATTCTGCAACCGCACCACAAATGCCAATATCCAACCACAATTTACCTATACCCTCTACCTAACACTTACACTACCCGCCCCGGGTACTCGTGAAAGGGGTCCACTCTTCCCCCATCCACACCTTTGCACCATGCACACCACTCCGTACCACTCACTCCAACTCTCTCCACACACCTGTATTTGCACACCTGTGCTCTCACACCTGGTGCCACCTGCACCCTTCTCTCCCCAAGCGCATTCGCGCTGATCCACAACACTCACTACTCATACACTGCTCCACACACCTGTCCAGTTGCACACCTGTGCAATCACACCTGTTCCATCCTCACACACACACGGCATCATCTCATCTAACTACTCCCTTCTGAAACTTGCGCTTCCCAGTCGTCCCTTTAAACTATTGCGCTCCCACGTCATTATCATCCACACTAATCTACCTGCGTCCCCACTACAGGTATCAGTCACTAACTAAACTTAACGTTACCTACTGTCATCTTCTAGGGCCCTATCAATATAACCTAACCCACCCGGGCTAGTTTTCACTGCCATACACCCCATAAACTATTGCTCCTTTGCCCCACTATGGGAAAGGTGGCAGGGATGCCATCCCACCCCATCGGGGGTCTCTCACTACCAATTTTGCACATCAAATTGCAACAAATTAAAAATTTGCCAATCACTACCCATCATCTGCCAATCACTACTGCCAATCCCTTGCCAATCATCAAATTTTGTTTTTCTCTAATTTTGGGTCCAAAACACTAACCTCATCACCCAGTCTACTCACTAATACCTCTCGGTGCGCCAATTCCCGTCCAAAGCCCGGCTTCGTAAAGCCAAGCCATGAATGCTGGTTGTTCTGTGCCAGCGGCTGGGTGCGTCCCGCATTCGGTGCAGGGAAGGAGGTCTACCCGGGCCGAGATCCCACGCACCATCTCGGCACGGAGCCATCCAATGCCCCGATCTCGACCTGCCGGCACGTCTCACCAAAAAGTGGTCGCCATGACGACCCTTTCTATCGGGCTGCCAGCTCCGCCTAGTGGAGCCTGGACGCGGCCGTTCAAAGCGAGGCCCGGCACGCACCGAGGGCCTGCTTCGGCTAAAAGTCGCTCTAACCTCTAACCCGTGTAACGTCGATGCTTCACCTGCATGCTTACACCCCGCAGCCCGTTCCTTGCTCACACATCCAGCCGTGCCCATGCTCCTCGTACCTTTCCTTACACACCCAGGTACACTCATTCCACTCACAGCCTTGGTCACACACCTGACCACCGAACACTTTGGCACACATTCGTTGGTCGCACACCTCACCAATACACCGCTTCGCACCCCCTCCTCGGTCACCTCCTCTGTGACAATCACAGGTGTGCCCTCATTCGCACACCCAACCACGTGCCTCACCACCAATTCCAGCGTGCATTCCCACTCACGCTCTACCATTCCAGGTGTGCATCCTTCCATCCCAGGTGTACATCCTCGCTCACCTGTCACAACTAACTCACGCTCCATGTCACTCTCACTACTTTCACCTCCATTCCTGACAGCGCACTCACCCTTACTCTTGACAGCGCACTCTTTCCCCATGCACCTGTCCGTCACACACCTTTCTCGCGCACACTCTCCCGTTACACCCTCTGTAACACTCACCACAGGTGGACACTCTTCCTTACTTCTGACAGCGCACTCTTTCCTCATGCACCTGTCCGTCACACACCTTTCTCGCGCACACTCTTGCGCACACTCTCCCGTCACACCCTCTGTAACACTCACCACCCCGCGCTTCCACGTGCTCCCTCGCACACGCGCTACGACCGACTCACTCTCGCCAGCACACTCACTCCTTGGCACGCACTTTTTCCTCACACACCCCAGAGTCGGACTTTCTCGCACACCTCCTCTTGCGCACACCAGACCTGTCACACACCTCACCAACGGCCTTTCACGAACACCCGGATCTATCTCGACACCCAAGCTTCTTAAATCCCCTGGCGCATCATACGCACGACCATATTGGTCACCACTTACACCGGGTCCTTTTCCTCTTCGCTTCTCCTCCTTCACCTGCGAATCCCTCATCCGGTTAATGAGCACATCATCACGATCCAAACACAGACTTTGGACCAATTCTTTCATCTCCTCTTTTATCTCTTTGTTATCCCCTCTCCGTCGCTTCTTAATTTCGCTCACCCCTTCTTCCACTTCTTCTAATTTGTGCCTCACCTCTTTTATTCCCCGGTATGTCTCCTCAAGCTCGTCCTCCAAGGCTACCTTGACCGTTTCCATGTGCGTCCTCACCTGCCGGTCCTTCGTCTCCATTACCTCTATCACCTCGTCCAACCTCGTTGTCAGTCCCTCACGTACCATCTGACATTCCCTCTTCGTCGCTACCAAGTCATCTTTGAGTTCTTTCTGTGTCGCCTTTAAACCTCCTAATACCGCAGTGTTCCTTTGAACCTGCTCCACTAACTCCGTCTGTCCCACCGTCAGCTGCTCCACCTCTTGCGTCAGGTCCTCTATGCCCCCTTGTAACTTTACAGTCGCCTTTCTCACCTCCTTTTCCATGTGCTCCTCACAGTGCCTCACCTCCTCGCGCACTCCTCCGACCTCCTCACTCACTCCTCTTCTGATCTCCTCTCCCATCACTTGCATCTCCTGCCCAGATGCCACCCTCATCTGCTCCATTTCCTCCCTGTGAGCATCCAGTTTGGTTTCTACCCCCATTCTGACCCCCTCTATCTGCTGCTCCATTTGTTTAACTTCCCTTTCCGCTTGGTCCCTCATGTCCCTCAATTTGCCTTCCATACTGTTTTCTAACCCCTCTAACCCATTTTTCACTCCCTCTATCTGATTCTCTTGAGCGGCCATTCTGTTTTCTACCCCCGTTAACCCCTCCTGTATTTCCCCTAATCTATCGTCTAATTTCCCAAATTTCATGTCTAATCCCTTAAAATTATTGTCTAATTTCCCAATTTTCTTGTCTAACTCCTCAAAATTATTGTCTAACTTCTCACCGGTACCCCTCATTTGGCCCTCTAATCGCCCACTATCAACCCTCATTTGGCCCTCCATCCTATCCATTTTTGCATTCAGTTGGGTCAAGAATAATCTGAGGTCAAACCCGGTTTGCCCAGCGTCCCCAGCCGCCACCGCAGGCTCGCCCTCCGCGGCGCCGCTATTTTGGGACCCTTCAACCACGTGAGCGAGCGCGCCATTTTGCGCGCCCGCTACTTCGTGCGTGACGGCGCTATTTTGCGAACCTGCCGCCCTCACTGCTTCGCTCTCCTCCTGTCCCTCATTTTGGTCCTGGATCGACCCTACCTCACTCTCCCCTACCGGACCCCAGCCGTCTTGATCCGCCATAGCGCGACTTGCAAAATTCGAGTTTCGTAAAACAAATCCAAATTTTTTTTTTTCGTTATAATTCCGTCGAGCGCAGTACGCGCTCCGAATCGATTTTACTTGTTACCAATTTGGGCCTAATAAATTTAGTCCCGGGTTCGAATTCCACTCCTCGACACCAATTGTTACAGACACGACTTTGATGTTAAAGTGGGCCGAGCGGAATGGCCGTCGTGTCCGCACAAATTACCCGACTATACTCGACGTTGACGAAGTCGCGCGATGCTGGCTCAATAAGAAAAAGAAGACACCCGGCTGGATTACAATAACACAATACGACACCAGGGGTTCAGTTCTCAAGACCTCCGGAGGAGGTTATATTAAGGCGGAAGGTTAGATTACAACTACAAGAGGGACAGCATAGAAAGACAAGCACTTAGACACACTCTTATATTAACCCTGGACAGACGACAGACAAACGGGACAAGGCTGACTCACACGGGGGTTGATGAAAAGGACAGGCGGGTAGCGATGGCTCCAGGTGCACCTGGGCTCAAAGGTCAGAATCGACTCGGTCCAGTCCAGAGATGCGGGGAGGTCGCAGCGCTCGGATGGCGTCTTGTCTGCTCAAGCTGGGGGCGCATCTGACTCAGCGCTCGCAGGTGGCTTTCCTTCTCCAAGCTGGGTGCGCATCTCTCGTCACATCCGGCGCGTGGCCGCGTATATCCGGCGGGGAGTGACACGCCCTCGGCTCGTTAGCTCCGCCTCGTGGAATCGGCACGTTGCTTCTCATTGGGTGCGTGCGGGGGGTTTACCAGGCTCCGCCCTTGACGAGGAGCTGACAAGGAGCCCCTTCGTGGTAACCCCGTGGAGCGCATGGTCTATGGCGCTAATCGAGCCGGTGTGAGGACGCATCCTCCCCCGCTCCGCCGCCATCTCCTCTGTTGTTGTTGTAATTGTTGGGGAAGAAGATGGAAGGAGGTATGGGAAAGGTCCTAAACTCACTACTGATGCCATATAATCACATTCTGGTGCAACGAAGAGTCATAATTAATGGAGACGAGGCCTTAACTGACATAGAATAAGAATAACTAGGAAGATGTCCGAAAGTTGTCTACGTGTGGTGCGGTGGACCTGGGCACGACATTTAATGGGGGAATAAGGGGAAGGTCGGCTCTACTGATTGTTATTTACATGCAATGGGACTAGGGAATGGGGGATTGGGGAAAGTTGGGGAGTATTGGAGAAAATAGGGGAATATTTACAAGCGGATATGGAGGCCAAATTCCATATTCGCAACAATATTGTTGCGGTTTTGAAATAAAGGTTAATTTCCCCACTTAGTTAGTTACACCACAACATGTAGCCTCACGTAAGTTCAGTTATTTCTTCGTAAATGTTTGCGTAGTCCTTTCCTGTGTTAGTTTTGCGTTGAGTAGGCCAGTGAAAATTGGGTGTCCTTATGGCGCTTTGGTTTGGTATTGGCGCTGAAATACCACGCGGCAGGCCTGAACAAGTCGACCGAGGCCGAAGGAAGGCGAGGCAGGAGGAGTAGGAGCCATCGGTAAGCACGAGCCGCCAATCAAGGCTTGAGGGGAGTGGCTCACCACTGTGGCAAGAGGCGGGGTTTGGAACATTCGAGTCGGGCTGGGGCGGGGCCATATAACCTTGCCCAGAGCGCCCCACCTAAGAAGGTGAGAGAATACGGCAGATGAGACGGAGTTGAGGAGGATACGTCAGAGGAGTTGAGAACGCGCGTCAGCATTGCCTCATATTGAATCGTATCGCCGACAAACTGAATTACCTCGTTGTACACAAACTTTGCCCTGTTCCCCGTGCTCTGTGCAGTATTAATCACGCGCTGCAAAGAACGACCCGCGCCGGGCCACAGACACGCGATTATCCTCCTGCCTGCCTTTGCCTGCATACGCGCCGCGAGGATTTTCCTCCTGCCTGCCTTCGCCGGGATACGTGCCGTGACCGCCAGAGGGCCACGTCAGGTGAGCTGTTCCAGGAGCGACCAAAGCAGGCGCGTTTGGCACACGAACATCCTTCCTCCATCTCCCCGTGTATGTGAGTGGGCCCATTGTCTGGGCTTTAGTATAAGACTGACTAAGTTCTGCCCTCTGGCCCTTTCCTTCTACCAATTCCTGTACATTGTGTAAATAAATCTTGTTCTTTCTTCTGATTGGACCGCCCTGTCTTTTCCATCATTGGTTTCGCATGGTACGAATAAGATCGCTCTAATCGGGTTCCAATAGAGAAGTAACAGCATGAGTCACGTGGTACGCATTCCGCTCGGGCGTACTCAATTAAGCGTGGCTCGTGCGAGGCTCGATCCCCGCTTCCGCTGCGGTGTGGGTACCAAAGGTACGTGTGAATTTGTCCCGAAACCCTTTTCCACGTTTTCCCGGAAGTGGCGACTCGGTCTCGTGGTTTCGAAGACCCAGGGGGAAAAAGGGGTTTAATCTCCCCTTTGTAACAGGAACGGGCTTCGAAGATCCGCAACAATATATATATATATATATACTGTATATATATATATATATATATATATATATATATATATATATATATATATATATATATATATGTATATATATATATGTATATATATATATGTATATATATATATATATATATATATATATATATATATATATATGTATATATATATGTATATATATATGTATATATATATGTGTATATATATATATATATATATATATATGTATATATATGTATATATACATATATATATATATATATATATATATATATATATATATGTATATATATATATATATATATATATATATATACAGACTTGGCATTTAATATGGAATATTTTTTTTTGCTTGACTTGGGTTTACTTTCTTAACTCAGTATATCAATCTGGTGAGTTTCTTTTACACTTTGGTGATTTATTTGTTAAAAGAACCATGTCACTGATTGTCTGTCGCAGCAAGAAGTCAACAACAGGATTATATCACAGGTGGCGTGGCAAAATGTACGGACAGGTGCATTTGACGATTGGCTTCACAGTCGGGTATACAAGGGTGGTTGCGTTCTGTATTAGTGGAAAACAACTGCTGCACATCTCCAAAAGTTATTGCCGCTTCCTCTGGAGATGGTCCGTCAACTCGACAATGCTGTTTGTCATGGAGTGGTGGCTTTACGAAATTACGGCATGAAAGAGCGTGCTATTGCTCGGCCGTATGGCATCACTCAAGGTCAGGTGTCAAAGATCCTGAAACGAAATGCTCAGAGGGGTGTCCATACTCCAATACCGAGGCCAGGACGTCCCCGCAGAACCACAAGGAGGGATGATGGCCAGCTGCACCGGTTAGTCCGCAATGGCCGTACCAAGTCAGCTAATCGGCTTAGGGCTGAGTGGCAGCAACTGACAAATGTTCCTGTATCCAGAAGGCTAGTCAACCAACGACTGGTTCAAGCAGGCTATCGTGCCAGGCATCCCCTGAGAAAGCCACGCCTGACCAGACAACACCGCCAGCGCCGATTGCAGTGGGCCAGAGAGCACCATCAATGGCAGCCAGGACACTGGAATCACGTGATCTTCAGTGACGAGTCTAGATTTCTGGTCTATCGTCAAGATGGCCCCGTCCGAGTGCGCAGACAAGTGCATGAAGCCTACAACAAAGATTGTATAGTGCCAAGAGTCCAAGCTGGAGGTGGTGGGGTGACCGTTTGGGCTGCTTTTCATGCAGGGGGCAAAACTGACCTGGTTGTTCTGAATGGAAACCTGAACCACTTCAAGTGCAGGGCCATTCTGGAAGAAACATTGCTTCCATTTGCTCGTGCAGCCTTTCGAGGAAACTTTGTCTTCCAAGATGACAATGCACGGCCTCATCGTGCTCGCATGATCCAACTCTTTCTTGCTGACCATGGTGTTGAGCATATGGAGTGGCCTGCCATGTCCCCGGATATGAATCAGATAGAGAACTTGTGGGCAGAATTAACGCGTCAAATCGACCACTTGGACCAGCAGCTGACCTCTGTGCGTGAATTGCAGCAGGCTATTGTCACTGCATGGCAAGCGATTCCTGTCCAAACCTTGGCAAACCTCATGAACATCATGCCTCGACGTGCACGTGCTCTCCTGAATGCTCGTGGGGGTTACAGGAAGTACTGAACTGTAATTTTACTGTCCGTAATCCCAGTCATAATTTAGCTTTTGTTTTTGTTGAAAATCTTTTTGGCTAATGTGCAAAATAAAGAGATACTTCTGCAAAACGTACAGAAGTTTAACACAGTACTGTCCTTGAATTGAGTTCGATATCAGTTTACATCACTTTCAAGGATCAATTTATTTGTTTCGAAATGTCAAATGTGGTTTTTGTTTCTTTTATAGGTCACATTAACAAAATCTAGAATAATTTCAATATAATTCCAATGAACTTTTGGTTCTAAAACATCTTGAAAAGTAAGTTCACCCCCACAAAAAAAATATTCCATATTAAATGCCAAGTCTGTATATGTATATATATATATATATATATATATATGTATATATATATATGTATATATATATATGTATATATATGTATATATATATATATATATGTGTATATATATATATATATATATATATATATATATGTATATATATATGTATATATATATATATATGTATATATATATGTATATATATATACTGTATATATATATATATGTATATATATATACTGTATGTATATATGTATATATATATACTGTATGTATATATATTATATATATATATATATGTATATATATACATATATATATATATACATATACTGTATACAGTCATGTGAAAAAGTAAGTACACCCCATGTAAAGTTTTGACTTTTTCAACATATTTCAACATACAGCTATTTGATCTTCATTTCAACAATATTGATAGATAAAAGTGCTATAATATAACAAATATCATGAAACATTTACATTTTGTGGTCCATTGTATAATTTAAATAAACATAAATGCAAATTTCGCATGTGGAAAAAGTAAGTACACCCCTACATTTATCACTACTTCAAACACCTGAAATTAGAATCAGGTGCACCAGCTCAGGTGCAAATGATTAGAACATCGTTAGAGAGGATCTTGGAGGAACCTGTCTTATTTAAACCTCAGACATTTAGTTTGGTTTGCTCTTTGTTGTTGAAGTGTGCGGCGTCACCATGCCGAGATCAAAAGAGCTCTTTCAGGCCTTCAAAAAGAAGGTTATAGATGCCTACGAGTCTGGGAAGGGATTTAAAAAGTTCTCCAAACAATTTGAAATCAATCATTCGACTGTCCTGAAGATCATCTACAAGTGGAGAAGATTCCAAACAACTGCCAACTTGTTCAGGCCAGGCCGCCCCAGCAAGTTCAGCCCGAGAGCAGACCGCAAGATGCTGGAAGAAGTCTCTAAGAACCCCACAATGTCATCACGGGACCTACAGGTAGCTCTTGCCACTGTTGATGCCAAAGTGCACGAGTCTACCATGAGAAAGAGGCTGCACAAATTTGATCTACATGGGAGGTGTGCCAGGAGAAAACCTTTGCTGTCCAGAAAGAACATCAGGGCAAGACTAAAGTTTGCCAATGAACACCGATGCAAAGACCAGCACTTCTGGAATAATGTGCTCTGGACAGATGAGTCAAAGGTAGAGCTATTTGGTCACAGTACCAGAAGACATGTTTGGAAAAAACCAAATACAGCATTCTCTCCGAAAAGATCGACTGGACAACCCTCCCATCTACTTTCTCAACAATCCTCTCCAAGAAGTTCTGTCGCTCAAGCTTTTGGGTCTCACCATCTGCCATGATCTTTCTTGGGAAAACCACATTTCCAAGCTGGCCTCCAAAGCCAGTCGCCGACTGGGCATCCTCCGTCGTGCGAAGTCCTTCCTAGGCACACCTGAGCTCCTCACCACATACAAGGCTTTCATCCGCAGCTCAATGGAATACTGTTCTCCCCTATGGGCTGGTGCTCCTGCCTCACACCTGGCTCGGCTTCACGCTGTTGAATCCAAAGCTTTCAGAATCATTGGAATCTCCCGCGATGAAGCTATCTCTGAGGGCCTTTCACTCACTCACCGCAGGCAGGTAGGTGGTCTTTCTGTCTTCTACCGACTCCTCTCCGGCCTTGCTCCCCCAGCTCTCTCTGTGCTCTGTCCCCCAAATATTCCTACAGGTCGCACAAGATCTGCCAGCCACCCTCTGATGGTTAAACTGCCGAAATCTCGGCTCTCTGCTCACCTTCACTCTTTCATTCCTCTTTTCTCCCGCCTCTGGAACAAACTCCCACACTCACTTCAATCACACTCCTCCCTCCAGGTCTTCAAAACAGCTGTTCACCACCATCTCTTATCTTCCCCCATCCAAAACCTTGATCTTTTCTACCCCCACTAATTCACCCCAGATCCACCTTGTTTGAAATTCCAACTGCTTTCCTGGAAGTCTTGGCAGTGTCCATATGTTTTATACCTCTCCCACCCCCCCCCCCCCTTCCCATGCCTCCCCCCCAAAGCCCTCTCCCTCCCACAGTTCTCTCGATGTCTCCATGTCTCTCGGTCCCTGCTATCAAATGTTGTGTTTGTGTCCTTCCCCCTCTCTCCCCATCTTGTCTACCGCTCCCGATGTTATTTGTTTTGTGTGTCTGTTTGTCTTTCTGTGTGATTAATGTTCGCTCTTTCACGAGCCTCGATCTTGTATACAAAAAAAAAAAAAAAAAAAAAAAAAATGCATGGTGGTGGAAATATTATGGTTTGGGGCAGCTTTGCTGCATCAGGGCCTGGGCAGCTCACCATCATAGAATCCACTATTAATTCTTCGTTGTACCAGAGGGTGCTTGAGGATAATGTGAGGCCAGCTGTCGGAAAGTTGAAGCTCAACCGAAGGTGGACCTTGCAACATGACAATGACCCTAAACATACCAATAAATCCACCAAGGAATGGCTGAAAAGAAAGAAATGGAGGGTTCTGGAATGGCCAAGTCAAATCCCGGATCTAAATCCCATCGAGATGTTGTGGGGGGATTTGAAACGAGCTGTGCATGCAAGAAACCCCTCAAACATCGCACAGCTGAAAGAAGTCTGCATGGAGGAGTGGGCAAAAAATTTTCCCAGTCGATGTCAGAGACAGGTAGACAGTTATAAGAAACGCCTACTTGAGGTTGTTTCTGCCAAAGTGCAATACCACCTATTCGAGCCAAGGGTGTACTTACTTTTTCCACATGTGAAATTTGCATTTATGTTTATTTAAATTATACAATGGACTACAAAATGTAAATGTTTCATGATATTTGTTATATTATATCACCTTTATCTATCAATATTGTTGAAATGAAGATCAAATAGCTGTATGTTGAAATATGTTGAAAAAGTCAAAACTTTACATGGGGTGTACTTACTTTTTCACATGACTGTATATATATATATATATAATGGTATCTGTAATCTGGTTCTCCAACCTAATGAGCGGACAACATGACGTCATCGCCATGCACCTCCGCCTTGCCTGCAAAGTTCCAGAGGAACCATCTAGCAGTGCGTCATTACGGATTATAAATACAGATACTGTCACAAGTGCATGCAAAACTCATACTGTCACATGTCACATGATACTGTCACATGCAAATATATATATATATATATATATACAGTATATATATATATATATATATGTCACATGTCACATGTCACATGATACTGTCACATGCAAATATATATATATATATATATATATATATATATATATATATATATATATATATATATATATATATTTATATATATACATATATATATATATATATATATATATATATATAATATATATTTATATATATACATATATATATATATATATATATATATATATATATATATATATATATATATATATATATATATATATATATATATATATATATATATATACAGACTTGGCATTTAATATGGAATATTTTTTTTGTGGGGGTGAAATTACTTTTCAAGTTGACTTAGAACCAAAAGTTCATTGGAATTATGTTGAAATTATTCTAGATTTTGTTAATGTGACCTTTAAAAGAAACAAAAACCACATTTGACATTTCGAAGCAAATAAATTGATCCTTGAAAGTGATGTAAACTGATATGGAACTCAATTCACGGACAGTACTGTGCTAAACTTCTGTACGTTTTCCAGAAGTATCTCATTATTTTGCACATTAGCCAATTTTTTTTTCAACAAAAACAAAAGCTAAATTATGACTGGGATTACGGACAGTAAAATTACAGTTCAGTACTTCGTGTAACCCCCACGAGCATTCAGGAGAGCACGTACACATCGAGGCATGCTGTTCACGAGATTTGCCAAGGTTTGGACAGGAATCGCTTGCCATGCAGTGACAATAGTCTGCTGCAATTCACACACAGAGGCAGGCTGCTGGTCCAAGTTGTCGATTTGACGCGTTAATTCTGCCCACAAGTTCTCTATCGGATTCATATCTGGGGGCATGGCAGGCCACTCCATATGCTCTACACCACGGTCAGCAAGAAAGTGTTGGATCATGCGAGCACGATGAGGCCATGCATTGTCATCTTGGAAGACAAAGTTTCCTCGAAAGGCTGCATGAGCAAATGGAAGCAATGTTTCTTCCAGAATGACCCTGTACTTGAACTGGTTCAGGTTTCCATTCAGAACAACCAGGTCAGTTTTGCCCCCTGCATGAAAAGCAGCCCAAACGGTCACCCGACCACCTCTAGCTTGGACTCTTGGCACTATACAATCTTCGTTGTGGGCTTCATGCACTTGTCTGCGCACTCGGACGCGGCCATCTTGACGATGGACCAGAAATCTAGACTCGTCACTGAAGGTCACGTGATTCCAGTGTCCTGGCTGCCTTTGACGGTGCTCTCTGGCCCACTGCAATCGGCGCTGGCTGTGTTGTCTGGTCAGGCGTGGCTTTCTCAGGGGACGCCTGGCACCCCCTGCCTGCTTGAACCTGCCTGCTGGAACCTGCCTGCCTGAACCTGCCTGAACCTGCCTGCCTGCCTGGCACCCCCTGCCTGCCTGAACCTGCCTGCCTGAACCTGAAGGCCTGCTTGAACCAGTCGTTGGTTGACTAGCCTTCTGGATACAGGCACATTTGTCAGTTGCTGCCACTCAGCTCGAAGCCGATTAGCTGACTTGGTACGGCCATTGCAGACTAACCCGTGCAGCTGGCGATCATCTCTCCTTGTGATTCTACGTGGACGTCCTGGCCTCGGTATTGGAGTAGGGACACCCCTCTGAGCATTTCGTTTCAGGATCTTTGACACCTGACCTTGAGTGATGCCATACTGCCGAGCAATAGCATGCTGTTTCATGCCAGAATTTCGTAAAGCCACCACTCCATGACAAACAGCATTGTCAAGTTGACGGACCATCTCCAGAGGAAGCGGCAATAACTTTTGTAGACGTGCAGCAGTTGTTTTCCACTAATACAGAACGCAACAACCCTTATATGCCCGATTGTGAAGCCAATCGTCAAATGTACCTGTCCTTACATTTTGTCACGCCACCTGTGATATAATCCTGTTATTGACTTATTGATGCAAAAGACAATCAGTGACATGGTTATTTCAATAAAGACATCACCGAAGGGTAAAAGAAACTCACCAGATTGATATACTGAGTTCAGAAAGTAAACCCAAGTCAAGAAAAAAATATATTCCATATTAAATGCCAAGTCTGTATATATATATATATCCGGCTAACCCCTGCTCTAGCAGGGAAAATGGCCTTAAAATGCCTGTTGTTTTGTTGTTTGTGTGTATATATATATATATATATCTGGCTAACCCCTGCTCTAGCAGGGAAAATGGCCTTAAAATGCCTGTTGTTTTGTTGTTTGTGTGTATATATATATATATATATATATATATATATATATATATATATATATGTATATGTATATATATATATATATACATACGTTTAAAGTATATCCTTTAAATCACATTCGCCACAAATATTGTTGCTTGATACCAAGTGCACCTAACGCTACATTCAAAGTCCTACACTGTAACTATATAGTTACTTCCGCCACCAAAGTTGGACGGAGGATACCAGTATTTATTCACACCCTGTTTGTCTGTTTGTCAGCAGTGTATCTCATGAAGTTATGGGCGGATTCAGATGAGACTTGGTGGAGAGGTTGGGTGTTTGACATGGATGAATTGCTTACATTTTGGTGGATCCGATAATTTTAAAGTGATTTTTCACAAGCGATAGGGTCAAAAACGATGTATAGCACGATATCTTAACAAGAATGACCGCACTGTGGTCACAACTTGTGACACAATCCAGTATTAGCTCTTTCACGAGCCTCGATTCAGTATACAAAAAAAAAAAACAAAAAAAAAAAACGGACCGATTGGGAAATGGGCATTTAAAGCACTCTGAAAAGATGAAGAGCGGGATTGGGAAACACACATTTATGTGCTATTATAACATTATCTCGACACCTCTCATCCATGTCACCCTCCCCACGGTTATATCAGAACGATCTGATTTGTCACACAGTCATGGATTGCTTAAATCCAACATAGATCTCTTGAAACATTACGAAAGACTATTTATTTTGGTAATTTGCATAACATAACGCTTGATTACCGTGCATTCTGATGTCAGCCTACTTTGCATTCTGATGGGCTTGATTAAACCTTACTTTTATTAGACATATGATTAGATTTTTCAGGGTCCCTCGTGAATAACACTAACCCCAAACAAAGCCAATGGAAATCTGACGAAACAAACCCGGGCAGTGTATAATCAGCAGAGGCCTGCAGGCATAATGTTTTCGGCCCACCAGAAAACCAAGATGGTGGCTGTGGAAATGTAACTCATTGATTGGGACTAGTAACTCATTGATTGGGACTGGTAACTCATTGATTGGGACTGGTAACGAAGCAGATAGACGATTTCGTAAATGAATGTCAGGAATGTGCACGAACATGGTAATCTCTTGTCCACCTGGTCACAGCCCCAGGCTGGAGCACCCCCCTATTGTTTGGTAAATGGAACTCGCAGCAGGAGGGGAGCGAGCTGGTGCCAGTGAGGCGACCGAGTAACGTTTGCGGAGAACGGATTAGGATTAGCGGAGGAAGGATTAATACTGCGGTGCCCATAAAAGAGTGAACATCTCCTTGACTCAGGAGCACTCATCCTCAGAAGCCCTGCCCGACGGAATGAACGCGTACCACGAGTACGGCGCTGCAGCCACGAAAGAGGGACTATGCGGATAGAGTTACCTGGTCCATTGAGTTAAACGGTAGTTATTTGGTATTGGAATGAAGTGAACAACCAGTTAATAAAGTTGTGATCTTTTGTAAACCTGTTACATCATTGGAGTCTTGAGTCTCACACCACTTCCCCGACAATCTGGAGGCACCGCTGGATTTCGAGTGGACGTCGCCAAGGTAAGCATGGCGTCTTGGGGATGGTCCATTATGAAATACGAACCTGTGTTTAATTCTGAACATGGTGGAGGATGTGTGTGTGGGGCTTGCCGCGATATAGGTAACATAACGACAATCCAAGGAGTGTAAACGTATTTTTGTCACGACCGTCCGAGGTAAAAGTCACGGATGGAACGTTTTAAATGATTCTATTATTCGTGTGCTTGCGAGGATGCGTACGTTATACGCTGGGTGTTAAGAGCCTTACTCTGGTCTGCAGGCAAATCGGCTCATGAAGTGCACCATGAGGCGATTTGTTTGCCGGTTCGGTAAGGTTCGGTAAGGTCCGTACACGTGTACAATCGTGTACACCCGTTTTAAATTAATAAATAAATATTTTTTTTTTCAGTTTTCCCGCCATGTCTAAAACTCGTTTGATCAACGTATAAATTAATGACAGACAACGCCATCTCATGCCGGTCCAGAATTATTGTGAAAGATGGCGATTGGATGAAAATTGCATACCGACACTCCCTCACTGTCCCTCATTGTCCCTCATTTCCATTTCGGCTACCTGTCTCTTGCCCCCGCTCTTTCTTGCGAAATGAACATTCTTTGAACAAGTGGAATGATTTAGGAATGTTTAGAGGTCATTGCAATATTAATTACTTGGGATCATTTGTGAAATTTCATGAACAGATATGTGCAATGGATCTAATTTGAGTGAGTATGAGAAAATTTGGTGCAGGATTCGTGGAATGTACAAGGCTGGTACATGTGTTTAGCACTTGAAGACGTACCCCTGAGCTGCCCGCTCAAGGTGTGCAATTAAGGCGGCGGACAAAGAAAGTATTATATACAGATATTTTTTCTCAGTCAAATTGGATGGGAAAAATGCACTTTTATATTTTCCCCCATTGCAATGTGCTTATATTTTGGAACGGCTAGGGGGATTTAAATAAAATAAAAATGAGTAAGCTTTTCAGACATGCTTCACGGTTAAATGAAAGACAATAATTAAGCGCTTTGGGGAAGGCAATGGCAAACCACCCAATGTCGTACACGATATTTTCAGCACGATCATGGATTTGAGAATGCATGTAACTTGCAGTGTTGAACAAATTAATACAGAGAGAAAGAGATAGACAGGGAGAGAGAAAGACATAGAGAGAGAGACAGAGAGAGGGAGAGATAGACAGAGAGAGACAAACAGACAGAGAGACAGAGAGAGAGAGACAGAAAGAAAGAGAGAGAGACATAGAGACAGACAGAGATAAAGATGATATTCAGACAGATAGAGAGAGACAGACAGACAGACAGAAAGAGATAGACAGAGAGAGACAGAAAGTGAGAGAGAGACAGACAGAGAGAGATAGACAGAGAGAGACAAACAGACAGAAAGAAAGAGAGAGAGACATAGAGACAGACAGAGATAAAGATGATATTCAGACAGATAGAGAGAGACAGACAGACAGACAGAGAGAGATAGACAGAGAGAGACAGAAAGTGAGAGAGAGACAGACAGAGAGAGATAGACAGAGAGAGACAAACAGAGAGAGACATAGACAGACAGAAAGAGAGACAGACAGAGAGAACCACAGACAGAGAGAGAGAGATAGACAGACAGAGAGAGACAGAAAGTGAGAGAGAGCGACAGACAGAGAGAGAGATAGACAGAGAGAGACAAACAGACAGAGAGACAGAGAGAGAGAGACAGAAAGAAAGAGAGAGAGACATAGAGACAGACAGAGATAAAGATGATATTCAGACAGATAGAGAGAGACAGACAGACAGACAGAGAGAGATAGACAGAGAGAGACAGAAAGTGAGAGAGAGACAGACAGAGAGAGATAGACAGAGAGAGACAGACAGAGAGAGACATAGACAGACAGAAAGAGAGACAGACAGAGAGAACCACAGACAGAGAGAGAGAGATAGACAGACAGAGAGAGACAGAAAGTGAGAGAGAGACAGACAGAGAGAGATAGACAGAGAGAGACAAACAGACAGAGAGACAGAGAGAGAGAGACAGAAAGAAAGAGAGAGAGACATAGAGACAGACAGAGATAAAGATGATATTCAGACAGATAGAGAGAGACAGACAGACAGACAGAGAGAGATAGACAGAGAGAGACAGAAAGTGAGAGAGAGACAGACAGAGAGAGATAGACAGAGAGAGACAGACAGAGAGAGACATAGACAGACAGAAAGAGAGACAGACAGAGAGAACCACAGACAGAGAGAGAGAGATAGACAGACAGAGAGAGACAGACCGAGAGAGAGACAGACAGAGAGAACCACAGACAGAGAGAGAGAGATAGACAGACAGAGAGAGATAGACAGACAGAGAGAGACAGACAGAGAGAGAGAGACAGACAGACAGAGAGAGATAGACAGAGAGAGACAGAAAGTGAGAGAGAGACAGACAGAGAGAGATAGACAGAGAGAGACAGACAGAGAGAGACATAGACAGACAGAAAGAGAGACAGACAGAGAGAACCACAGACAGAGAGAGAGAGAGAGATAGACAGACAGAGAGAGACAGACAGAGAGAGAGACAGACAGAGAGAACCACAGACAGAGAGAGAGAGATAGACAGACAGAGAGAGAGATAGACAGACAGAGAGAGACAGACAGAGAGAGAGAGACAGACAGAAAGAGAGAGAGATAGATAGAGAGAGAGACAGAGAGAGAGAGACAGACAGAGAGAGACATAGACAGACAGAAAGAGAGACAGACAGAGAGAGAACATTTTTGGGAACGTTTTGGGAACATTCAAATGTTGGGTTTTGCTGACGTTTCCACAACGTTGTTTCAACGTTTTTCACATTACTTTCCTGCAACATTGAAATAATGTTGTTGTAAAACGTTTCCACAATGTCGCTACAACGTTTCACTTTCGTTGTTGCAACGTTTTGCTCCAACGTTTTGGGAACATTCAAATGTTGGGTTTTGCTAACGTTTCCACAACGTCGCCACAACGTTTCACTTTCGTTGTTGCAACGTTTTGCTCCAACGTTTTGGGAACATTCAAATGTTGGGTTTTGCTGACGTTTCCACAACGTCGCTACAACGTTTCACTTTCGTTGTTGCAACGTTTTGCTCCAACGTTTTGGGGACACTCAAATGTTAAGTAAATCGGATAAGAATTCACGAGTTATTTAATTATTAGCGATTAATGAAGGACTTATTTAATTAATTACATTTCTTATTACATTACAGTAATTACATTACAGTAATTACCTGAGGTAATTACAGTAATTACAGTTCCGGTAATTACAGTAATTACAGTAATCATTACAGTAATTGCAGTAATCTTATTACAGTAATTACATTACATTAACTCAGGCACCTTTTGAGTAAGGAAGCTGATATTTGGACATGACACTGACCAAGTGATGTGGCTGTCAAGGAAAATTTTGATTTATTGATTAATCATTTAATAAATTAACTCGTTGATTTATAAATGACTTATTTAATTAAAATTCCTCAGAGATACATCTTCGGATGAAATACTTGCAGATTGGTTATGCTATGAGCCAATTGATTAAGGAAAATATTTTGTGATGGCCATATTGGCAATTTCGTGGCCATATTCGTGGCAACTCAGTTAGTGCCACTGCACCTTTAAAATGCATCCCTGCGTTCATTTTTCGATCGATTGAGTTGAAATTTTGAACAATCGGATCTGGACTGTCATTGTTAACGACTCTAGCATGCACCCGTCCAATCAGGATGGAGCGGTATGGTCCCCGGATCATCACTGCCCGCAGTTTTAATTAGTTTTACTTTTTCTCTTGGTCATATAATTTTGAAGACATACATGTCATGATATAGGAAATGTTTGTTCTGTTGAACGGAATAAATGTTGTTTATTTGTGTGGGTGTGTATTTTTGTGTATTTTGTATATATTTTCACGGCTAATTCCAGTTAACATCCTGCAAAATTTGCTCGTTTTTCTGGCCGAGTCGAAATTGCGTTGAGTTCCTATGGCATGCGCCATTAAAAGCGCTGTGTAATGGTTGAGCTCCCTTTATTTCGTTTTGGTCATGCGGATGAGCAGACAAAGTGACGAATGCTGCAGCTGGAGCAGTAGAAGCGATGTTTTTAATTGAAACGATGTAATTTAATTAAAAGTGGGAGGGGGCAACACCATGCATACCTCTTTTAAGGTGTGTATAAACCCTGGAATAAACGTGGGAGGGGGCAACACCACGCATACCTCTTTTAAGGTGTGTATAAACCCTGGAATATTTCAGCAATCAATACAATGCTGAAACTATGTAAGTTAATTTAATGAGTAACTTAATGAGTAATTTAATGAGTAACTTAATGAGTAATTTAATGAGTAATTTAATGAGTAATTTAATGAGTAATTTAATGAGTAATTTAATGAGTAATTTAATGAGTAATTTAATGAGTAATTTAATGAGTAATTTAATGAGTAATTAAAAGTGGGAGGGGGCAACACCACGCATACCTCTTTTAAGGTGTGTATAAACCCTGGAATAAACGTGGGAGGGGGCAACACCACAAAGCATACCTCTTTTAAGGTGTGTATAAACCCTGGAATATTTCAGCAATCAATACGATGCTGAAATGATGTAATTTACTGTGTAAGATGGTCGACCTTGGGTTTGTTTGGGTTTTGTTGTTTATTTTTGTGGGTGTGTATTTTTGTGTATTTTGTATATATTTTCACGGCTAATTCCAGTTAACATCCTGCAAAATTTGCTCGTTTTTCTGGCCGAGTCGAAATTGCGTTGAGTTCCTATGGCATGCGCCATTAAAAGCGCTGTGTAATGGTTGAGCTCCCTTTATTTCGTTTTGGTCACGCGGATGAGCAGACAAAATGACGAATGCTGCGGCTGGAGCAGTGGAAGCGATTTTTTAATTGTTCAATGATTATTTGATATTGTTATGACTTATTGTCAATAGGTATACTAAGTGGCCATGAGGTAGCCTGTTGCTATGTACAGTTTTATTCTATTGTTGATTATACCACATAGCTGTGGTGATAAAGGAAATGTTCGTTTTAAATAGATGATTATGATAGGACCATGACTATAAAATCATGATGATTATTATGAAGGATATCATAGGGTTCAAATGCAGAATGATTGCATGAACTTGGGAAAGAACTTTCAAGCCCTATGGGATAAATTGGGTGTTACAAGCGATGGAGTTTCAAAATTTAGCATGATTGAAGGAATTTTACAGTCTTATTTCAGGAGTTTTACGAAATTTATATTGCCAAGAGATTTGGGTACTATTAAAGAAAAATGATGAGATATTTTTCCCAAAGAACTTTAATATCTGCCATCCATTTTGGCGGTCTCACGAATGAAGGATGAGTTGCCTTTAGTGGTTGCAAATAAAATTTGTGGAGACCAGGCAAAATGGGGAAATATGTCAGATATGACCCTAGGACAGAACGGTGATTCATCAATTGACATGAGGTATGAACCAGAGGTGACGACCGATGAGCTTCGATCTCAGTCAATGGATGGACCTGTCCTGACATCATTGGGGAAAGGGCTTATGCAAGGAGTCATCCAAAAGGATTAATTTGATTTATTGATGAATATTGATAAATTAATTGAAATTGAATAATTGAATTGAACTGAATAAATTTAATTGAATAAATTTAACTGAATAAATTGAACTGAATAAATTGAATTGAATATATTGATCGTTTGATTGATGAAAATGCGGTCTCAAGAAAGAAGCTTTGATATCTTTGTGAGATATTATCAACAGAAGACAACCTTGGAAAATTGAGCAAGGTGGTGAGTTTATATATAGATATATGTGCAGTTATCATTGTGTGATTTCCCCTTCAACAGAGCGGACACCTGAGAATTCACCCATTTCATACTGACCCTTTGGCTCATCTGCAAATACTGATCTGTGAGATTGGATTGTGCAAAAGCCACAGGTGGAGAGATCCTTCCTGGAGGTACGAGTGAAGCTTTAGAGGAACAAGCTACAACACATCCAACGCTACTTTGATAAAAGGTGGAACAAACTCCAGTAGATTTTATTTACAGTACATATAGTACAGAGGTGTACAGGTGCATTCCAAACCGCAGATCCTAGTAAAGTACCTGGTACATTGAGTGAATATTGAGTGTTATTCACATACAGGCAAAATGGGAAATGGAGTCTGCAAGGGTAAACAAGGTCAACTGGACTTGTCCCAAAGAGGTGCTTGTGTCAACCACATGTATCAGCAATATGGTCCAGATTCACTTAAAGATGTGGAATCTTGGCATAAATGGACAAAAGGGAGGAAAAAGGAGTTCCCCATGGATGGCACGTTTGACAGAAACACATTGGAAACACTCAGAGAAGAATTAGAAGCAAGAGACAGACAGAAGTTGAAGGTGGATTGGAAACCATTTTATTACTGGGACATCGAGTCTAGAGACAGGGAGACCAAAACGAAAATGGGGGGTGTGAAGAAAGAAATGAAGCAGATACAACATAGATTGGAAAAGGTATCCACTCAAATGCCTCTTGAAGTTAGCAATGGAAAGCGATCCCAGTCCAGAGTGTACCCAGAAGCAAGGTCATACGAGATAAATGAACTAGAAGAGGAAACTCCTCCACCCTATCGGCGAAATATTGAATATCAGCCACAGGAAGTACCTGTACCTCTACCTGCCGAAGAACCGGTACAAAGTGGAACGATTGGCTCTAGCCGACAGAAGACAGGTGAAAGCAGTGCCCCAGTTGAGGTAACTACCCAAGAGGGTGCAACTGGAGGACAGGAACCGACTCAAAGTGGGCAAGCAATACAACCAGCTGCAACAACTTCAACATACCCCCCAGCCCACTATACAAGGAGTAAAGGTCCAGTGATAAATGCCAATCTATCCAACGATCAATATGATTGGCCAATGAACACTCAAAACTTGACCCTCCCACACGGAGGTTTTGAGAACGGTGGCGTTATGAATTTTCCGCAGTGGCAATTTCCAGGGGCGAACGAGGAATGCCCAAATTTAATGTATAGACCTTGGCAAATACACCAATTGAAGGCATTACAGAGCGGTATGCCATCAATCAAAACAGATCCACTTCAATTCGCAGAGGAGCTACGATTGATTGTGGAGACGCAATTGCCGACTGTAAGAGACATGGAAATACTCTTAAAGTGGGTAATTCCTAATACCACCATTTTGAAGACATTAATGAGTGAGGCAAACTGGGTACATGCAGTAAATGGACAATTAGACATACCCACGGAGGCTAAAATGGCACAGATAAATAAATTAATAGAGGCCATACAAAAATTGCCGCCCGTCACTGATTGGAATAAAGTGGTTACGTGCAAACAGAGAACAGGAGAGGATGCTAGTGATTATTTAGACAGATTGCGAGATGTTTTTCGACTATATTCGGGAATAGACCGGGCACAAATTGATAACGCCCTAAAACCCCTTTTTATTAATGGTCTGTTGCCAAAATTGAAGAGTGAAGTGGAAAGACAGTGTATTGCTTGGGAAGGCAAGCCAATGCAAGAAATATTGAATTATGCTTTGCATCATCAGCGAATTCAGGCCAGGAACAGTGCTATAAATGCCGAAAAATTAATGCAACTACAGACACAAGCCCTGATGACTACGAACCAACGCAACAGGGTTTCTATGCAACAACACAACAATGCAACAGACAACAACTATGAGTCAGGAGATAACCAGAGGTCAAAATGGCAAACCAAAGACCCAGACATGCAACCCAGCAAGACAAGTCAACAAGAGGACATACCAGGTAACAACAGAAACCGGTGTTTCAATTGTGGAAAGAGGGGACATTGGAAAAGGGCATGCCCATACCCCAACAGAAGACAATTTCGACAGGGAAACCAAGGACAGGGATACTACCAACTACCACCACCTCAGCCAACAGATAGGGCTCTATTGAGGAACGCCCCAATTAAGGGAGGACCTCAGCAGAATAAATGGTCTGCAACGCCCTTCTGACTAGATCAGAATGACCAAGTGGCAGCACTTCCTTTAATTTCAAGGTCGGCTGCACAGGAACCAAATGTTAATCTGACAGTAGGCGGATGCAAGGCTCCTTTCTTAGTCGATACGGGGGCCACGCGTTCCACGTTGCGACGAGCAGACTTTCCCAATATACCATTGTCAAAACACTATACGACGGTGGTAGGAGTATCAGGGGTTCCCATACATATGCCTGTCACAAAGGAATTACGTGTCCAACTTGGCCCGTTGACTGCACAACATGCCTTTCTTGTGGCATCTGGCGTTCCAGTAAATTTGATGGGAAGAGATTTATTGTGCAAATTGAACTGTACTGTCATATGTAAGAAAAACGGAGTGTATCTAGAAATGCCAGAACATTCCCACGACTTCGTCATTGATATGCTACAAAGCGCAATAGAACCAAGAACACATCGATGGGAAATCAATGATACACAAATGGCAGAACTTTTGTACGATAGTTTTATGACATTGAAGGTTGCAATGCCCGAAGTACAGGAGTGGGTAGACAGCTACTTGATGGACTCTCTGAAATGGCAGACTCATCTTCACTGTACGACATGTCATGACCCTATAGGGAAGGAGGTGTCCTATGCAGAGAAGGTTTCTAGATACCTGGACACAAGGTATGATGTACATATAACATCACTGTGGGTAGGAGAACAGGGAATTGGCATGTCAGTGTCTTTGACGCCAGATCAACAACTCCTGTGGAATCAACCAGAAACAACAACCCCACACGTCACCTTAGCGGTAGCACAAAGATATGAAGCAAAAGATGTTGGAACAATGATTGCAACTTTGGGAAACTGCAAAAACCTGAGATATATGGGAGAAATCCAACAAGCCCCACTCTATGACTTAGATGGAAACGGATTTTGCTGGCAGCTTGTAGAGCAGGCGCTTTCCTCAACCTTCATCATGATTGATGAACCAATTAACACTAAAAATGTTGGGCTATACCTACTCAGCTCCAACACCAACGGTGATCCGGACCCACTCGATCAAATACCAACATGCTTGTGGACAACTCATCCGAATGATGTGGGACGGATCAAGAGTGTGGCACCGGTAAGGATCACAGTAGATGATTCTAAGCCGCTGCCTAGAAAGCGCCAATATCCATTGAGACCAGAGGCAAAAGCTGGTATTGCACCAGTGATTCGATCATTGGCGGATCAGGGAGTTATAGTTCGCACCGTGAGCATGTGCAACACTCCTATTTTACCTGTGAAGAAGCCAGGCAAGACTACCTGGAGATTTGTACAGGATCTTCGAGCAATTAATGATTGTGTCATCCCAGTCTATCCGGTGGTCCCTAATCCCATCACTGTACTGTCAAGTATTCCAAGCAATACAAAGTTCTACTCCGTGGTGGACTTATGTTCGGCGTTCTTTGGTGTACCCATTCATGAGGATTCGCGTTATTTGTTCGCGTTCACGTACGAAGGCTCACAGTTCACTTGGACTGTTCTACCACAAGGGTACACAGAGAGCCCAACTTTGTTTTCACGTGCTCTACATGAAGACCTCAGCGACATTGAGTTTCCTGGAGGCTCAGTGATGGTACAATATGTTGACGACCTTCTCATATGCTCGACTTCAAAGGAAGCATGTAAACAGGACACTGTTGTGCTACTGACAGCATTAGCAGACAAAGGCCACAAGGCCTCGAGAGATAAGTTGCAATTCTGTAAGGAAGAGGTGAAATATTTAGGACATATTCTGAAAGGAGATACGAGACGACTTTGCCCTGAACGTGTAAAGGCGATCAGGGCACTCCCAAAACCTACAACTGTCAAGCAGATGAAATCTTTCCTGGGGACAACAGGGTTTTGCCATCAGTGGATTGCTGATTATGCATCACTGACTCGCCCTCTGCTGGACATCAGCTTACCAAACAGTCCAATTCCTTTGAAATGGACCCCAGAGGCTGAACGAGCTTTTACGACATTGAAAGATACCTTAGCATCAGCTCCTGCTTTAGGACTGCCGGATTATTATAAAAATTTCTTTCTCTACTCACATGAGAAAGGAGGATTTGCCCAATCGATGTTGGTGCAAAAACATGGGGGAAAACTGCGCCCTATAGCGTATCACAGCACTCGATTGGATCCAGTAGCACGAGGGTTTCCACAGTGCTTGCGAGCAGTGGCAGCAGCATCGTATGCAGTAGAAGCCACAGCTACAATAGTCCTGGGGTGCCCCTTAATTCTCCTTGTTGAGCATGCCGTGGCGACGGTTTTGCTGAAGGCAGGAACACAGCACCTTTCAGCATCAAAGGCTACAACGTATGAACTAGGATTGTTGGCACCGTCAAACCTCACCATTCAGCGTTGCCCAACGCTGAACCCAGCATCTATGTTGCCAACAGAGGAAGATGGTGAGCCCCATGATTGTGCAGAGGTATTGGCACATGCACTAGTGCCTCGCATTGACTTGAAGGACATTCCCATCCCAGACGCAGATCTGGTACTGTATGTTGACGGATCATCATCAAGAGCATTGGACGGTTCACTACTGACGGGATATGCAGTATGCACAGATGCTGAGACATGGGAGAGTGGGAAATTACCAAACACTTACTCGGCTCAACAGGCAGAACTGTATGCATTAACTAGAGCCTGTCATTTAACGGAAAGCCAGAGAGTAACCATTTATACAGACTCCAGGTATGCGCATGGGGTCGTTCATGATTATGGTGCTCTCTGGAAACAGAGAGGATTTTTGACATCTTCGGGAAGCCAAATAAAAAACGGGAGGTTGATTGCTAGCCTCTTGGAAGCAATCCTTCTACCATCGGCCATTGCAGTGGTAAAATGTGAGGCCCATACACAAGGAAGAGATGAGGTCTCACAGGGAAATGCAAGGGCGGATGAAGCAGCGAAGCTTGCGGCACATTTGGAACAAGACCCGGTGATCATACAGGGACCTGTAAGGGTTCCTGAAAATACCCCGACGCTGCAAGACATCAGCGCTATGCAAGAAGTGGTGGAAGACCGGGAAAAAGAGGTGTGGGTACAGACTGGATGCACATTTGACAAAGAATCTAAATTATGGACTACTCCCGATGGACGTGTTGTCGCCCCTCGCCAATTGTTGCCATGGATTGCTCGTCTGGCTCATGGAGTGAGTCATACAGGTAAAGGAGGAATGTGTGCATCAGTGTTAAAACAATGGTATGCACCTGGGTTTACACTTGTGGCAGAGCAATGTTGTGCTACATGTCAGGTGTGTCAGACGTATAATCCAGGCAAAGGTGAAAAGACTACACCAGGAGCTCATCCCGCACCGTCAGGTCCGTTTGTACATTTACAGATGGATTTTATCCAAATGGAAAAGTGCGCTGGATTTCAGTTTGTCTTAGTGATTGTAGACATGTTTACAAAATGGGTAGAAGCTTACCCTTGTCGACATGCAGATGCCAAAACAGTGGTGAAGATTCTGTTGAAGGACTTCATATGTCGCTTTGGAGTTCCTTGCAGGATTTCTTCTGATCAGGGTACGCATTTCACAGCAGATGTTATTAAGGAATTGGGTAAGACAATGCAGATAAACCTTCATCTTCACTGTCCTTATCACCCCCAATCGGCGGGAGCAGTGGAACGACATAACGGAGTAATAAAGAACAAGCTGGCCAAAATCTGTGCGGACACTAACTTGAAATGGCCAGATGCCATTCCACTTGCACTCCTCGCAATGAGGGCTACTCCCAATAGGAGAACGGGATTATCCCCGCATGAAATCTTGATGGGGAGACCAATGCGGGTACCTCATTCACCTCCCCTGATGATCAAGGAGATGGATATTCACCAGATGGATGATTTGATGTACTCTTTCTGTATTGAATTGACCAAAATCGTGAAGATGTTTCATTCCCAGGTGAAGGAAGCTTTACCAGAACCTGCAGAGAATGAGTGTCATTCTTTTCAACCTGGAGATTATGTGTACATCAAAATTTTCAAACGAAAAACTGCGTTGACACCACGATGGTCAGGACCACATCAGGTGCTGTTGACAACGCATACTGCAGTAAAATGCCAAGGCAGACCAAGTTGGATTCATGCCTCTCATTGCAAGCGAGCACATGGTGCTAAAGTGGATGGCCCCACAGAAAATGAGGCTGCACCTAGCAGCCCAGCAGAACATTCAGTGGCGGATAAATGATACTCGTGATTTACATTCATTTGAATTACATTTTAACGCCCCTTGTAGTGATTGATTATTTCATCATGTAGTAGTCCTACTTGAGATAGTGACATTTATTTGCCTACATGACATACAATTACCTACTGATATTAGTACAGCATGAGTGATAATGTAGCACAATTACACTCATGATCAAGGGAGTTAGGTGGACCCCGGGATATAAGGGAATCAGGGAAAGGCAAATAATCAGATTGATGTTAAATAATAAGGAATTTTTAGGGATTTTCTTTCATTAACCTGTTAGGAAGTTTGTTAGTTACGATGTTGAATTTTATTGACATATAATTATGTTATAGGTACGGACATATACAAGGGGTAGCTCACATGTTTTACAGATGGATACAGGTGGGACAAAGGGAAACACCTTATCAAGACAAGCCGACCAATCAAGGGAAACCAGAGACTTCTACTTCAGATACTCCTTGAAAATGGTGATATTTATCCTAGGAATGGGTTCTCTAGTAGTGGGGACTCTGTGTTGTATGGATTATTTTGGGGGTAATGAGGGAAACGTGGCGAGGAGGAGATGCTTGACCGCCTCGTACTTGCCGTCGGCAGGTGGATCCCTTAGGACCGATACGACGCGGGTGGCCGTGCCGGGCCCGAGGGCGGCGACCACGTGGCAGTACATGGTCTTGTCCACCGTGATGCCTCGAAGTCGGAACTGGGCTTCCGCCTGCAGGAACCAAACTTCGGGTTGTGACTCCCAGAATTTGGGGAGCTTGATGGAGACCGCATTGGTAGCCAGTGTTGCGGTGGTTTCGGGTAGTCAGCGACGGCTGACTCGAATGTCGGAGGTCACCAATTTAGCATGCAGTGCTACGCGCGTGACTTGCTACCAAGGAGGAAGCGGACAACGCGGTAAGTTTGATGTTCTTTATTCAAAGAGGTCACTGTAGCACTGGCGCGCTCCGGGCTGCGCGCCTGGTGTATAACCTGAGGCCACTCCTACCCCTCGGGTGTGGCCGCTGCCCACTTGGTGCGCGGAATGATGTCACCACGCCAGTGGGCTTTCGTGTACGCCACAATTTCATACTATTCCAACTTCTGAGGTTGATATGTCTTCTGAGGTTAAAAAAAAGTTTTAAAGCATTATACGTATCAAACGATACATTTTATGAAACGGGGAAACCTAATACACACTTTGGTGGTTTTAAAATGACTTTATTAGAAAAAAAAAAAAGAACATTGAAGACGACGCTGCTAACAAAATACACCGCTCTAACGCATAACCACGAGTTTAAACTACATTTACAACAAATATGAAAACTATTTTCATATCATAATGTTAAATATAGAATATATAGAAGATAATGTTTAAAAAAATGAGCGCTATCTTCCAATGGTAAACAATCCTTCAAAAAATTCCTGGATCGGGAATAATATCCTGAGCTTCATAAAAAACGAATCAATTCTTCCTTATCCCAAGGGCAATCATCCCACCAACTTTCATCCAAATCCGTTCAGAACTTTTCCAGATATCTTGTTCACAAACACACGAACACACACACGCACACACACGCGCACGCGCACACACACACACACACACACACACACACACACACACGGACGGACGGACAGGATCGAATGCATTACTCCCTGGCGGGAGTAATGATGTTATACCAAACCAAAAAAAATCTAAACCACCAGACCAGCATCCCCTAAACCTACCTTGTACCTACAATCTACCTTGACCAACATCTACCTTGTACCTACAGCTCATTGTAAATTGGTCTCATTTGACTGCGAATTTATAAGTCCTGTGTATGAAAAAAAAATGCTGTTTTACAATTCGGGATGAGAATATAGTACTGAAAAAAGTTTCTTCCAACATGAAAACAACTCAAATGGTGAATATCAGAATCAGGATTGCATGGGGCAGTTTTCTGTTTGGTTTCTGCAAATCATAATTCAATTGTTGCTCTGTTCAGTTATTATTGCCTTTTGATAAATACTCATTGCTCTGCAATTCCTCTTTGCAGTCACCGATAGCTGTAATCCAATTACACTGTCAACATTTGCGTACATATTTACCTTCTGGCACCGCAGAGTGGTGAGCAACAAGATTATTAATCTCCGAAGGGTAATTGTTTTTTTAAATTAAAAATCCAATATAAAACACTGAACACTATAGGATTGCAATCCACATGGTAATATTGCTCGTTTCCACATCTGTGTCCAAACACGAGTAAATCGTTTGCAGAAAGAACTGGAGCATCCACTTTGTTTGTCTCCACTCTTAACACTTAAACGCATTCATATATACAAAAATTCTAGCTCTATTCATATTCATCTTAAGGCTTTCCCCTTTTGTCCTTTTTCCTCCACCATTTCGAAATAAATGCATTTGGATGTATACCAAGTCCATGTTATGATGTAGGGGATGTATATTTGTTGAGAATATGGTTTATTCACCTTAAGTGTAAGATGTCGGAATGCTCATTAGCTCAAAATCGTGATGTTCCCCATATATATATATATACATACATCTCTACATCTCTCTCTGTGTGGCTTTCTTCCTTATGCATGGCCACATCTTTTAAGTTAGAAACTCCAAACTCGGGGTACAAATATACAAAGTTTGTCTGAGCTATATGGCCATGGGTTCACGCAGGGATGTGGGGGGCAGGGGGAGGCATAAATGATCTATGTAAATGTGTACCGTGTAGCTCCACCTATTGGTGGTGGCAGAGGATATTACAAGTTTCTTTATACCTGGGCAATGCTGAGGTTAAAGCACTCTTAGCACGGGTAAATTTGTCCTCTTTCCCTCCCCCCTCCCCCCCAAACGGAGGGGCCTGTCAAAGCCCCCCCCCCAAAGATATATATATATATATATATACCATATATCTCTCCTCTCACCCCTCCCTCCTTTCTTCCCCACCCTTCACCCTCTCCCTCCCTGAACCCCCAACACTCCTTCCCTTCCTCCCCTCCCTACCCCTCCGTTCGCCTTCCCATCTCCACTCCCGGAAATTTCCCCCAGGCAACGCGGGTACTCCAGCTAGTACTGTATAGTCTGATGGTCTTGGACATCTGCGCTTGGCTGTTATTTTTTTCCAACTTTCATCCATTTTCCCCACTAACCAATATGGGAAGCACTGAGTGCAAATATTGACATTACTGGGCTGGTGTTTAGCCCACGTGGCAGTTCGACATCTCGGTGCCCCAGGAAAGCTGGTGCGAACACCATGGCTCTTGTGGGTAGTGCACGGAAACTGAACAGTCAAGAATAAAGAACAGAGCACATTTGGGCATTATTCACTTGTCCAAATCCACAGTTGTATCTGTCTGTTTCTGTCAAGCGAATGCGGTCCTCAAATGTCTTGTTAAGATGAGTTGAAACAACCATTTATATACAAATCCCATTTGTTGTTTCATTTCTTTTATAATAAAGGTATAAACCTGACTTGGTCTCTGGCTCATCTGGCTTGCCCCGACCGTTTCATCTGGTGCCTCTGAGTAAATCCTGTTGAAGGTAGAGATTGGTTGTGGTCTTGTTCCCGGCATCATGTGGGACTTGGTCACTCAGTCAAAGGTAAAATCTCTCCTGTGATTGCCATCGGCATGCCACTTGCCCGGCACAGAGATCTGAACCCTCACAGTAATGTGGCCGTGGACCTTCAGTCTGAGAAGTTCGTATAACGGGGTTCATATAAAGGGGTTCATATAACGGGGTTCATATAAAGGGGTTCATATAAAGGGGTTCATATAACGGGGTTCATACGAAGGGGTTAATATAAAGGGGTTCATATAACGGGGTTCATATAAAGGGGTTCATATAACGGGGTTCATATAATGGGGTTCATATACCGGGGTTCATATAAAGGGGTTCATATAAAGGGGTTCATATAAAGGGGTTCATACGAAGGGGTTAATATAAAGGGGTTCATATAAAGGGGTTCATATAAAGGGGTTCATATGAAGGGGTTCAGCTAAAGGGGTTCATATAAAGGGGTTCATATAACGGGGTTCATATAAAGGCGTTCATATAACGGGGTTCATATAAAGGGGTTCATAGAAAGGGGTTCATATAACGGAGTTCATATAACGGGGTTCATATAAAGGGGTTCATATAATGGGGTTCATATAAAGGGGTTCATACGAAGGGGTTAATATAACGGGGTCCATATAAAGGGGTTCATATAAAGGGGTTCATATAACGGGGTTCATATAACGGGGTTCATATAAAGGGGTTCATATAAAGGGGTTCATGTAAAGGGGTTCATATAAAGGGGTTCATATAAAGGGGTTCATATGAAGGGGTTCATATAAAGGGGTTCATATAATGGGGTTCATATAAACGGGTTCATATAACAGGGTTCATATAAAGGGGTTCATATAAAGGGGTTCATATAAAGGGGTTCTTATAAAGGGGTTCATATGAAGGGGTTCATCTAACGGGGTTCATATGAAGGGGTTCATATAAAGGCGTTCATATAAAGGGGTTCATATAAAGGGGTTCATATAAAGGGGTTCATATGAAGGGGTTCATATGAAGGGGTTCATATGGAGGGGTTCATATAAAGGGGTTCATATGAAGGGGTTCATATGAAGGGGTTCATATGAAGGGGTTCATATGAAGGGGTTCATATAAAGGGGTTCATATAAAGGGGTTCATATAAAGGGGTTCATTTCAAGGGGTTCATTTCAAGGGGTTCATATAAAGGAGCGCCCCTACATCTGGCAAATAAAATGCATTTATTTCTTCATTTAGCTGTATGAATCAATTGGCGCCCCTTTATATGAACTTTTCTCGAGCATTACTTGGTTCCTCCTAAGAACACAAGGGTAGTCCAGCATGCACACAAGATTTTTTGAATGCCCCTTATTTTGTATTGTTTGGCATTCTCTACAAGCTATGGAATGTTCCTTCTTTTATATAGTAGATGCCACATGGCACATCCCATATAAAGGGGCCCTTTCCATCCCCCTGGCATTTTCCCCAAGGATGTCCCTTCTTTTCTGTAGTTTGCCACATGGCACATCCCATATAAAAGGACCTTTTTTATGCCCCTGGCATTTTTCCCAAGGATGTCCCTTCTTTTCTGTAGTTTCCCACATGGCACATCCCATATAAAAGGACCTTTTTATGCCCCTGGCATTTTCCCCAAGGATGTCCCTTCTTTTCTGTAGTTTGCCACACGGCACATCCCATATAAAAGGACCTTTTCCATCCACCTGGCATTTTCTCCAAGGATGTCCCTTCTTTTCTGTAGTTTGCCACACGGCACGTCCCATATAAAGGGGCCTTTTCCATCCCCCTGGCATTTTCTCCAAGGATGTCCCTTCTTTTCTGTAGTTTGCCACATGGCACATCCCATATGAATGAATGAATGAATGATCGTTTTAAGGCCATTTTCCCCGCTAGAGCGGGGGTTAGCCTTGCGGGCCCCATGACAATCATGGTTCCCTGTTTTGAGGCAATGTTTTTTGGCCGGATGCCCTTCCTGACGCCAACCCTTAGTTGCCTCTTCCGATGCGCAGGGATACGGTGTACCTATTCTAAATCGGGGTACACACCGGGATCATTCATCCCAGTGAGCTGGTGCGAAATTTGCCGACCTCGGAAGGATGACAGGCTGAGTCAACCCCCTTTGGCGTTAATTCAGCGATCGATCGGGATTCGATCCTAGGATCCCAAGCCGGCACCCTGACCGCTAAGCCATCACCAGGCTAATCAACACCAGGCACATCCCATATAAAGGGGCCTTTTCCATCCCCCTGGCATTTTTCTGTTTGACGGCAATTTTATCTTATTCATTTGCCATGTTATGTTTGAGCCGTTTTGTTTTTTTGTTCTTATCTGTACAATATTTGTAAATTGACTGTAATTCAGCCTTTGGCTGCGAAAGTCTTTTTGTAATAAACCCATTATTGATTGATTGATTGAAGCTCACCTGGATCAGGAGCGACAGTCACTCAAACCCCCCTCCCCCCCCCCCCCCCACATCCTTCAGACCCTGATATTTTTAATGCCGTGAACAAACTTTGGTACATCATGGGTGATGAAGGTTATCATGGGTGATGAAGGTTGTGATCAAATTTCATTTAAATTGTGTTTGTAGTTTCGGAGAAGAGAGCAAATACCTATTGGTGAGGGGGGGGGGGGGGGAGTAGGGCAACATCTCCTACCCTATAAAACCCATTTAATGTGCTCAGATTTTGATGTGGTCAATACACCTTCATTAGGCATCAGATATGGAGCTTGTATCTGATGGAAGCTGACGAACTGACGCTGACGACGGAGGAGACCTGGATTTGTGCAGGTGGTTCTGGATTTGTGCAGGTAGTTCTGGATTTGTGCAGTTTCACGAGGAGGGGGTTGCTAGTGGACCACGTGCGTCCTGCAAATACTTGGGAGGGACAGAGCACAGAGAGGGCAGATGGTGCAAGACCAGAAATGAGGCGGAAGAAGACACAGACACCAGAAACCTGTCGGCCATGGCGAAGTGATAGTCCCATAGATTCAGACATACTCACACACCTGCTGCACACTTTAGCTTTGTTCTGTGAACTTGTGTGTGCTTCAGTTCTTCGCTGTATGTTTGATCCATACTGTGTATATGTGCACTTGATTAGTCTGCACGGTCGATACCGGGTGTGTACTGTTGTTGCGCAATATGAATGTGCTGCATTTTCTTCATTCCAATGACCGACTGGACAACCCTCCCATCCACTTTCTGAATAATCCTCTCCAAGAAGTTCTGTCACTCAAGCTTTTGGGTCTCACTATCTGCCATGATCTTTCCTGGGAAAACCACATTTCCAAGCTGGCCTCCAAAGCCAGTCGCCGACTGGGCATCCACCGTCGTGCGAAGTCCTTCCTTGGCACACCTGAGCTCCTCACCACATACAAGGCTTTCATCCGCAGCTCAATGGAATACTGCTCTCCCCTCTGGACTGGTGCTCCTGCCTCATACCTAGCTCGTTTTCACGCTGTTGAAACCAAAGCGTTCAGAATCATTGGAATCTCCCGCGATGAAGCTAACTCCGAGGGCCTTTCACTCACTCACCGCAGGCAGTTTGGTGGTATTTCCGTCTTCTCCCGACTCCTCTCCGGCCTTGCTCCCCCAGCTTTCTCTGGGTTCTGTCCCCCAAATATTCCTACAGGTCGCACAAGATCTGCCTGCAACCCTCTTATGGTTAAACTGCCAATAATCAAGACTCTCTGCTCACCTTCACTCCTTCATTCCTCTTTTCTCCCGCCTCTGGAACAAACTCCCTCACTCTCTTCAATCCCACTCCTCCCTCCAGGTCTTTAAAACAGCTGTTCACCACCATCTCTTATCTTCCCCCATCCAACACCTTGATCTTTTCTATCCCCGCTAATTTCACCCCAGATCCACTTTTTTGAAATACCAACTTCTGTCCTGGAAGTCCTTGGTGTCCTTGTGTTTTATACTTCTCCCACCCCCCCCCCCCCCCCATCCCACGCCTCGTCCCCCCAAGCCCTCTCCCTCTCACACATCTCCCGATGTCCCTGCTCTCAAAGGTTGTGTTTGTGTGCTTCCCCTTCTCTCCCCATCTTGTCTACCGCTCCGTCTTTTTATATATTTTGTTTGTCTGTTTGATTTTATATATATATATTCCATGCTGTTTCATTCACAGAATGTGCACAGGTTGTACATTGTGTTCTGCCCTTTAGCTCTATAGAAAGTAATTTCGCCTGGTATTCAGGATTAACTAGCTTTTCTGGATTACACGCTGCTCATTTTGCACATCTCAGACATCTGCAAGTTAATTTTAACTAGCAACGGTACCCACCCTTCGGGCGGGGCTTCAATTGGGAGGCCCAAATGAAAAGGCAAATATCAGAAATTGAAGGTTTTTTTATTTTAAACGATTCATATAAACATCCGTCAAACCATATCACACGTAAATCATCAAAATCTAAACAGTAACTTTAGAATTTCAATAAAAACCACATCACTGTTCATATCGGTAAATATTATTCCATCGTGTTTCAAATCGTGATATCAACTGTACGCTTTTCTTTAGGGAAAAGAATTGAATGATTTTGTACCTCTTCTTCAGCTTAGAACTTCAGGATAGACAACATTGCTGATAAAAGTTCCTTTTCTCTCTTTGAAGTTCTTGGCAAACATTTTTATATTGTCGCTGCTGCGAACGCGACTCAGGCGACATAAAGCTGTCCATGGCTGAAGAAATCTGTCTTTAGGTAGATGCCTACCTTTTCTAATGTCTGACCTTGAGCCTTGTTACTGGTCATTGGAAAGCAGAGTCGGACAGGGAATTGTTTTCGCTGCATCTGGAAGCGGCACAGGTTTTCGGATGGAATGATTGGAATCCTTGGTATGAAGATCTTGTTTCCAGCATGAGGCCCAGTAGCTAGTGTCGCAGCGATGAGATTCGGCATCAGGTTGTCCACGATGTAACGACTCCCATTGCAGTGGCCATTTTTAGGGTCAAAGTTTCGCAGCAGCATGATCGGAGCTCCCTTCTTGAGGCAGAGTTTGTGAGGAGGCATTCCTGATGCACATATCGAGTTAAGGAATTCTACTGGATATTGGTGTCTGTTCTCTACTTCCATTATCTTGTCGCTGATCAAGTAGACAGATTCCTTCCCAGGGTATTGCCGCAGTATGATCGCATTCACTTCATCAACCGCCTCATTCGTAGGACAGAGGATGGTTCGGCTGCAAAGCCAGTTCCTGTCAGCATGCAAGGTACTCAGGTTGCTGAATATGATGTCAGTGAGGCTCTTGACGTTTTCTCCTTGGGTCAGGTAGTCCTCCTTGACTTGAACTTTGAACTCGCCGATTTCTGCATCGATGGGTAGCCTTCCCTCTCCAATTCGCAAAAGTTCATTGGCAAACTCTTCATCTCCACTTCCTGTGTTATGCACCGGATGCACCTGGACTTGACTCCAGAGGGGGGGACTGCTTCAGGGTTGCAGCAACAGTGTCAGCGTGGCCTCCTCTTCGGGTGACAGGTAGGATCTGTCTCCAGTCTCCAGAGAAGATGATGGTGATACCTCCAAAAGACCGATCTGTCTCACGGATATCACGGAATGTCCGGTCCAACGCTTCGATGATACGCCTGTCACACATGGAGACTTCGTCAATGACCAAGAGATGACATTGCTTGATCAATTGCCCTGTACTGTCTGTCTCTCTTGGTGATGTTGCACACAGAGTCCTCCTTGATTGATGGTGGTACTTTGCAGCGAAAGTGAAGCGTACGACCATTTGGAAGAAGGGTTGCTGCAATTCCACTCATAGCTGTGGCGAACGTAACTTTCTTCTCAGAGCGAACTTGAGCCAGCAGTATACAGATGAGAAAGGTTTTTCCAGTACCTCCAGGAGCATCCAAGCTGAACAACTGACCCTTCTCATTCTTCACTCGTTGTGGAAACATGCATGGTGAACTTTGGTTTAGAGCACCGCACGGCCCATGCATGTTGTTGCGTGTGATTATATCATGTAGTTTTGGGGTGATATGAGGATCAGGAATCTCGGCTGACACGATGCGATCAATGTCCTTGGGCTCACGTGGCTTGTCTTCATCAGCAAGTATCAGCAGGATGTGGCAGTGCGGGAGTCCACGTTTCTGATCCTCCTTCATGCCGAAGTAGCCCACCACTTCTCCAAGCATTCCGCTCTTCAGATCCGCCATGAGAGATTTAAGCTTGATACTGAAGACGCGTACAGTTAGGTCAGGCCGGTCGCAGGGCTGCTCTTCTGGGAAAAGTGAATTTCTGATCTCTGGCCACTGTGGGTTGCAGGTAAACGTCACAAACAGATCAGTTTCCCAAGGGATCGGACAATGGTCATAGCATCTTGAAAGGCTTCAGCGTACCATCAAGGAGAGCCATAGATGGATGGTGGTAGGATAATCTTTGTTCCAGCCTGCATCTCTTCGTGGTGATCTATAGCATCCATCAGGCCTTGGTACTTGTCTGCACGGATCGTCTTCTGGTTGTTTCTTGCCCACCGAAGTCTTGACGCTTCAGCCTTGGCATACTGATCGCATGCGTACTGCTGAGTAAGTCGTCGACACCTCATGACCTGATTGAAATTTTGATCTCTGATCTGAAGGCGGAACCTTGCGAACTCACTTGGGGATATAGTGCCTCGGCCTTTTGCATGAGGGTTGTCGATCTTGAATCCTTATTCACCATGCGGGAACATCAGCACATAGTGAAGAGGATCGTACATAGTGAAGAGGCCCAAATGAAAAGGCAAAATATCAGAAATTGAAGGCTTTTTTTATTTTAAACGATTTATATAAACATCCGTGACATATCACACTCAAATCATCAAAATCTAAACAGTATTTGTAGACTTTCAACAAAAGCCACAACACTTCATATCGGTAAATATTATTCCATCGTGTTTCAAATCGTGATATCAACTGTACGCTTTTCTTTAGGAAAAAAAATGGAATGATTTTGTACATCTTCTTTTGTACCTTTGTACTACCATTTTGTACCTTTGTACTATAATTCACCAAATGTCCATCTGTCTGTTCGAAGGTACCGTAAAAACTGCTGAACCGATCGCAAAGATATTTTGGGTGGGTAATCCTGGGACCCCTGGGAGTAAAATAGGCTATTTAGTTTTCCCAATTTCAGCTTTGGTGTCCAGCATTCTCAGGTTTGGACTCACGCATAACATTCGCGTTCGCATAACGTTCATTGTGACGATGTTGTGACTATGTATGTGTTCACGGTAGTGTTTGACGTGACGGTGTGAACGTAATTTCGTAATGTTTTTCGTTTCGTAATCCTTTAATGAACGTTTAATGCCCTTCGATGTCCGGGGCCGCACACGTGCTACACTGGATGGGCAAGTGTGTACCTTGCCCTTCGCTGTCAGACTCAGGTAAACCACTGAGCCCCATCCGTGATGGGGACTGGGGCTTGAGACAGTGTCCCACAAACGAGGAATTCCCAGTAAGCGCGAGTCATCAGCTCGCGTAGATTAAGTCCCTGCCCTTTGTACACACCGCCCGTCGCCGCACAAACATCACAATGAAACACAATCACAATTCACATATTCGTGCAATTCGAGAAAAGGAACTTTTATCAGCAATGTCGTCTATCCTAAAGTTCTAAGCTGAAGAAGAGGTACAAAATCATTCAATTCTTTTCCCTAAAGAAAAGCGTACAGTTGATATCACGATTTGAAACACGATGGAATAATATTTACCGATATGAACAGTGATGTGGTTTTTATTGAAATTCTAAAGATACTGTTTAGATTTTGATGATTTACGTGTGATATGATTTGACGGATGTTTATATGAATCGTTTAAAATAAAAAATTTCTGCCTTCAATTTCTGATATTTTGCCTTTTCATTTCGGCTTCCCAATTGAAGCCCCGCCCGTAGGGTGGGTACCGTTGCTAGTGGTTGAGAAATTTCTCTTTCATTATCTTTAAAAGTTTATCTTTCTCAGGCAGATGTGACACATTTTACTTTTATTTCCCTAGTTTGCGGTAGAAGCTTTTTGGGGTATTCTGAAACATGCGGTTCTGTTTTCTTCATCATAGTTTTTTTTCTTCATTCTTTCGATCATCTCCATTTTGAGTTTGCTTTCAGCAGTCATTGCCGCTAAGTCTTTATTTGCAATTTTGTATTTGTTGCTTATTTTTTGGATTCCCCTCATAGGATTTGGCCTTCGATTTTCCCCTTACTAGTACACCCACTCGCTACAGAAGGAGTCATGTTATTATCCTTATTCTTATTGCCAATTTATTATTACTATTACTTATGTTAGATCAGGTCATTGAAAGGATCAGGCCATGCATATTAATAAAACATGTTACATGAGAACATGCATGACATTATAACATGTTAAATCAGGTCATTGAAAGGATCAGAACATGCATGTTAGTTAGACGGCTGCTGTCGGAACCATCAGGTAAGGAACTTCAGCATCCTCCTCACCATCCTCCCTCCTCACATGTATGAACTCTGCCATATTTGAACTGAACGCCTTCGGAGTTAAAGCTTGCTCGGTTAATCTGTTTCCTTGGTCGGTGTTTAGATCGCGAGGAACACGACAATATTTTCTTGTATGAGCAGTGCCACTGTCTATGGGACTATCAGTTCACCATCGCCAACAGGTCGCTGGTGTCTGTATCTTCTGTGGATGATTTTGGTACCAATCTCTTGCGTGCTTCGGTGGTTCTCCCAACCACAATTTTTGTCTATCGGTTGTTTTCTACCTTGTGTAGTTCTGTTCTTTCCCTGATTGGTGTCACTCTCATCTGTACTATTTTGTTTGCCAGCTCTTCTTCCAGTCTTTGCTCATCCTCATCATTCTCATCCTCCTTCACCTATCTATTTCCCTCCATCATTCTGCCTGTTATCATCTGCCATTCTCGTTTTCATCACCTCCAACTGTGTAGGTGTTTTCACTCGGTCCATGGCTGGAAGTTGGGTCTGTTCCCCCTCCCATTTCTGGTGGTTCTGTGTCTCCTCCCCCTCTGTCTCTCCACACCTTCGCCACGGGGTCCTCTGTGACTCTGGCCGCTGGGTCCCCAGTGGCACTCCGCATTCCAAACCCTTGCTTTGTCACGCAGCCCCTCCCCATGACCCATTACTGCAATCCATTGTGGCCACTTTTCACCATCCCTCAGTCCACCCCCTGGCGAGCACTTGGCTCCCAATCCTCCTCATATTTTTTTCTGCTTGTCTTCTGGCCTTCACGTTTATCTCTTTTTTAAAAATATTTTTATTTAGGACTGTATGTGCTGTTGGCCCAATTCTTTCGAATGTGTTGGATGGCATCGTCTCTGCTCTGGTGGTCAATCTGGTCTTCTTCATCTTGTCCATGAATCTATCTTCCCTACCGGCCATACTCCACTGTTCATGTCTTGAATAGACTTTACAGTAGTAAATGGTCTCCTTCTCCTCTGTGCTCCAACATTCGTTTTTTAGTTTCCTCTTGTTGAGCTTCGTTTTTGAGACAGGTAGCACCTCCACAGCCACTTGGCTTGTTGCAAATTCCTGTTCCCTTGTGAGTTGTTCTTTCTTCTCACTGGAGGAGGTGCAAGCTTCATTCTTTGCAGTGAACATTCCACCTGCTCGATACCACCACACAGACTGAGCATAAGGGGTCTGTGTCCAATAGTTACTCCCACCGGGGAGTAATGCATTCGATCGTGTCCGTCCGTCCGTGTGTGTGTGTGTGTGTGTGTGTGTGTGTGTGTGTGTGTGTGTGTGTGTGTGTGTGTGTGTGTGTGTGTGTGTTCGTGAACAAGATATCTGGAAAAGTTCTGAACGGATTTGGATGAAAGTTGGTGGGATGATTGCCCTTGGGATAAGGAAGAATAGATTAGTTTTTGGTGAAGCTCAGGATATTATTCCGGATCCAGGAATTTTTTGAAGGATTTCTTACCATTGGAAGATAGGGCTCAGCAGCGGCCACCCACGGCGGGAGTATGCGCTCTACTGAGTGGCGTTCTAGTTCATTTTATTTTCCTTTATTTCCAACACAGGTTTCGTTTGTCGAAGACTTTTCCTTTCCCCCAGCCCGTCCTCCATCACCTTTTCTCACCCGTTGGCCTCGTTGAAGACTTTACCCCTTCCCCTGCCACTGTTTAGAGAGTCGTCTCTGGAACACGCAGGTCTTCAATCCACATTTGCCTCTTATTGGATTTCGTCTCCGATGTTTGAACATCCTCTGTCCCACTCAAATTACCAGCCACATCGTCCTCGACTCTCTCATCGACTGCCCGGCTCTACATGGTACTCCAGTGTGTGTGTGGTGTGTGTGTGTAAAGTATTCATACAAATGCCATCGTGCTGAAATCGAGAGCATTTTATTCACGTGATTGCGTCAGCACATAGCACAATCCTCAACCCAAGAAACAACAACAACAACAATAATAATAATAAAAAAACAGCAGCATTAACGTAGCCAAACGCAGATGTTACATCTCCCTTTCTTACAAAGAAACAAGCAAAGCAAACGTGTCTGTTCATAGTTATAAGCTGCTCGTGAATTAGCACATACCATCAAACTCAGATCAAATGGAAGAGTTGATTTTTTAAATAATTGTTCTTAAAGAACCAGATGTCTGGGAGGGTTCAGTGGCCCTGCCACTCCTGATGGTGTACTTGGCATTTCCGGGTGATGCAGTGATAGTCTTAGTACGTGCTTATCTGTTGATTTCTTCCAGAGCTTTTTAACGGTCCGGATCGCTGTTTCTGCCTCTCCATTGGCACTCTGGAATTTGGGGAACTCAATATTATGTGTGATGCCATATTCTTTACAAAACTGAGAAAATTCCTCTGACATGTACTGACTTCCAGAATCACTTCACACCTTCTCAGGAATGCCATGACGACAATACTGCTGCTTGAGAGCTTCGATCACAGAGCGTCCTTGAGGCAGTCTACCTCCACAAACTTGGAGTAATAATCGACGCAAGTACTGCTTTGCTTCAAAATTGAAAATGTCACTCCCAACTTTGATAAATGGAAGATCAGGTGTATAACTTGGCAAGAATAGCTCCTATTGTTGATCTTTTTGATACTCCACACACTTGCAACAATTCTGGACCATTTCTTCAATGTCAGAGTTCATTGAGGGGAAGTGCATGACTTCACGAGCACACCGTGTTGCACTTGGGCATTCCCAAGTGCGATTCATGAACCAACTTAAGCATTTTGCACCTGAGGCTTGGTGGGATGACAAGGCATATGCCTTTGTAGATAATACCGTCTGAGATTGCCAACTGTGTTCTGAAATCAAAGTAAGGACGGATCAGTCCAGGAACTTCCTTTTGGGAGTTAGGCCATCCACTCCGAATTACACTGCAGAGAAGGCTCAATTCTCTCAGAGTAACTTCTTGGAATTTGAGGTTTTTCTCACTCGTGATTGCGAGGAACTGGAACATGTTGACAGACTCAAGCTCCTTGCTAGCTTCCGAGCCAGTGTCCGGTAGAGGTGCATAGGACAATGTGTCTGAAAGCACTAGCTCGAAACCACGGCAATACTTACCCTCCAAATCATACCGCTGAAGCTTGAGCAACATGCATTGTAAACGCATGGAAGAATATAGGAGAGGTTTCTTGAAGATTTCTTCAAGAGGCTTATTGTGATTGTATACGACTGCTAATTTCCCAAATATGTAATAGTGAAAGGCCTCTGTTGCATGGACGATGGAGAAGATTTCCTTCTCAATCATGGCTTCGCGACACTCGGTATCTGTTAGGCCGCGTGATGTGAATGCTATGGGGTTGCCATTCTGCAGCAAACAGGCACCCATGGCATTCTGGCTGGCATCAGTTTGTATTTCTATTGGCTCACTTACATCGTAGTACTGCAGGACCTGCGCGACAGAAATACACGCATGCTTCAGTTTTTGCAAATGATTGCTCCTGAGCTAACTGTCAGGTGATCTCCACATCAGTTTTGCAGAGATCGCTGAGAGGTTTGCTCATGTCGCTTAGGTTGGGGATAAACCTCCCTAAATACTGCACAAATCCAAGGAAATGCTTCACGCTTTGTTTGTCTGTTAGACGTGGCATTTTTTCAACTGCTTCTGTCTTGAGCGGATCTGGCTGCACTCCTTCCGCTGTGAGCAGGTGGCCTACGTAAGGGACTGAAGATTTCCGAATCTGACACTTCCTAAAGTTTAGCTGCAGGTTTTCACTTGTAGCCCATTGCATAACTTGCTTTAAGACATAGTCATGGCGTCTGATGTCACAACCAGCGACTCGGATGCCATCCATCACTGCTGTTGCCCATTCAATCCCTTCCAGCATCTGGTCCATAATTCGCTGGAATATCTCAGGAGAGCACTTCAAACCTTCGGGAAGACGCAACCAGCGGTATCTCCCCACAGGTGTATTGATTGTGGTAAAGAATGAGGATGACTAGTCAAGACAGATTTGCATAAGTCTGCTGTGGGCATCAAAAACCGAAAAAACCTTAGCTCCAGGAATTTGAGCCAAGACTTCCTGAATAATTCTCATTGGGTAGTGGTCATGCTTTATGCACTTGTTCAAGTCCTTAGGGCTTAGGGTCTATACAGATGCGCACTTTGCCGTTGTGACGAGCTACTACCATGGAACTCACCCACTCGGTCAGGCATTTTACCTTTGTGATGTGACGTTTGGTGACTGTGGAAGTCATTGTTTAGGACTTCCTTATGATTGGAAGAATTAATCATGTCCTTGTGAGTGAGTTCTTACTCACAGCTAACAAATTGTAATTGGTGCATGGATCCAAATAACCAATAATTTTGACAAATAGAAAGCCACTCGAGGTCACATTTGACAACTAGAAAGCCATTCAGTAGAGCACATTTGACAACTAGAAAAACACTCGGTAGTGCACATTTTACAACTACAAAGCCACTCGGTCGAGCACATTTGACAACTAGAAAGCTATTCGGTAGATCATATTTGACAACTAGGAAGCCACTCAGTAAAACACATTTGACAAATAGAAAGACACTCGGTAGGGTACATTTGACAAATGGAAAGCCATTTGGTAGAGCACATTTGACATCTAGAAAGCCATTCGGTAGATCACATTTGATAACTAGAAAGCCACTTGGTAGAGCACATTTGACAACTAGAAAGCCATTCGGTAGAGCTCATTTGACAACTAGAAAGCCATTAGGTAGATCACATTTTACAACTAGAAAACAATTCATTCATTCAAATTTGGCAACTAGAAAGCCACTCGGTAGATTACATTTGGCAACTAGAAAGCCATTCGGTAGATCACATTTGACAAATAGAAAACAATTCGGTAGATCACATTTGACAAATAGAAAACAATTCGGTAGAGCACATTTGTCAACTAGAAAGCCATTCGGTAGATTACATTTGGCAACTAGAAAGCCATTAGGTAGATCACATTTGACAACTAGAAAGCCACTCGGGAGGGCACATTTGGCAACTGGAAAGCTATTCGGAAGGGCACATTTGACAACTAGAAAGCTATTAGGTAGGGCACATTTGACAACTAGGAAGCCATTTGGTAGAGCTCATTTCGCAACTAGAAAACAATTCGGTAGAGCACATTTGGCATCTAGAAAGCCATTTGGTAGATCACATTTGACAACAAGGAAGCCATTCGGTGGAGCATATTTGACAACTAGGAAGCCATTCAGTATGGCATATTTGACAACTAGGAAGTGTTACGGAGTTCTCTACAATCTCCTGGTCTCGGTAACCCCCGAACCCCGAGAGGAGCCCTGGCAGAAAAATATGTTACCCTGTGTTGAAAATCAATAGTGAAACCACACCAATGATTACAAATGAACAAAATTGTATTAGAAATCATACACAGGAATCACGGTACAACAAATGGCCATTAAGAGTGCACTCTATTTACCATTATTAAAGTCAAGTAACTCACTGCGCTGCCAGCGAGTGAAAGGACACTCCTCAATGTCTCTATAACCCTTTCCAAGGAGTATGTGATTCGCTCCAGCGGTCGATAGAACGAAATCCGGTCGAAGCCAGAATCTCGCTCCCCAGTCGATATCCGAAGCGTGTACAGTTGGCCTTGGAGATCGCCCCGCCAAACTGTACAAAGGCGCCTTCCAGAGGCGCACCTTCACCATTCACTCAGCAACCCGCAACGTAATTGGAGACAAAGCGGTCGCACACACACATCCCCGACAGACGGTAGGATGTTGGTGTGAAGATGACGCGAGGCAAAACCTTCGTTGGTATCCAAAGCGCGGGGTTCAAAATGGCCGACGGCTCCTGCTTGAGCCGATGCAACAAGGCGAGGATTCATCGGAATCACAGCGCCCAAATCTGACTATGCAGATTTCTCCCCTCTAGCGATAATTCCTATCGCCGGATGTCCTTTCAAAGAACTCAAAATTCCCTCGCGACTGTCGGTAGACCTTGCTCGTTACGGAGCGCTGACGTCACGCGTCTTCTCCGACTTTGCTCATGCCGCTTCTTCCTCTTCCTCTCTTCCGGTTCGGTTTCCTGTATCATTTAAAGTTAGCCTTTTTAACTTTAGATAACCGTTCCTGGATAATAAACCTTTTGAAGATAATAATAGTACATAAGATCAGAACAACGTCAAATGGGTGAAAACCCCAATAACGGAAGTTACGAATCCGTGACAGAAGCCATTCAGTATAGCATATTTGACAACTAGGAAGCCATTCGGTAGATCACATTTGACAACTAGAAAGCCATTCGGTAGATCACTTTTGACAACAAGGAAGCCATTCGGTGGAGCATATTTGAAAACTAGGAAGCCATTCAGTATAGCATATTTGACAACTAGGAAGCCATTCAGTATAGCATATTTGACAACTAGGAAGCCATTCAGTATAGCATATTTGACAACTAGGAAGCCATTCAGTATAGCATATTTGACAACTAGGAAGCCATTCAGTATAGCATATTTGACAACTAGGAAGCCATTCAGTATAGCATATTTGACAACTAGGAAGCCATTCGGTGGAGCACATTTGACAACTAGAAAGCCATTCGGTGGAGCATATTTGACAACTAGGAAGCCACTCAGTAGAGCACATTTGACAACTAGGAAGCCATTCGGTGGAGCACATTTGACAACTAGGAAGCCATTCAGTGGAGCACATTTGACAACTAGAAAGCCATTCGGTGGAGCACATTTGACAACTAGGAAGCCATTCGGTGGAGCACATTTGACAACTAGGAAGACATTCGGTGGAGCACATTTGACAACGAGAAAACCAATCGGTAGAGCACATTTGACAACGAGAAAGCCATTCGGTAGAGCTCATTTGACAACTAGAAAGCCATTCGGTAGAGCTCATTTGACAACTAGAAAGCCATTCGGTAGATCACATTTGACAACTAGAAAGCCTTTTGGTAGAGCTCATTTGACAACTAGAAAGCCATTCGGTGGAGCACATTTGACAACTAGAAAGCCTTTTGGTAGAGCTCATTTGACAACTAGAAAGCCATTCGGTGGAGCACATTTGACAACTAGGAAGCCATTCGGTAGAGCTCATTTGACAACTAGAAAGCCATTCGGTAAAGCTCATTTGACAACTAGGAAGCCATTCGGTAGAGCTCATTTGACAACTAGAAAGCCATTCGGTAAAGCTCATTTGTCAACTAGAAAGCCACTCAGTAGCACATTTGACAACTAGGAAGCCATTCGGTAGAGCACATTTGACAACAAGGAAGCCATTCGGTGGAGCACATTTGACAACTAGGAAGACATTCGGTGGAGCACATTTGACAACTAGAAATCCATTCGGTAGAGCTCATTTGACAACTAGAAAGCCATTCGGTAGAGCTCATTTGACAACGAGAAAGCCATTCGGTAGATCACATTTGACAACTAGAAAACCATTCGGTAGATCACATTTGACAACTAGGAAGCCATTCGGTGGAGCACATTTGACAACGAGAAAACCATTCGGTAGATCACATTTGACAACTGGAAAGCCATTCGTTAGAGCTCATTTGACAACTAGAAAGCCATTAGGTAGAGCACATTTGGCAACTAGAAAGCCATTCGGTGGAGCTCATTTGACAACTAGAAAGCCATTCGGTGGAGCTCATTTGACAACTAGAAAGCCATTCGTTAGAGCTCATTTGACAACTAGAAAGCCATTCGGTAGAGCTCATTTGACAACGAGAAAGCCATTCGGTAGAGCACATTTGACAACTAGAAAGCCATTCGGTGGAGCACATTTGACAACTAGAAAGCCATTCGTTAGAGCTCATTTGACAACTAGAAAGCCATTCGGTGGAGCACATTTGACAACTAGAAAGCCATTCGTTAGAGCTCATTTGACAACTAGAAAGCCATTCGTTAGAGCTCATTTGACAACTAGAAAGCCATTCGGTAGAGCACATTTGACAACGAGAAAGCCATTCGGTAGAGCACATTTGACAACTAGAAAGCCATTCGGTGGAGCACATTTGACAACTAGAAAGCCATTCGTTAGAGCTCATTTGACAACTAGAAAGCCATTCGGTGGAGCACATTTGACAACTAGAAAGCCATTCGTTAGAGCTCATTTGACAACTAGAAAGCCATTCGGTGGAGCACATTTGACAACTAGGAAGCCATTCGTTAGAGCTCATTTGACAACTAGAAAGCCATTCGTTAGAGCTCATTTGACAACTAGAAAGCCATTCGGTGGAGCACATTTGACAACTAGAAAGCCATTCGTTAGAGCTCATTTGACAACTAGAAAGCCATTCGGTGGAGCTCATTTGACAACTAGAAAGCCACATCTGTAATTTACTTTCGCACATGCTTCGTAGAATGTGCGTGAATCCTGATATTTGACATCTCAACAGATGCACGACATGGTGATATATGCTTTTTAAAAATAATTCCGGTGGCCATTTTTGTTTTACTTACGGATCTTAAACGCAAGAGGTTGTTTGGGAACACCTAATATCGTCAGTAGGAGGATCGAATTGTCCTAAAAACACCATTTGTAGCCTTATGCCCAAAAATGCATCTGGTTGGCCGAATTTCTGGAATCTCCATCTGGCTATAAATATTGTTGCTTTGTGGTTTATTAAAGTGTAAAGTCGGTGATATCGTTGAAATTAATTATTTAAATGAATTTACAGGTGGTAATTACATTTTCAAAAAGGTCAAATGAAACGATTGACCAATGAGATTTGATTATTGATATTTTAAACAGGTTTTTGGACTGATAAATTATATTATTTGAATAGAGAAGAGAACTTGGGCTCATTTTATGCGTTAAAATAAAAAAAAGCAAACATTTCAACATATCAGATGTGATTGTTTTTGCAGTTTATTAATAGACCCCGGCCCAACCCCACGAGAATATGCCGAAATTGAAAACATATTTCATTGAAATATTTTACACCAGTGACTTGTGATGGCAACCCTTATGTTTTGTAAGCATTTGTTTGAGTTTAAAGTGTCATGACAATTGTTATTTATGCCAAATTTCTTACTTATGATTTGTTTGTCATCTTGTATTTGGCTGAGATGGCTGAGAAAAGAAGAACAGATGACAAAATCTCAAATATAAATCCCTCGAAGCATCGAAAAGCAAACATCAGACTTCTGGTTTTAATTGCTTTATTCTTTACCCTCACAATAAATCAGAGTTGTCAAATCAGAGTCACAATAAATCAGACGGCAAAACAAGGCCACTATCTGACGTAAGTTTAAAGAAATGTTGAATGGTTGAATTAAGGCATTCTCAGGGCAACGCAAATGAAAAATTTGAAGATATTTGTTTTCAGGAGGCAGAGAAATATTACTCTCATTTGCATGTTTGCCACAAATGGTGCCACAAAAACTTTACAAACATTTCTCGGCTCCTAAAACGAAAGAATCTGTCAGGTTCTGACATTCAACCCTGTTTTTTTGTTTTGTTTTTTTTTTGTTTGTATACTGAATCGAGGCTCGTGAAAGAGCTAACATTTATTTCACAAACAAATCAACCAGACAAACAAGATATACAAAAAGAGGGAGCGGAAGACAAGATGGGGAGAGAAGGGGAAGCACACTCAAAAAATCGCAGAATGTCAGAGCAGTCATCGAATAGAACATTATTACCTGCAGAGAGATGTATATTTGGCAACACAAAACAGGAGGAAAAGCTTGCTAAATGTCTCACAAAAACAGCACAACAATCTATAAAAAAAAAGAAGCTCTGAGTGGGCTGACGGTCATCTCTTGAGGTTGTACTTCAGACCTCTGCTGATTTGGGGGGATCACACTGAGAGCCCCCTGATCCCTTGGGAGTCCCCCTGACCTGAAATCGACAGCAACTAAGACCGAGAGATCCTGCGGACCATCGAGTAGAAGAGCTGTATGGATTTCAGAGCAATCGATTGGTAAATAAGGGATGAGTAAGGATCCGAAGTTTCAGTGGTAATCCCCCCACCCACCCCCCCCCCTCCCCACAATACGAAATCGGTAAATCGAAGCCTGAGAAAATGTGTGGTCAACTGTCTTTATTGGTGTGTCAAGTTTCAGAAAGAACGGCCAGGTGATGAGGGAGGAGGAGCAAAAAGTTAACTGACGACTGAACGGACATCTGGACATCACGAGCGGTTTTTAAGACAATTCGAGATCGAGTTAAGATCACCTAAAGAGAGCTGCAGAGAGACAAAAATATGAACACATTCTACCAAAAAAGCAGGATGTTGATTTAGGAGCCAGAATTTGTTTTTTATAGCCAAATTTGTTTTATGTATTTATAGAGTATTTTTTTATAGCCAACTACGATTTAGTAGCCAGAAAACCAAAATGTAATCGGCTTGTTCTTGTCACCTGTCCAACTCATCCACCTCATTTTGTCATACCTCGTCCACAACTTTTTGAACTAGTTGGTATTCATGGAATACTTACCCTGCACAGTCAACTTGGTGCAAGCCAACTCTTCTGTTATTGAACGTTTTTTTTTTTCTTTGATCCAATATGACTGCCAGACCACGTGAGCGATGATATCATAAATTTGTATTCTCTAACATAATTGTTGTGTAACTCACACTCAAGAAATTTCAAACTGATGGGTTTACCCAAAACTATGTCGGTGTTATATCTTCAGCATGTGAGGGAAGCTGAGTTCCCTGGTCTTATTTGCACAGACGGGTGCGACAGGGGGAGGGGGGGGGGGGGGGGGAGAGGAGGTTTACCGATCCCCACAGACAAATAAACAGGCAGGCACAACAAAGAATTGCAATAAGTAATGGCTTTAATGAAAATAAATGCCTGGATAACAAAAGGAATGTGCGGTAAAATCTAATCCCTAAATGAGGAACTTCCACTCAGACACAATTACAACACAAGGGGAAAACGAAAGTAAAAATAAATGTGGTGTGGTGCGTTGGCTGGTACTCAGCTCCGGTCTCCACGATGGTTTGGGGCCATCACAGGTTGGTCGTTGCGTGGGAAAACACGCAATGAAAACAAATTGGGGTGTTGGAGGGAGAAGAGAGAGGGGAGTGCTGGAATGAGAAGAGAGAGGGGAGTGTTGGAGGGAGAAGAGAGAGGGGAGTGTTGGAGGGAGAAGAGAGAGGGGAGTGTTGGAGGGAGAAGAGAGAGGGGAGTGTTGGAGGGAGAAGAGAGAGGGGAGTGTTGGAGGGAGAAGAGAGAGGGGAGTGTTGGAGGGAGAAGAGAGAGGGGAGTGTTGGAGGGAGAAGAGAGAGGGGAGTGTTGGAGGGAGAAGAGAGAGGGGAGTGTTGGAAGGAGAAGAGAGAGGCGAGTGTTGGAGGGAGAAGAGAGAGGGGAGTGTTGGAGGGAGAAGAGAGAGGGGAGTGTTGGAGGGAGAAGAGAGAGGGGAGTGTTGGAGGGAGAAGAGAGAGGGGAGTGTTGGAGGGAGAAGAGAGAGGGGAGTGTTGGAGGGAGGAGAGTAGGGAAGAGAGAATGCAGTGTTGGAAAGAGGAGAGAGAGTGGGGGAGAGAGCGAGAGAGGTGAGTGTTGGAGAGAGGAGAGAGAGTGGAGGAGAGAGAGAGGTGAGTGTTGGAGAGAGGAGAGCGAGTGGGGAAGAGAGAGCGTGGTGAGTTGGAGGGAGGAGAGTGGGGGGGGGGGGAGGAGGGAGGAGAGTGCAGGGGGGGGGAGGAAAGTGGGGAAGAGAGAGTGGAGTGGAGGTGGGAGGTGAATGTTGGAGGGAGGATAGGGCAATGGGGGGGGGGGGGAGACAAGGGAGTTGGGGAGAGAGAGAAGGAGAGAAATAGGAGTGGGGAGGTGGAGAAGGGAAGGGAGAGAGAGGGGGGATACGGAGGATTTGGGGGAGGGGAAGAAGTTTCCTTTTGTATCCATCCTGTCCACTCCATTCCTCCCCTACCCCATTGTTTCTCCAATTCTCCCTCTATTTTGTCCTTCAACCCCACTATAGGTGTCCCCCCTCCCCTGCCACTCCCCCGTCCACATCCTCTCACTACTGTTTGTTTATTTTGTCCTGTTGCATCCTAATCCGTTTAGTGTTCCAGCTTTTCCATGAGCCTTGACTTTGTGCACAAAAAACTGTCATGGGTTGGCAACCATTGCACAGGCTCGATGGGCTGAATTGTCTCTTTCTGTGTTGAAGTCCCTTGGAAGGGAGGTCATCTGTTATATATTGTGAACCCCAGTGTCTGTCCATGCATTCATGGACATTCATTCATTCAAATAATTAATCGATTAATTGATTAATTGATTAATCAATAAATCAAAAATATCCTTGATAGCCTCATCACTTGGTCACTCATGTCCAAATAATAGCTTCCGAGCTCAAAAGGTGCCTGAGATATTGGCCAAATGAGAAAGAAAATAAATAAATGATTAATAATGAAAATAAATAAATAATAATCATAAAAAATTAAATTATTAATCAATTCGGTCAAAGACCACATAAACCACCACAATTTCATCAGAATCTGTAACTAAAAAAAAATTTTTAGTCATTAATCGAATAATTAAATAATTAATCGATTAATTGATTAATTGATTAATTAATAAATCAAAAACAGGTACAGACAAGTACACATACATTCAAAGTATACCGCCCCCATGCCAGAATAATTAAATATCCTCCAGCGCGGCATTGCCGGGGCACCTCCGGTGCCCGGCAATACCGCAGTGCAGCTCATAGAGGCTGCATTGGGAGCGAGAGGAGTACACCAATTGATTGATTAATTGTATAATTAAAATCAATAAAAGATTATCACAAAATATTTTCATAATCAATTGGCTAATAGCATAACGAAACAACTAGTGCTTCATCCGAAGATGTATCTTTTAGAAATTTCATTAAATAAGTCATTATTAAAAAATTAAAAAATTAATTGATTAATCAGTAAATAATGAATCGATTAATCAATAAATAATTAATCGATAAAATGATTAATCAATAAATCAAAAATATCCATGATAGCCACATCACTTGGTCACTGTCATGTCCAAATATTAGCTTCCCAGCTCAAAAGGTGCCTGAGATATTGGCCAAATGAGAAAGAAAATAAATAAATGATTAATAATGAAAATAAATAAATAATACTCATTAAAATTTAAATTATTAATCAATTCGGTCACAGAACACATATACCACCACCATTTCATCAGAATCTGTAACTGTTTTTTTTTTTTTTTAGTAATTAATCGAATAATTAAAGAATTAATCGATTAATTGAATAATTGATGAATCAATAAATCAAAAATATCCTTGATAGCCACATCACTTGGTCACTCATGTCCAAATATTAGCTTCCTGGCTCAAAAGGTGCCTGAGATATTGGCCAAATGAGAAAGAAAATAAATAAATGATTAATAATGAAAATAAATAAATAATAATCATAAAAAAATTAAATTATTAATCAATTCAGTCAGAGAACACATAAACCACCACCATTTCATCAGAATGTGTAACTTAAAAAAAATTTTTTTGTCATTAATCGAATAATTAAATAATTAATCGATTAATTGATTAATTGATTAATTAATAAATCAAAAATAGCCTTTGCAGCCAAATCACCTGGTCATTGGCATGTCCATATATCAGCTTCCTAACTCAAAAGATACCTGAGTTAATGGTCAGAAGAGAAAGGAAATTTGATTAATTAAATAAGTACTTAATTAATCGCTAATAATCAAATAACTCCTCAATTAATTGATTAATCAAAAAACAAAAAAACTTTTTGACAAAGGACTTGCTCACTACTGTGCCGAAATTTCAGCTTCCTAGCTCAAAGGATGGCTGAGATATCGCCCGGACAACCAAGAAAACAAACAGGAAAGCAAGAAAACAAGTACACATACATTCAAAGTACACTGCCCCCATGCCAAATAATTAAATATCCTACAGCGCGGCATTGCCGGGCGCCGGAGGCCAGTGCAGCTCATAGAGGCTGCATTGGAAGGGAGAGGTGTACACTAATTGATTGATTAATTGTGTAATTAAAATCAATAAAAGATTATCACAAAATATTTTCTTAATCAATTGCCTAATAGCATAACTAAACCACCAGTGCTTCATCCAAGGATGTATCTTTTAGAAATTTAATTAAATAAGTCATTAATAAAAAAGTAAATAATTAATTGATTAATCAATAAATAATTAATCAATTAATCAATAAATAATTAAGCGATCAAATGATTAATCAATAAATCAAAAATATCCTTGATAGCCACATCACTTGGTCACTCATGTCCAAATATTAGATTCTGAGCTCAAAAGGTGCCAGAGATATTGGCCAACTGAGAAAGAAGATAAATAAATGATTAATAATGAAAATAAATAAATAATAATCATAAAAAAATTAAATTATTAATCAATTCGGTCAGAGAACACATAAACCACCACCATTTCATCAGAATCTGCAACTTAAAAAAAAAAAAAATTGTCATTAATCAAATAATTAAATAATTAATCGATTAATTGATTAATTAATAAATCAAAAACAGCCTTTGCAGCCAAATCACGTGGTCATTGGCATGTCCAAATATCAGCTTCCGAACTCAAAAGGTACCTGAGTACAAAATATTTTAATGGTCAGAAGGGAAAGGAAATTTGATTAATTAAATAAGTACTTAATTAATCGCTAATAATGAAATAACTCCTCAATTAATTGATTAATCAAAAAACAAAAAATACCGTTTTTGACAAAGGACTTGCTCACTATTGTGCCGAAATTTCAGCTTCCTATCTCAAAGGATGGCTGAGATATCGCCCGGACAAACAAACAAACAAACAAGTACACATACATTCAAAGTACACCGCCCCATGCCAAATAATTAAATATGCTGCAGCGCGGCATTGCCGGGGCGCCTCTGGCGCCCGGCAATACCGCAGTGCAGCTCATTAAGGCTGCATTGGGAGGGAGGGGTGTACACTAATTGATTGATTAATTGTATAATTAAAATCAATAAAAGATTATCACAAAATATTTTCATAATCAATTGGCTAATCGCATAACTAAACCACTAGTGCTTCATCCGAAGATGTATCTTTTAGAAATTTAATTAAATAAGTCATTTATAAAAAATTAAATAATTAATTGATTACTCAATAAATAATTAATCGATTAATCAATAAATACTTAATAGATGAAATGATTAATCAATAAATCAAAAATATCCTTGATAGCCACATCACTTGGTCACTCATGTCCAAATATTAGCTTTCCAGCTCAAAAGGTGCCTGAGATATTGGCCAAATGAGAAAGAAAATAAATAAATGATTAATAATGAAAATAAATAAATAATAATCATAAAAAAATTAAATTATTAATCAATTTGGTCAGAGAACACATAAACTACCACTATTTCATCAGAATCTGTAACTTTAAAAAAAAAAAATTTTTTGTCATTAATCGAATAATTAAATAATTAATCGATTAATTGATTAATTAATAAATCAAAAATATCCTTTGCAGCCAAATCACCTGGTCATTGGCATGTCCAAATATCAGCTTCCTAACTCAAAAGGTGCCTGAGTTAATGGTCAGAAGAGAAATGAAATTTAATTAATTAAATAAGTACTTAATTAAACGCTAATAATTAAATAACTCCTCAATTAATTGATTATTCAAAAAACAAAAAATACCGTATTTGACAAAGGACTTGCTCACTACTGTGCCGAAATTTCAGCTTCCTAGCTCAAAGGATGGCTGAGATATCGTCCGGACAACCAAGAAAACAAACAAGAAAACAAGAAACCAGAGTGAAAACTGAGTACTCTCTTTCAGCGTGCGTCACTGCCGAGCCCCCTTTGGTGCCCGGCAATGACGATTTGCAATGCCTGGAGATGGCATAGGAAAGGAGCGGTGTACAACAAACAAGTATGTACACATACATTCAAAGTACACTGCCCCCATGCCAAATAATTAAATATCCTACAGCGCGGCATTGCCGGGGCGCCTCCGGCGCCCGGCAATACCGCAGTGCAGCTCATAGAGGCTGCATTGGGAGGGAGAGGTGTACACTAATTGATTGATTAATTGTATAATTAAAATCAATAAAAGATTATCACAAAATATTTTCTTAATCAATTGGCTAATACCATAACAAAACCACTCGTGCTTCATCCGAAGATGTATCTTTTAGAAATTTAATCAAATAAGTCATTAATAAAAAATTAAATAATTAATTGATTAATCAATAGGTAATTCATCGATTAATCAATAAATAATGAATCGATTAAATGATTAATCATCTGGACTGGTCTCCCATCTCTACCGCCTCTGACATCAACTCATCCTGGGAATTCTTTCAAAGTAAATTGCTCTCTCTCATGCACAGATTTATCCCATCTCGTCTTCAGTTGTCATACCCTTCCTCCCGTCCATGCTCACGGAATCTTGTGGTGAGGCTGTTGCCCTGAAACAACTTGCTTTCGTCTCCTGGAAAGCAAATCCAACGGAAGGAAATCTCATTTCCTTTCACAAAGCCCGAAACAAGTGTGTGTCCACCCTCAGGAGAGCCAGGAAACAATATCTCACCGTTCTCAAGCCCGAACTCTCTTATCTGTCTCCCTCTTCCAAATCCTGGTGGCATCTGGTCAAATCTGTTTCTGGTGTTTGTTCCCCCTCCATCCCCTCCCTCACCTCAAACGGCTTAACGGCTGACTCCGCACGTGAAAAAGCTGAATGCCTCAACTCTGTGTTTGCCTCTAAATCTTGTGTCCGAAACCCATCCCTCTCTGTACCCACCATACCCAGTCGTACCCAGCTGCTCCTGGACTCTGTGTCCTTTCCTCCTGACAAGGTGGAAAAGTTTCTGTCAACCCTCGACTCTGATTCTGCAACTGGTCCTGACGGCATCAGCCCACGGGTCCTAAAATCATGTTCTTCCGCTCTTTCACTCCCTCTCTCTGTTCTCTTCACCCTCTCTTTTGCTCAAGGTCATCTGCCATCTGCTTGGAAATCAGCCAACATCACCGCTTTCCACAAAAAAGGTGCAAAAACAGATCCCAGCAACTACAGACCAATCAGCCTTCTCCCAATTATCAGCAAAGTCATGGAATCCAACATTGCTTCAGATATGAAATCTTTCCTCTTCTCCAATGGCTTGATCTCTGATCATCAATTTGGTTTCAGACCTGGTCACTCTACTCTGGACATGCTGCTTCTGCTTTCTCAACAATGGATGGAGGTCCTCAACGCCAAACAGGAAATTAGAGCTGTCTCCCTTGACATTTCACATGCCTTCGATACGGTCTGGCACCCTGCTCTGCTCACCAAACTCTCCTCCTTTGGTATCCATGGAAATCTCCACGCATGGCTGGCGGACTTCCTCTCTGGTCGTAGTCAACATGTGGCCCTGAATGGGTTTCTCTCATCTCCTCTTCCTGTTCAGGCTGGAGTTCCCCAAGGTAGTGTTCTGGGCCCTGTGCTTTTTCTGGTCTTCATCAATGATCTCTCTGACTCTCTTGAAAATCCTCTCTATCTCTTTGCTGACGACTCTACTCTCTGTCACTCCATTCCTCATCCCTCAGATCGGCAGTCTGCAGCCTCCTCACTCTGCAGACCTGGACAAAATCACAGACTGGGCAAACAAATGGAACATGTCTTTCAATCCTGATAAATCTCACACTCTTACGATGTCTCTCCGAAAAGACTGACTGGAAAACCCTCCCATCCACTTTCTGAATAATCCTCTCCAAGAAGTTCTGTCACTCAAGCTTTTGGGTCTCACTATTTGCCATGATCTTTCCTGGGAAAACCACATTTCAAATCTGGCCTCCAAAGCCAGTCGCCGACTGGGCATCCTCCGTCGTGCGAAGTCCTTCCTTGGCACACCTGAGCTCCTCACCACATACAAGGCTTTCATCCGCAGCTCTATGGAATACTGCTCTCCCCTCTGGTCTGGTGCTCCTGCCTCACACCTAGCCCGTCTTCACGCTGTTGAAACCAAAGCGTTCAGAATCATTGGAATCTCCCGCGATGAAGCTAACTCCAAGGGCCTTTCACTCACTCACCGCAGGCAGGTTGGTGGTCTTTCCGTCTTCTACCGTCTCCTCTCTGGCCTTGCCCCCCAGCCCTCTCTGGGCTCTGTCCCCCAAATATTCCTACAGGTCGCACAAGATCTGCCTGCAACCCTCTTATGGTTAAACTGCCAAAATCAAGACTTTCTGCTCACCTTCACTCCTTCATTCCTCTTTTCTCCTGCCTCTGGAACAAACTCCCTCACTCTCTTCAATCCCACTCCACCCTCCAGGTCTTTAAAACAGCTGTTCACCACCATCTCTTATCCTCCCCCATCCAAAACCTTGATCTTTTCTACCCCCGCTAATTTCGGTCCCCTTGTGTTTTATACCTCACCCCCCCCCCTCCCCCTCCCACGCCTCCTGCCCCCAAGCCCTCTCTCTCCCACACTTCTCCCTGCTCTCAAATGTTGTGGTTGTGTGCTTCCCCTTCCCTCCCCATCTTGTCTTCCGCTCCCTCTTTTTGTATATTTTGTTTGTCTGGTTTGTTTTGTTTGTTTGTTTGTGAAATAAATGTTAGCTCTTTCACGAGCCTCGATTCAGTATACAAAAAAAAAAAAAAAAAAATCAATTAATCAAAAATATCCTTGATAGCCACATCACTTGGTCACTGTCATGTCCAAATATTAGCTTCCCAGCTCAAAAGGTGCCTGAGATATTGGCCAAATGAGAAAGAAAATAAATAAATGATTAATAATGAAAATAAATAAATAATAATCATGAAAAAATCAAATTATCAATCAATTCGGTCACAGAACACAAACCACCACCATTTCATCAGAATCTGTAACTGGGAAAAAAAATTGTTTTTTTAGTAATTCATCGAATAATTAAATAATTAATCGATACATTGATTAATTGATTAATCAATAAATCAAAAATATCCTTGATAGCCACATCACTTGGTCACTCATGTCCAAATATTAGCTTCTGAGCTCAAAAGGTGCCTGAGATATTGGCCAAATGAGAAAGAAGATAAATAAATGATTAATAATGAAAATAAATAAACAATAATCATTAAAAAATTAAATTATTAATCAATTCGGTCAGAGAACACATAAACCACCACCATTTCATCAGAATCTGTAACTTTAAAAAAACAAATTTTTTGTCATTAATCAAATAATTAATCGATTAATTGATTAATTGATTAATTAATAAATCAAAAATAGCCTTTGGAGCCAAATCACCTGGTCATTGGCATGTCCAAATATCAGCTTCCTAACTCAAAAGGTGCCTGAGTTAATGGTCAGAAGAGAAAGGAAATTTAATTAATTAAATAAGTACTTAATTAATCGCTAATAATTAAATAACTCATCAATTAATTGATTAATCAAAAAACAAAAAATACAGTTTTTGACAAAGGACTTGCTCACTATTGTGCCGAAATTTCAGCTTCCTAGCGCAAAGGATGGCTGAGATATCGCCCGGACAAACAAACAAACAAATGAAAAATCACCCACAGGGTGAACCGTATCTTGCCAAAATGTGAAAATTCCGTTTTTTCGTCATGACGTCATCAAATGACGTCATAGCGTCAAACTGTTTACAGATCTGGGAAGCACTCATCAAGGGCATTCATATGAGGTATTACTCGATATGGTACCTACGATTTCAAAATTTGACCTTGGGGTCAATAATTTTCGACCTCCAGCGCTAACCATGAAGGTCAAGGCCGATCGCCACCAAAAACTAATCAGCTGAGCGCCGGACCATATACTAGATTCCCATGAAGTTTGGAGACGATCCGATCAAAGTTACTCAAAAAATTAGTGTTTCGTCGACCTCCATGATTGGCCGCAAAGTGACCTTGACCTTTGACCTTGACCTTCATAATTTTGTGTGCTAAAGGGTATCTCTAAAAGACTCTGATATGCGAACTTACAAGAGTTTCCAAAGGGAACTGTGCTCTACAGAGTGACCTAAACAATGCGAACTAAAGCAATACAATATACATGAAAAGTGCAGTTTTTTCGTCATAACGCCGTCAAATGACGTCACATTGTCAAACTAGTTATATGTTTGGAAAGCACTCAACAAGGGCTTCAATTTGAGGTACTACTCGATATGGTAACTGAAACTTGAAAATTTTACCTTTTGGTCAAAATTGAATGACCTTCAAAATGACCTTGAAGGTCAAGGCCGATCGACACCAAAAACTAATCAGCTGAGCGCCATACCACACCCTATATACCCACCAAGTTGGAGATCATAAGATCAAAGTTACTCAAAAAATAAGGGTTTCGTAATTTGACCTTGGGGTCAATAATTTTCGACCTCCAGCGCTAACCATGAAGGTCAAGGCCGATCGCCACCAAAAACTAATCAGCTGAGCGCCGGACCATATACTAGATTCCCATGAAGTTTGGAGACGATCCGATCAAAGTTACTCAAAAAATAAGGGTTTCGTTGACCTCCATGATTGACCGCAAAGTGACCTTGACCTTTGACCTTGACCTTCAAAATTTTGTGTGCTGAAGGGTATCTCTATAGAACTCTGATATGCGAAGTTACAGGAGTTTCCAATAATAACTGTGGTCTACAGAGTGATCTAAACGTGAAAAATTTTACCTTTTGGTCAAAATTGAATGACCTTCAAAATGACCTTGAAGGTCAAGGCCGATCGACACCAAAAACTAATCAACTGAGCGCCATACCACACCCTATATACCCACCAAGTTTGGAGATCATAAGATCAAAGTTACTCAAAAAATAAGGGTTTCGTAATTTGACCTTGGGGTCAATAATTTTCGACCTCCAGCGCTAACCATGAAGGTCAAGGCCGATCGCCACAAAAAACTAATCAGCTGAGCGCTGGACCATATACTAGATTCCCATGAAGTTTGGAGACGATCCGATCAAAGTTACTCAAAAAATAAGGGTTTTGTCGACCTCCATGATTGACCACAAAGTGACCTTGACCTTTGACCTTGACCTTCAAAATTTTGTGTGCTGAAGGGTATCTCTATAGGACTCTGATGTGCGAAGTTACAGGAGTTTCCAATAATAACTGTGGTCTACAGAGTGATCTAAACGTGAAAAAAAAATGATTAACCACAAACAAAAAAACAAAAAAACAAACAAAAAAATGAACATATGTCACCCACAGGGTGAACCGTATCTTGCCATTTGACCTTGACCTTAATAATTTCGTATGGTGAATAGTATGTCTTCATGACCAACGCACATGAAATATTGAAAGATTTTGATGAGAACTGAGGAAATAATTTTTTCATGAAAATTCCGTTTTTTCGTCATGACGTCATCAAATGACGTCATAGCGTCAAACTGTTTACAGATCTGGGAAGCACTCATCAAGGGCATTCATATGAGGTATTACTCGATATGGTACCTACGATTTCAAAATTTGACCTTGGGGTCAATAATTTTCGACCTCCAGCGCTAACCATGAAGGTCAAGGCCGATCGCCACCAAAAAATAATCAGCTGAGCGCCGGACCATATACTAGATTCCCATGAAGTTTGGAGACGATCCGATCAAAGTTACTCAAAAAATAAGGATTTCAACATTTGACCTTGGGGTCAATAATTTTCGACCTCCAGCGCTAACCATGAAGGTCAAGGCCGATCGCCACCAAAAACTAATCAGCTGAGCGCCGGACCATATACTAGATTCCCATGAAGTTTGGAGACGATCCGATCAAAGTTACTCAAAAAATAAGGGTTTCGTCGACCTCCATGATTGACCACAAAGTGACCTTGACCTTTGACCTTGACCTTCAAAATTTTGTGTGCTGAAGGGTATCTCTATAGGACTCTGATATGCGAAGTTACATGCGAAGATATGCGAAGATATGGTACCTACGATTTCAACATTTGACCTTGGGGTCAATAATTTTCGACCTCCAGCGCTAACCATGAAGGTCAAGGCCGATCGCCACCAAAAACTAATCAGCTGAGCGCCGGACCATATACTAGATTCCCATGAAGTTTGGAGACGATCCGATCAAAGTTACTCAAAAAATAAGGGTTTCGTCGACCTCCATGATTGACCACAAAGTGACCTTGACCTTTGACCTTGACCTTCAAAATTTTGTGTGCTGAAGGGTATCTCTATAGGACTCTGATATGCGAAGTTACAGGAGTTTCCAATAATAACTGTGGTCTACAGAGTGATCTAAACGTGGAAAAAAAATGATTAACCACAAACAAAAAAACAAAAAAACAAAAAAACAAACAAAAAAACAAACATACAAGCTGACTAATACATCTTGCAAAAACTTCGTTTTGGCAAGATAACAAATGAAAAATCGGTCAGAGACCGAGGACTTGCCGGAATGTACTTTTTTATCGGCCACTTAGGACAAATATGGCGGCCGAACCACGTGACCGATGACGTCCTCATTAACATATATTATTCCCCATGGAGAGTTCTTTACAAAGAGCCATGTCAACTTTTTCTATTCAGCACATTTGGAGATATGGAGGTGCTACGTTTTTCGGTTTTTCCAAGATGGCGGCCGAACCACGTGACCTATGATGTCATCATTAACATATTTTATTCCCCATGGAGAGTTCTTTACAATGAGCCATGTCTCAATTTTTTCTATTCAGCACTTTTGGAGATATAGTGGTGCAAAGTTTTTCGGTTTTTCCAAGATGGCGACCGAACCACGTGACTGATGACGTCATCATTAACACATTTTATTCCCCATGGAGAGTTCTTCACAATGAGCCATGTCTCAATTTTTTCTGTTCAGTACTTTCGGAGATATAGCGGTGCAAATTATTTCGGTTTTTCCAAGATGGCCGCCGAAACACGTGACCGATGACGTCATAAATTGGGCACAGTCTATTCCAGGGCAAGACGAATATGTGTGCAAAGTTTGGCGATTTTCCGTGCAACGGTGTAGACGCAGTGCTGCAAACAGACAAACAGACAAACAGACAGACAGACAGACAGACAGACAGACAGACAAACGAACAGATCAACATACTTGCCGGAAAAATTTTTCCGGCAAGTAATGAAAAATCGGTCAGAGACCTAGGACTTGCCGGAATGTCCTTTTTTATCGGCCATTTAGGACAAATATGGCGGCCGAACCACGTGACCGATGAGGTCATCATTAACATATTTTATTCCCCATGGAGAGTTCTTTACAATGAGCCATGTCTCAATTTTTTCCATTCTGCACTTTTGGAGATATAGAGGTGCAAAGTTTTTCGGTTTTTCCAAGATGGCGGCCGAACCACGTCACCGATGACGTCATCAATTGGGCACAGTCTATTCCAGGGCAAGACCAATATGTGTGCAAAGTTTGGCGATTCTACGTGCAACGGTGTAGACGCAGTGCTGCAAACAGACAGACAGACAGACAAACAGACAAACAGACAGACAAATGAAAAATCGGTCAGAGACCGAGGACTTGCCGGAATGTACTTTTTTATCGGCCATTTAGGACAAATATGGCGGCCGAACCACGTGACCGATGACATCATCATTAACATATTTTATTCCCCATGGAGAGTTCTTTACAATGAGCCATACCTCAATTTTTTCTATTCAGGACTTTTGGAGATGTGGAGGTGCAGAGTTTTTCGGTTTTTCCAAGATGGCGGCCGACCACGTGACTGATGACGTCATCAATCACATATTTTATTCCCCATGGAGAGTTCTTTACAATGAGCCATGTCTCCATTTTTTCTATTCAGTACTTTCAGAGATATGGAGGTGCAATGTTTTGCCGTTTTTCCAAGATGGCGGCCGACCACGTGACTGATGACGTCATCATTAACACATTTTATTCCCCATGGAGAGTTCTTCACAATGAGCCATGTCTCAATTTTTTCTGTTCAGTACTTTCGGAGATATAGCGGTGCAAATTATTTCGGTTTTTCCAAGATGGCCGCCGAAACACGTGACCGATGACGTCATAAATTGGGCACAGTCTATTCCAGGGCAAGACGAATATGTGTGCAAAGTTTGGCGATTTTCCGTGCAACGGTGTAGACGCAGTGCTGCAAACAGACAAACAGACAAACAGACAGACAGACAGACAGACAGACAGACAGACAAACGAACAGATCAACATACTTGCCGGAAAAATTTTTCCGGCAAGTAATGAAAAATCGGTCAGAGACCTAGGACTTGCCGGAATGTCCTTTTTTATCGGCCATTTAGGACAAATATGGCGGCCGAACCACGTGACCGATGAGGTCATCATTAACATATTTTATTCCCCATGGAGAGTTCTTTACAATGAGCCATGTCTCAATTTTTTCCATTCTGCACTTTTGGAGATATAGTGGTGCAAAGTTTTCCCGTTTTTCCAAGATGGCGGCCGAACCACGTGACCGATGGTATCATCATTAACATATTTTATTCCCCATGGAGATTTCTTTACAATGAGCCATGTCTCAATTTTTTCTATTCAGCACTTTTGGAGATATGGAGGTGCTAAGTTTTTCGGTTTTTCCAAGATGGCGGCCGAACCACGTGACCTATGACGTCAGCATTAACATATTTTATTCCACATGGAGAGTTCTTTACAATGAGCCATGTCTCAATTTTTTCTGTTCAGCACTTTTGGAGATATAGTGGCGCAACGTTTTTCGGTTTTTCCAAGATGGCGGCCGAACCACGTGACCTATGATGTCATCATTAACATGTTTTATTCCCAATGGAGAGTTCTTTACAATGAGCCATGCCTCAATTTTTTCTATTCAGTACTTTCGGAGATATGGAGGTGCAAATTTTCTTCGGTTTTTCCAAGATGGCGGCCGAACCACGTGACCTATGATGTCATCATTAACATGTTTTATTCCCAATGGAGAGTTCTTTACAAAGATCCATGTCTCAATTTTTTCTGTTCAGTACTTTCGGAGATATAGAGGTGCAAAGTTTTTCCAAGATGGCGGCCGAACCACGTCATCGATGACGTCATCAATTGGGCACAGTCTATTCCAGGGCAAGACCAATAAGTGTGCAAAGTTTGGCGATTCTACGTGCAACGTTGTAGACGCAGTGCTGCAAACAGACAGACAGACAGACAAACAGACAAACAAACGAACAGATCAACATACTTGCCGGAATCTTTTCCGGCAAGTAACAAATGAAAAATCGGTCAGAGACCGAGGACTTGCCGGAATGTACTTTTTTATCGGCCATTTAGGACAAATATGGCGGCCGAACCACGTGACCGATGACGTCATCATTAACATATTTTATTCCCCATGGAGAGTTCTTTACAATGAGCCATACCTCAATTTTTTCTGTACAGGACTTTTGGAGATGTGGAGGTGCAGAGTTTTTCGGTTTTTCCAAGATGGCGGCTGAACCACGTGACCGATGACATCATCATTAACATATTTTATTCCCCATGGAGAGTTCTTTACAATGAGCCATGTCTCAATTTTTTCTATTCAGCACTTTCGGAGATAGAGGTGCTAAGTTTTTCGGTTTTTCCAAGATGGCGGCCGAACCACGTGACCGATGACGTCATCATTAACATATTTTATTCCCCATGGAGAGTTCTTTACAATGAGCCATGCCTCAATTTTTTCTATTCAGGACTTTTGGAGATATAGTGGTGCAAATTTTTGCCGTTTTTCCAAGATGGCGGCCGACCACGTGATATATGACAGAGACCGAGGACTTGCCGGAATGTACTTTTTATCGGCCATTTAGAACAAATATGGCGGCCGAACCACGTGGCCGATGATATCATCATTAACATATTTTATTCCCCATGGAGAGTTCTTTACAATGAGCCATGTCTCAATTTTTTCTGTTCAGCACTTTTGGAGATATAGTGGTGCAAATTTTTGCCGTTTTTCCAAGATGGCGGCCGACCACGTGACATATGACATCATCATTAACATATTTTATTCCCCATGGAGAGTTCTTTACAATGAGCCATGTCTCAATTTTTTCTGTTCAGCACTTTTGGAGATTTCGTGGTGCAAAGTTTTGCCGTTTTTCCAAGATGGCGGCCGACCACGTGACTGATGACGTCATCATTAACATATTTTATTCCCCATGGAGAGTTCTTTACAATGAGCCATGTCTCAATTTTTTTTGTTCAGCACTTTTGGAGATATAGTGGTGCAAAGTTTTGCCGTTTTTCCAAAATGGCGGCCGACCACGTGACATATGACGTCATCATTTCCATATTTTATTCCCCATGGAGAGTTCTTTACAATGAGCCATGTCTCAATTTTTTCTGTTCAGTACTTTCGGAGATATAGAGGTGCAAATTTTTTTCGGTTTTTCCAAGATGGCGGCCGAACCACGTCACCGATGACGTCATCAATTGGGCACAGTCTATTCCAGGGCAAGACCAATATGTGTGCAAAGTTTGGCGATTCTACGTGCAACGGTGTAGACGCAGTGCTGCAAACAGACAGACAGACAGATGAAAAATCGGTCAGAGACCGAGGACTTGCCGGAATTTACTTTTTTATCGGCCATTTAGGACAAATATGGCGGCTGAACCACCTGACCGATGACGTCATCATTAACATATTTTATTCCCCACGGAGAGTTCTTTACAATGAGCCATGTCTCAATTTTTTCTGTTCAGCACTTTTGGAGATAGAGGTGCAACGTTTTTCGGATTTTCCAAGATGGCGGCCGAACCACGTGACCGATGACGTCATCATTAACATATTTTATTCCCCATGGAGAGTTCTTTCCAATGAGCCATGTCTCAATTTTTTCTGTTCAGCACCTTCGGAGATATGGAGGTGCTAAGTTTTTCGGTTTTTCCAAGATGGCGGCCGACCACGTGACTGATGACATCATTAACATATTTTATTCCCCCTGGAGAGTTCTTTCCACTGAGCCATGTCTCAATTTTTTCTATTCAGCCCTTTCGGAGATATGGAGGTGCAAAATTTTTCCGTTTTTCCAAGATGGCGGCCGCACCACGTGACCGATGACGTCATCATTAACATGTTTTATTCCCCATGGAGAGTTCTTTACAATGAGCCATGTCTCAATTTTTTCTGTTCAGCACTTTTGGAGATATAGTGGAGCAAAGTTTTGCCGTTTTTCCAAGATGGCGGCCGACCACGTGACATATGACGTCATCATTAACATATTTTATTCCCCATGGAGAGTTCTTTACAATGAGCCATGTCTCAATTTTTTCAATTCAGCACTTTCGGAGATGTTGAGGTGCAAAGTTTTCGGTTTTTCCAAGATGGCGGCCGAACCACGTGACCGATGACGTCATCATTAACGTATTTTATTCCACATGGAGAGTTCTTGACAATGAGCCATGTCTCAATTTTTTCTTTTCAGCACTTTCGGAGATATAGAGGTGCAAAGTTTTTCGGTTTTTCCAAGATGGCGGCCGAACTACGTGACCTATGACGTCATCATTAACATGTTTTATTCCCAATGGAGAGTTCTTTCCAATGAGCCATGTCTCAATTTTTTCTATTCAGCACTTCCAGAGATATGGAGGTGCAAAGTTTTTCGGGTTTTCCAAGATGGCGGCCGAAACACGTGACCGATGACGTCATCAATTGGGCACAGTCTATTCCAGGGCAAGACCAATATGTGTGCAAAGTTTGGCGATTCTACGTGCAACGGTGTAGACGCAGTGCTGCAAACAGACAGACAAACAGACAGACAGACAGACAGATGAAAAATCGGTCAGAGACCGAGGACTTGCCGGAATGTACTTTTTTTTGGCCATTTAGGACAAATATGGCGGCCGAACCACGTGACCGATGACGTCATCATTAACATATTTTATTCCCCATGGAGAGTTCTTTTCAATGAGCCATGTCTCAATTTTTTCTATTCAGCACTTTCGGAGATGTGGAGGTTTCGGTTTTTCCAAGATGGCGGCCGAACCACGTGACATATGATGTCATCATTAACAAATTTTATTCCCCATGGAGAGGTCTTCACAATGAGCCATGTCTCAATTTTTTCCATTCTGCACTTTTGGAGATATAGTGGTGCAAAGTTTTTGCCGTTTTTCCAAGATGGCGGCCGAACCACGTGACCGATGGCATCATCATTAACATATTTTATTCCCCATGGAGAGGTCTTTACAATGAGCCATGTCTCAATTTTTTCTGTTCAGCACTTTTGGAGATATAGTGGTGCAAAGTTTTGCCGTTTTTCCAAGATGGCGGCCGACCACGTGACATATGACATCATTAACATATTTTATTCCCCATGGAGAGTTTTTTACAATGAGCCATGTCTCAATTTTTTCTGTTCAGCACTTTTGGAGATTTCGTAGTGCAAAGTTTTGCCGTTTTTCCAAGATGGCGGCCGACCACGTGACTGATGACGTCATCATTAACATATTTTATTCCCCATGGAGAGTTCTTTACAATGAGCCATGTCTCAATTTTTTCTATTCAGCACTTTCGGAGATATGGAGGTGCTAGGTTTTTCCAAGATGGCGGCTAACCCACGTGACCGATGACGTCATTATTAACATATTTTATTCCCCATGGAGAGTTCTTTACAATGAGCCATGTCTCAATTTTTTCTGTTCAGCACTTTTGGAGATTTCGTGGTGCAAAGTTTTGCCGTTTTCCCAAGATGGCGGCCGACCACGTGACTGATGACGTCATCATTAACATATTTTATTCCCCATGGAGAGTTCTTTACAATGAGCCATGTCTCAATTTTTTCTGTTCAGCACTTTTGGAGATATAGTGGTGCATAGTTTTGCCGTTTTTCCAAGATGGCGGCCGACCACGTGACATATGACGTCATCATTAACATATTTTATTCCCCATGGAGAGTTCTTTACAATGAGCCATGTCTCAATTTTTTCTGTTCAGCACTTTTGGAGATATAGTGGTGCAAAGTTTTGCCGTTTTTCCAAGATGGCGGCCGACCACGTGACATATGACGTCATCATTAACATATTTTATTCCCCATGGAGAGTTCTTTACAATGAGCCATGTCTCAATTTTTTCTGTTCAGTACTTTCAGAGATATAGAGGTGCAAAGTTTTTCGGTTTTTCCAAGATGGCGGCCGAACCACGTCACCGATGACGTCATCAATTGGGCACAGTCTATTCCAGGGCAAGACCAATATGTGTGCAAAGTTTGGCGATTCTACGTGCAACGGTGTAGACGCAGTGCTGCAAACAGACAGACAGACAAACAGACAAACAGACAGATGAAAAATCGGTCAGAGACCGAGGACTTGCCGGAATTTACTTTTTTATCGGCCATTTAGGACAAATATGGCGGCTGAACCACCTGACCGATGACATCATCATTAACATATTTTATTCCCCACGGAGAGTTCTTTACAATGAGCCATGTCTCAATTTTTTCTGTTCAGCACTTTTGGAGATAGAGGTGCAACGTTTTTCGGATTTTCCAAGATGGCGGCCGAACCACGTGACCGATGACGACATCATTAACATATTTTATTCCCCCTGGAGAGTTCTTTCCAATGAGCCATGTCTCAATTTTTTCTGTTCAGCACTTTTGGAGATAGAGGTGCAACGTTTTTCGGATTTTCCAAGATGGCGGCCGAACCACGTGACCGATGACGTCATCATTAACTTATTTTATTCCCCCTGGAGAGTTCTTTCCAATGAGCCATGTCTCAATTTTTTCTATTCAGCACTTTCGGAGATATGGAGGTGAATTTTTTTCCCGTTTTTCCAAGATGGCGGCCGCACCACGTGACCGATGACGTCATCATTAACATATTTTATTCCACATGGAGAGTTCTTGACAATGAGCCATGTCTCAATTTTTTCTATTCAGCACTTTCGGAGATATGGAGGTGCTAGGTTTTTCGGTTTTTCCAAGATGGCGGCCGACCACGCGACTGATGACGTCATCATTAACATATTTTATTCCCCATGGAGAGTTCTTTACAATGAGCCATGTCTCAATTTTTTCTGTTCAGCACTTTTGGAGATATAGTGGTGCAAAGTTTTGCCGTTTTTCCAAGATGGCGGCCGACCACGTGACATATGACGTCATCATTAACATATTTTATTCCCCATGGAGAGTTCTTTACAATGAGCCATGTCTCAATTTTTTCTGTTCAGCACTTTTGGAGATATAGTGGCGCAACGTTTTGCCGTTTTTCCAAGATGGCGACCGAACCACGTGACTGATGACGTCATCATTTACATATTTTATTCCCCATGGAGAGTTCTTTACAATGAGCCATGTCTCAATTTTTTCTGTTCAGTACTTTCGGAGATATAGAGGTGCAAGGTTTTTCAGTTTTTCCAAGATGGCGGCCGAACCACGTCACCGATGACGTCATCAATTGGGCACAGTCTATTCCAGGGCAAGACCAATATGTGTGCAAAGTTTGGCGATTCGCCGTGCAACGGTGTAGACGCAGTGCTGCAAACAGACAGACAGACAGACAGACAGACAGACAGACAGACAAACAGACAGACAAACGAACAGATCAACATACTTGCCGGAAAAATTTTTCCGGCAAGTAACAAACGAACAGATCAACATACTTGCCGGAAAATTTTTCCGGCAAGTAACAAACGAACAGATCAACATACTTGCCGGAAAAATTTTCCGGCAAGTAAAAATCGGTCAGAGACCGAGGACTTGCCGGAATGTACTTTTTTATCGGCCATTTAGAACAAATATGGCGGCCGAACTATGTGATACATGACATCATCATTAACATATTTTATTCCCCATGGAGAGTTCTTTACAATGAGCCATACCTCAATTTTTTCTGTTCAGGACTTTTGGAGATGTGGAGGTGCAGAGTTTTTCGGTTTTTCCAAGATGGCGGCCGACCACGTGACTGATGACGTCATCATTAACATATTTTATTCCCCATGGAGAGTTCTTTACAATGAGCCATGTCTCAATTTTTTCTGTTCAGCACTTTTGGAGTTATAGTGGTGAAAATTTTTGCCGTTTTTCCAAGATGGCGGCCGACCACGTGACATATGACGTCATCATTAACATATTTTATTCCCCATGGAGAGTTCTTTACAATGAGCCAAGTCTCAATTTTTTCTGTTCAGCACTTTTGGAGATATAGTGGCGCAACGTTTTTCGGTTTTTCCAAGATGGCGCCAGAACCACGTGACTGATGACGTCATCAATTGGGCACAGTCTATTCCAGGGCAAGACCAATATGTGTGCAAAGTTTGGCGATTCTACGTGCAACGGTGTAGACGCAGTGCTGCAAACAGACAGACAGACAGACAGACAGACAGACAAACAGACAAACAGACAAACAGACAGACAAACGAACAGATCAACATACTTGCCGGAAAAATTTTTCCGGCAAGTAACAAACAGACAAACGAACAGATCAACATACTTGCCGGAAAAAATTTTCCGGCAAGTAACAAACGAACAGATCAACATACTTGCCGGAAAATTTTTCCGGCAAGTAATGAAAAATCGGTCAGAGACCGAGGACTTGCCGGAATTTACTTTTTTATCGGCCATTTAGGACAAATATGGCGGCCGAACCACGTGACCGATGATGTCATCATTAACATATTTTATTCCCAGTGGAGAGTTGTTTACAATGAGCCATGTCTCAATTTTTTCTATTCAGGACTTTTGGAGATGTGGCATTGCAAAGTTTTTCGGTTTTTCCAAGATGGCGGCCGAACCACGTGACTGATGACGTCATCATTAACATATTTTATTCCCCATGGAGAGTTCTTTACAATGAGCCATGTCTCAATTATTTCTATTCAGTACTTTCGGAGATATGGAGGTGCAAATTTTTCTGTTTTTCCAAGATGGCGGCCGAACCACGTGACTGATGACGTCATCATTAACATATTTTATTCCCCATGGAGAGTTCTTTACAATGAGCCATGTCTCAATTTTTTCTGTTCAGCACTTTCGGAGATATAGAGGTGCAAAGTTTTTCCAAGATGGCGGCCGACCACGTGACATATGACGTCATCATTAACATATTTTATTCCCCATGGAGAGTTCTTTACAATGAGCCATGTCTCAATTTTTTCTGTTCAGCACTTTTGGAGATATAGTGGCGCAACGTTTTGCCGTTTTTCCAAGATGGCGACCGAACCACGTGACTGATGACGTCATCATTTACATATTTTATTCCCCATGGAGAGTTCTTTACAATGAGCCATGTCTCAATTTTTTCTGTTCAGTACTTTCGGAGATATAGAGGTGCAAATTTTTTCGGTTTTTCCAAGATGGCGGCCGAACCACGTCACCGATGACGTCATCAATTGGGCACAGTCTATTCCAGGGCAAGACCAATATGTGTGCAAAGTTTGGCGATTCTACGTGCAACGGTGTAGACGCAGTGCTGCAAACAGACAGACAGACAGACAGACAAACAGACAGACAAACAAACGAACAGATCAACATACTTGCCGGAAACTTTTCCGGCAAGTAACAAACAAACGAACAGATCAACATACTTGCCGGAAACTTTTCCGGCAAGTAACAAACAGACAAACAAACGAACAGATCAACATACTTGCCGGAATTTTTCCGGCAAGTAACAAACAACGAGGGTGAAAACTGAGTACTCTCTTTCAGCGTGCGTCACTGCCGAGCCCCCTTCGGTGCCCAGCAATGACGATTTGCAATGCCTGGAGATGGCATAGCAAAGGAGCGGTGTACAACAAACAAGTACAGATACATTCAAAGTACAGCTCCCCCATGCCAAATAATTAAATATCCTACAGCGCGGCATTGCCGGGGCGCCTAAGGCGCCCGGCAATACCGCAGTGCAGCTCATAGAGGCTGCATTGGGAGGGAGAGGTGTACACTAATTGATTGATTAATTGGATAACTAAAATCAATAAAAGATTATCACAAAATATTTTCTTAATAAATTGGCTAATACCATAACAAAAGCACTAGTGCTTCATCCGAAGATGTATCTTTTAGAAATGTAATCAAATAAGTCATTAATAAAAAATTAAATAATTAATTGATTAATCAATAAGTAATTCATCGATTAATCAATAAATAATGAATCGATTAAATGATTAATCAATAAATCAAAAATATCCTTGATAGCCACATCACTTAGTCACTGTCATGTCCAAATATTAGCTTCCCAGCTCAAAAGGTGCCTGAGATATTGGCCAAATGAGAAAGAAGATAAATAAATGATTAATAATGAAAATAAATAAATAATAATCATAAAAAAATTAAATTATTAATCAATTCGGTCAGAGAACACATAAACCCCCACCATTTCATCAGAATCTGTAACTTGAAAAAAAAAGTTTTTAGTCATTAATCAAATAATGAAATAATTAATCGATTAATTGATTAATTGATTAATTAATAAATCAAAATAGCCTTTGCAGCCAAATCACCTGGTCATTGGCATGTCCAAATATCAGCTTCCGAGCTCAAAAGGTGCCTGAGTTAATGGTCAGAAGAGAAAGGAAATTTGATTAACTAAATAAGTACTTAATTAATCGCTAATAATTAAATAACTCCTCAATTAATTGATTAATCAAAAATCAAAAAATACAGTTTTTGACAAAGGACTTGCTCACTATTGTGCCGAAATTTCAGCTTCCTAGCTCAAAGGATGGCTGAGATATCGCCCGGACAAACAAACAAACAAACAAACAAGCAAGAAAGAAAACAAACAAACGAACAGAGTGAAAACTGAGTACTCCCTTTCAGCGTGCGTCACTGCCGAGGCCCCTTGGGCCCCCACTGCCGAGCCCCCCCGAGCCACATTGCTCACTGCCGCCCAGCAATGACGATTTGCAATGCCTGGAGATGGCATAGAAAAGGTGCGGTGTACAATACTGCAATACCATTTGCCCACCAATACACCTGTTTGCTTTTTTCAGAATTTTTTTTTGTATACTAAGTCGAGGCTCGTGTAAGAGCAAACACATCGAACATATCATAAAGGGAGTGGGAGACAAGAGGGGAAGAGAGAGTAGGAGTTACAACAATAGTGGATAACAGGGACATCAGGAGAAAATATCACCAGGAAATTTTATCACGATAAAAAATGTTGAAAACATGATATTTATAAGAAAAAAAAAGAAATATAATACTGCAATACTATTTCCTCACCGCCCATGACCTTGACAACTGTTGGAATGTCATGCAAACGAGAGTGTCACCATTGTTTACTCCAAACAAAATAAACCTGACGTCATGAATCATGTCAGTCAATTTGAAGGAAATGAGGTGTGGCTGATGTGGTGACAAGAGAGGGATGGTCAGCTTAAATATATAGTGCTGAATGGGAAATATTGTACCTGAATGAACTGAATGAACTCCAGTCCGCACTTTGCTCTCTCTGGGGTTGTAAGGTGCGATAAGGAATTCTTGCCAAGCTGGAGAAAACGAAGAATACATGATGGAAACTTCGAGTGAGAGAACATCCTTTGAGAGCGTTTCTTCCACTTATATGGGTGAAAATGATAGCAGGTAAGTTTTCCTTTTACAACCGATGTTCTACAAACAGTTTTGCAACATTAGTGGGGTCCACAAAAATGTTCTGCAAACGAGATACTCTAAATGAGGGGTTCTTAACCTGTGGTCCATGGACCCCTTTGGGGACCGAGAAAGACTTGGCTAAAGATGGTGGAAGAAGAAATGCGGGCAAGGGGGTTAACAAGGAGAGATGCAGAAAATAGGGCAAAATGGAGAAGATCGTCATGGGAAACGCAAGGCTAACCCCCACTCCAGCAGGGAAAATGGCCTTAAAATGCATGTTGTTGTTGTGTTGTATACACTATCAGATCGCTGTCTCCATCGATCTTGCCAAGGCCGTAACACCTATCGGCTCAAAATCCTTTTAACTGTTGACTTGGTAGTTTTTACAAAGAAGAAAACATTAACAATGTTGTTAAAAGTTTATTTTGTGATTGGAGTTATGTTGTTTGGAATGAAAAAAAGAGCTATCGAGTTCAAGTAAATGACGACATGCCGTGATGGTTTCTACTTTCTGAACGTGAACTTCGCGGATCGCCATGTGCAGATTCGCCACGGACCCACGATCGATGTTTCGAAATGTGAACGTACCCGTTTATTTGCGAACAGGTACGTTTTTCATGGAAATCCTTCACGAACTTGCTGTCCATGTCTGACGTGCGACTGAAGGTGCTACAGGAATGTGGAATTTATTGGTTTCATGCTTTAGCATTCGCCGTATCTGCATTGCCTGTTTGCTTCTGGCCTCCCACCCGTGCGTAGCACGGGTATCTCACTCGTTTGTCAAATTCACTTTCTGATGAGTCTGAATCGAGTTCTGCGGCCATTATTCTTTGCTTGCTGAGACAATCGTACTGGCAATGACGTCACACACAGGACGCAATTAACATGGAGGTTTCCTGGAATTTCTAGTGGCATAACCTGCCAGGTTGGCATTGAAAAAAATTTAACAATTCAAAAAATTATTACAATTACAAAACACTTTCAGTTCTTTGTTTATTTCTTACAAATCAATATTATGATATTTTTTCTGATTCTGTGGAACTTTAACGTCCGGATGCAGATTTGTCTTATCGTTCAGTCTTGCGGAGGTATGTCTGCTCTCTAGTCTAGCGAGCGATGTTCTAGTTATAAATACTGTTGATATTATTGTTATTGTTATTAAACTTTATGGTTTCTTGCATACGCAGCTGGGACGATGGCATTAAAGAAGCTGATATTGAAGAAGAAGAAAGTTCATCACTTTGGATTACTTTCTTTCGAGTCATCATCTTCAGCATGCTCTTTTTGGTGGTTCTCGGTAGCAGTACCATTAGCATGGTGAGCAACACATTCTTTTTGTGTCTAACTTTACGTTCGGCTGTGAAGCACATTTGTAATATCGCAAATATATTTTGATCCAACTCCTTATGAGCCAAAAGTACTGCTGAAACAACTTTGGATGCGGTACTTGTAATATCTACCAATATTCATCCGATGATTTGAAAAGTCATGAATGCACCATTGTTATGCTTTTCAATACTCACATAATATCGAAGTCCTAAAAGTTTGTTTAGTTGCAAATATACAAGTAAGACAAATAAAACAACCTATGGTGCAAAACCTTCGCAGTTCATTGCTGAAGGAGTGACGTCACTTGGTTTTGGTGGTAAAAGTTGGGATAGCATAGGGAGAGACACATAGATTATATAAAAAATATGAGTGGAGAGGGAGGGGAGAGAGGGAAAGGAAAATGTAAAGTTAAAATGTGTATGTGAAAAATATGAGTTTATCCCCTTCCCCCCCCACCCCATCTTTGTTTTAACTTCACAGCTCTGCCTGCTCTCTCTTGAAATGTTTACAAAGGAGACAACTCAACCAGGAGAGCGACTGTTTCTTCTCTGGAATTTGAGTTTACTTTTAATCTTTCCAAACTTGATTTCACTAATGAAAAGTTCATGGAAATTGGCCTTTAAGACTGAATCAAAAGCCGAAAATGCAACAATTGCCAAGGTATTTACACTGAGACATTAATTCACCTTAAAAAAAACTGTTAAGAATGTTGTATGGATGGCAACCTTCCAAAAGGATACAAACACACCTGAGCAGGTACCGTCATTTTGGAGCCGAGGCTTTGCCAAGTTTTTCATGTTTTGCCAAGTTTTTCATGTTTTGCCAAGTTTTTCACGTTTTGCCAAGTTTTTCACGTTTTGCCACGTTTTTCACGCCTTGCCACGTTTTTCACCTTTTGCCAAGTTTTTCACGTTTTGCCAAGTTTTTCACGCCTTGCCACGTTTTTCACCTTTTGCCAAGTTTTCACGTTTTGCCAAGTTTTTCACCTTTTGCCAAGTTTTCACGTTTTGCCAAGTTTTCACGTTTTGCCAAGTTTTCACGTTTTGCCAAGTTTTTCACGTTTTGCCAAGTTTTTCACGTTTTGCCAAGTTTTTCACGTCTTGCCAAGTTTTCACGTTTTGCCAAGTTTTCACGTTTTGCCAAGTTTTCACGTTTTGCCAAGTTTTCACGTTTTGCCAAGTTTTCACGTTTTGCCAAGTTTTCACGTTTTGCCAAGTTTTTCACGTTTTGCCAAGTTTTCACGTTTTGCCAAGTTTTCACGTTTTGCCAAGTTTTTCACGTTTTGCCAAGTTTTTCACGTTTTGCCAAGTTTTTCACGTCTTGCCAAGTTTTTCACGTTTTGCCAAGTTTTCACGTTTTGCCAAGTTTTCATGTTTTGCCAAGTTTTTCATGTTTTGCCAAGTTTTTCACGTTTTGCAAAGTTTTTCACGTTTTGCCACGTTTTTCACGTTTTGCCAAGTTTTTCACCTTTTGCCAAGTTTTTTACGTTTTGCCAAGTTTTTCACGTTTTGCCAAGTTTTCACGTTTTGCCAAGTTTTTCACGTCTTGCCACGTTTTTCACGTTTTGCCAAGTTTTTCACGTCTTGCCACGTTTTTCACGTTTTGCCAAGTTTTTCACCTTTTGCCAAGTTTTCACGTTTTGCCAAGTTTTCACCTTTTGCCAAGTTTTCACGTTTTGCCAAGTTTTCACGTTTTGCCAAGTTTTCACGTTTTGCCACGTTTTTCATGTTTTGCCAAGTTTTTCACGTTTTGCCAAGTTTTTCACTTTTTGCCAAGTTTTCACGTTTTGCCAAGTTTTCACGTTTTGCCACGTTTTTCATGTTTTGCCAAGTTTTCACGTTTTGCCAAGTTTTCACGTTTTGCCACGTTTTTCACCTTTTGCCAAGTTTTCACGTTTTTCATGAGCTTTTACCAAGCAGTGGGCTTTGGCCTGCGATAAAGCAGGGTCTAGCTATATTTGATCATCAGCCAATGAGCATTTAAGACTAATGAAGAAGATTGGCAAAAGTAGCCTCAGAATTTGGAATTATTTCCAGTTACCAGTTACCAGTGAACCAGTGAAGTACCAGTGAAGGGAATTACCAGTGAACTGGTACTCAATTTGCCGACCTCGGAAGGATGACAGGCTGAGTCCACCCCCCTGGTGTTGATTCAGGGATTGACCGGGATTCAGGCCCAGGGTCCTAGGATCCCAAGCCAGCACCCTAACCGCTAAGCCAACACCAGGCTCTCACCATATGACTATTGAATAAAATAATTATATGGTTTTGAAGCTACATGATGGCAGATCTTTATTGTCCCATTAAACTTGTAGTGAAACGTAGGCCACTAAGTTAGCCCAGGTGCAGTAACATAGTCTGTCCACTACAGTGCTCTCATAAATATCCACTCGCTGACAGCGAGGGGCAGACCCGAAACCGGAGACCTGAGACAATTACGCTCTTATTTAGGAAGGTGAGAAATCACGCTGGCATGAGGCTTGCTTATGTGTACCCAATATGATGTATACTCTTAATGCTTATTAGAGAAGTGAAATGATGGTTGCCATGTATTCTTTCTAGATGCTGTACGAGATTGATTCAGATTAAACTCCGAACGAGAAAGCTGTTGCGAGACTTTGATTTTTACAACAAAACGAACTCATGGTCTTCATTACACCCGTTAACCTCATCTTTATTACCCCAATTAACTCATGATCTTCATTACACCCGTTAACCTAACGTTTATTACCCCCATTGACCCATGCTCTTTATTACCCCCATTAACCTTTCCTCACTCAAAAATCTTACTTGCTAGCTTCAGTGTTCCTTCCCTTCGTCTCTGTCCTCTTTTCCTGTTCGTCCATTTCCTTGATGTTTGTCCCACCATCAGTCCTCTTCCATGACCTTTGCTCCTGCAAAGTAGAGAAAAAGGTGTAATCCCCTTCGATGAAAATGGAAGTTGATGCGAACCTTTTTTGATGTAAAACAAATGAATAAATAACAGCACAAGGATTTTGATTCACATTATCTTTAAAAAATAGCCCTGAGTGGGCTGAAGGTCTTCTCTTGAGGTTGTAGTTCAGACCTCTGCTGATTTGGAGGAACCCCCCTGGAGCCCTCATGATCCGCAATCGAATAATCGAAGCCAGAGGAAATGTGCAGTCGACTGTCTTGTATTCATGTGTCAAGTTTCAGAACAATCATCCGGGTGATAAGGGAGAAGTAGCAAAATAGCAAAGGGTTAATGGAGGGACGGACATCCAGACATCATGACACATTTTACTAGTTCATCTCTTCGATAAATCGAATAACGTCGGAGGAAAGTCCACCAGGACCTTCCTGCCCAATTATTAATTTGTATCATAGAAATAATTATTTTGCCTTTGTTGCAATATTTTCGACTTTTCCAAGTCCATTCTGCATAACTTGTCTTTGCGTCAATGTGGAGAGTGCGTTGGTACAATGATGAACACACAAAATTGAAAACGTCGTTATATCTTTATTCAGATGTGTGTCGCGGAGTTCCTTGCGGCCCTGGGAAATGCCTTGATTGTATTCCTCGTGATGCCCTCCAATGATATAATCTCCAATCTAATGGTGCTGGGAGGGGTCACCTTGGTGCCAGCCTTCCTACAGGTTTGCATTTGCACTCAAACCCCAACTCTATACATTATACGAACACATCATGCGTTTGGACATCTATTGCTTGAGATAGGGATATGTACGTACATCTCTAATGATATTTGAAACATCAGATTTCTCTATAATGATATTTTTAAAACGTTTAAATTGTATTATTGTCATTATGTATCATTCTACTGAATTAGCTCTTCCTGTTTGAGTTTTTCATGTTTTTAATACCTCGTGGCTTCATTGCTGATATTTAAGGTGTGCTTTCCACTCGGACTTTATTCTGCAGCATGTTGAAACTGATAACTTATGTCGCTTATCGTTGCAAGGGTATTATACTCTGATAAAAAAGCTTAACTTATGCAGATGTACAGTAGTATAAAGTACTGTAAAATGTCCCATATAATCTAAAATGTCCCCTGAGTGGAGAAGGAGCGGTGTGTGTGCAAGAGCGCACACAGCGTTAGGACAACAGGCTGGGGTTGTAGGTCCAGCAGGTCAGCACGGGCAGTGCTGCGGATTGATGGCCTGAGTGTCCCAAATTGATCAAGATGGTACTAGCTCTGCCAGGTGGGCAGTGGTTCAGAAGCGAGATCAGGCTTGGTAGTTTGAATGGGGGATCAAATGTGGGAGAGGTGGTGGAGATGATGCAGATAAGGAAGTTGGAAGTGTTGTGTGTGCAGGAGACCCGATGGAAAGGAGACAGGGCGAGGAGGTTTTTTTTAGGATACAAGCTGTTGCACGCAGGTGGGGATGGAGGAAGTAATGGTGTGGGAATAATAGTATCAGAAGAGATCAGCAAGCAGGTGGTCAGAGTGGAAAGGTGGGAGGGACGGATAGTTATGACACGGGTTTTGATACAGAAGGCAAATGGTGTGTGTTATGCCAGCTTATGGGCCACAAACGGGAAGGACTGGGTTGGAGAAGAAGGAATTCAGGGACACACTGGATAGGATAATGGGAATGGTTGAGATGGAGCTGATGCTGTGTATTGTGGGGGACCTCAACATGCATGTGGGAGGAGTGGAGCCAGCTGGAGAGGAATGTGTTGGTAAATTTGGTTGGGGAATGAGGAATAGAAAGGGTCAAGAGCCGGTGACAAGGAATGGGATGGCCATAGCTGGTTCATTCTTTCGAAAGTGGGAAAGCCACAATATTACCTGTAAGACTGGACAGCATAGAACAGAATTGGATTTGGTGGTGGTAAGGAAGCAACAGCTGTGGGGGTTAAGGATTGCAAGGGAGTGACAGGAGAGCATGTGGTGTTTGTGGTGAGGATGAAGAAAAGGAGGGAGGTTAAGAGCAGGGGTCAGAACGTTATTAGGTGAGGAAGGTGTAGGGGAATCGTCACCGTACAGTACAAGGGGAGGGTGAGAGAGATGCATGAGCAACTTAGTGAAGAAGCGGAAGGTTTGGAGAATGACTGGAAGAAGTACGGAGATGCATTTAGGGGAATTGTAGAAACTAGGGCATGCCCGTACTATATATAAGCTAGGACGTGCCCGTACGTGGGTGCCCGTTCCTTGCCAAAAAAAAAAAAAAAAAAAAATTTGTGTAGGGGTGTGTGTGTGTAAACATCCTAGGGCGTGCCCGTACGTGGGTGCAAAAAAACATGCGTGCAAACAACAACAACAAAAAAAAACTTTGAAACCACGTGGCAGTAACGACCACAGAACCCCCCCCTCTATTTACATGAATGGTTTGGTCCATTCGCAACGACCACAGAACCCCCCCCTCTATTTACATGCAATGGTTTGGTCCATTCGCAACGCCAAAGCGAACGGCGAACGGCTAAATCGCCATAGCTCGGTAAGTACTTGTCCGATTAATATGAAACCTTGAAAAGGCACATCCTCGGGTCCCCAGCAATATACCTGGCAAGTTTAAAGTATATCGGACCCGTGGTTGTCGAGAAACAGCGGTCACAGACAAACAAACAAACGTACAAACGTACAAACGTACAAACGTACAAACAAACACACAGAGATTACTGGAATTATAGATAGATGTTGCGTGGAAAGACATCAGGAAAGGGATATAAACCAGGTATGGTGGACGGAGGAAGTAGCGAAGGTAGTTGGTGAAAAGGAGTAGGTTTTGGAAGAGGATAGAGAAGATCAAGGACAGACGGAGACAGCTGGATGCAGGATTGCTGCACCTGTATGGGCAGATGAAGAATGCAGGAAGGAGAGCTGTGGATAAGGGGAGGAATTATATCATGGAGAAGTGCAACGACTTGGAGGAGGATGGTGGGAAGCGGATGATCTAAAGCAGGTGAAGGTGAGGGGGTTGTGATTAAAGATGGTGGCAAAAGGCTAGTGACAGAGCAGGGTGCACTATTGAAGGTGTGGGAAGGATATTTCAAAGAGCTGTTGAACTGGGAAGGAAGCAATGTCCAGCTGGAGTTACCGAGTTATGTGGAGGGAAAAGTGTAGGTGGTGGAGATCATCGAAGAGGAAGTGTGGATGGTATTGAAGAGGCTGAAAAAGGGAAGGTGCCAGGCATTGATGAGGTGTGTACAGAGATGATAATTGTAGCGGGTGAAGTTGGAGTCAGGTGGACAAAGAGATTGTTGAATGTATGTTTTTATTTATTTATATATTTTATGTTGAAGGCTCCATTAACGGATTATATAGTCCTCATCAAGGCCGGTCCTTCTAATAAAAGAGCTGCATTGAAAGAAAAGTGAAGAAAGAGAATCTAGGGACCAGAAAGATCTATTAGTGGAAGAAGATGAGAGGTTCTCACATTTCTTTTGGATAAAGGAATGATTCGCCTCACAAATATGAAAGCTGAATGTGAGTTGGAGGAAGAAGAGTTTTTCCATGTCCGATGCAATGATTTCTGGAGATCATATTTAATTGGAGGTTTCTGAGGAAATGCGAGGAAAGATAAGTAAAAGAGAGAGAATGTAAAAGTGAGGAGTGAAAATGAGTAAGAAAAGTATATGAAGAAAAGTGTATGATGTTTGTTTGTAAGAAGGAGATTAAAGTTAGCCCGGTGGCTATAGTTTGAGTGTGACAGAAACAAAGACCAGCAATCCTGACACAGAGTGGGTAAGATGGTTCCGTGCACCACTTTCACGGTCCTAAGTCCGAACAGTGGTAGTACTACCCTGGGTGGATGCTGTCTACAACCTACTACCTAACAAAGCGAGACGGTATGAGAGAGGGTTCAATTCTGGAGGATCGGAGGGCAGGGTTAATTGTATCGATGTGGAAGGAGAATTGGGATGTTCAAGATCCAAGGTGGTGCAGGGGCGTTACAATAATTAGTCATGCAATGAAGGTGCTGGAGAAGAATCTGGACTGGAGGAAGAGTGTGGAGAAGGAGATCGGAGAAGAGCAGCAGGTGTTTAGAAAGGGGAGTGGAAGAACAGATGTGATGTTCGTGCTGAGAAAGCTGGTGGATAAGAGGTTGGAGGTCCAAGGTGACATAGCATTAGCATTGGGATTTGTGGATCTGGAGAAAACCTATGACACTGTCCCAAGAGAGATGGCGATGGTGACACTGAGATGGATGGGAGTACTGGAAGCAGAAGTTATGTGGGTGGAAGGGATGTACAAGGGAACAAAGGGAAGAGTTTTGGTTGGTCCTGGGATGTCGAAGTTGTTCAGTGTGTACATCGGTTTGAGGCAGGGAAGCGCACTCAGCCCACTCCTGTTGATCATGATGATGGAGCTGGTGAGCAGGAAGCTATACATGAAATATATTCTGCAGAGGATGTTGTATGCGGACTATCTGCTTGTTGTGGTGGAGAGTGGGCAGGAGATGCAGGAAGTACTGGAGGAGTGGAATGAGGTTTTTGGGAAACATGCGCTGAAAATGAGCATGGAGTAGACGGAGGTGATGTGGATTGGACAGCAGAGAAAATAAATGAATATCAGCTTGGAGGGGAAGGAGATCAGACAAGGAAATAGGTTTGAGCTTCTGGGTGGAACAGTGACTGGGGATGGTAAGTCAGAGGCAGAGGTGCGAGTCAGAATCTGAGGCCTTTTTTTTCTTTCAAAAGGTCAAGGTCACAGCATGGTCATGTTCCTGACATACTTTTTGAGATAACTTGGCACAGAGTAATTGTTGAGATTTCTGATTTGCATCGCTACATTCTATTGGATTAGGGCTTTAAAATAAGTGGTTGTTTGATCACTTCAAGTCAGCCATTTTCTCAATCATTAAAGGTCAGAAATTTGGACATCAAGGTCAAATTTTCAAAATCGTCAATTTTCATCTGATTGACTTGAAATTTGAACAGGATTTGCACATCGGGTCACTGAATTAGTTAGCCACAAATTATAACGATCTATTATGCCATTATGACATGTCAACGGTTTCCATGACAACAATTTCACCCCATTATAATCAAATGGGACTTTTTGTGATTTTATTATCGTTGTTTCTCAAAACGGTTTCAAGATATCAAATTGAAACCTACACAGCTTATTTGTACATGTGTGTAAAATATGGACAAATAGGAGTGAAAGGTCATGGCCAAGGCCATACAAAACATGTAAAACACATAGCATGCCTCAGTTAGAAAATGTATTCGCCAAAACTGGTTCCCGATATATAAAATAATCAATCATGTAAAACACTTGACAGGTCAAATTTTTGAAATTGCCACATTGCTGTTTCCATGGCAACAATTGCTCTTTGCATGAAATATTTTGTGTTTGTGTGATTGACTTCGTCATGTGAAAAAGTAAGTACACCCCATGGCCCATGTAAATTTTTGACTTTTTCAACATATTTCAACATACAGCTATTTGATCTTCATTCAACAATATTGATAGATAAAGGTGATATAATATAACAAATATCATGAAACATTTACATTTTGTAGTCCATTGTATAATTTAAATAAACATAAATGCAAATTTCGCATGTGGAAAAAGTAAGTACACCCTTGGCTCTAATAGGTGGTATTGCCCCCTTTGGCAGAAACAACGTCAAGTAGGCGTTTCTTATAACTGTCTACCAGTCTCTGACATCGACTGGGAGAAATTTTTGCCCACTCCTCCATGCAGAATTATTTCAGCTGTGCGATGTTTTTTTTTTTGTTTTTTTTTGTATACTGAATCGAGGCTCGTGAAAGAGCTGACATTTACTTCACAAACAAATCAACCAGACAAACAAAAGATATAAAAAGAGGGAGCGGCAAGAGAATGGGAAGCACACAAACACTTGAGAGCACACAACATTTGAGAGCAGGGAGATGTGTGGGAGGGAGAGGGCTTGGGGGGAGGAGGCGTGGGAAGGGGTGGGGGGGGGGGTGGGGGGTGGGAGAAGTATAAAACACAAGGACACCAAGGACTTCCAGGTCAGAAGTTGGTATTTCAAAAAGTGGAATTGGGGTGAAATTATCGGGGATAGAAAAGATCAAGGTTTTGGATGGGGGAAGATAAGAGATGGTGGTGAACAGCTGTTTTAAAGACCTGGAGGGTGGAGTGGGATTGAAGAGAGTGAGGGAGTTTGTTCCAGAGGCGGGAGAAAAGAGGAATGAAGGAGCGAAGGTGAGCAGAGAGTCTTGATTTTGGCAGTTTAACCATAAGAGGGTTGCAGGCAGATCTTGTGCGACCTGTAGGAATATTTGCGGGACAGAGCCCAGAGAGAGCTGGGGGGGAAAGGCCAGAGAGGAGTCGGTAGAAGACGGAAAGACCACCAACCTGTTTGCGGTGAGTGAGTGAAAGGCCCTTGGAGTTAGCTTCATCGCGGGAGATTCCAATGATTCTGAATGCTTTGCTTTCAACAGCGTGAAGACGAGTTAGGTGTGAGGCAGGAGCACCAGCCCAGAGGGGAGAGCAGTATTCCATTGAGCTGCGGATGAAAGCCTTGTACGTGGTGAGGAGCTCAGGTGTGCCAAGGAAGGACTTCGCACGACGGAGGATGCCCAGTCGGCGACTGGCTTTGGAGGCCAGATTTGAAATGTGGTTTTCCCAGGAATTTGGGATTTCTTGCATGTTTGAGGGGTTTCTTGCATGCACAGCTCGTTTCAAATCCCCCCACAACATCTCGATGGGATTTAGATCCGGGCTTTGACTTGGCCATTCCAGAACCCTCCATTTCTTTCTTTTCAGCCATTCCTTGGTGGATTTACTGGTATGTTTAGGGTCATTGTCATGTTGCAAGGTCCACCTTCTGTTGAGCTTCAACTTTCTGACAGATGGCCTCACATTACCCTCAAGCACCCTCTGGTACAATGAAGAATTCATAGTGGATTCCATGATGGTGAATCTCAACGATACTCCTCAAATCCATCGAACCATTCGCATTTCCACCCTTTCCAGCCTTCGTTGCTGCTCTACGTTCATTACCCATGTCTCGCTCCCATAAATCATAACACTTCTCACACATGCAGCATTCACCTTTCCCTTCAGCTTCAACGACACTCTCCTCCTCATCAGCACGCCACTCAGTTCCCGAAACTTCTTCCATGCACATCTCACTCGAGCAACCGTTGCCGAGTCTGATCCACCTTCTCCATTCAACATGTCTCCGAGGTAGCAAAATGTTTTCACACCTTCCAGCTTCACGCCGTCTCCAAGATCAACTCAACATTTCCTCCATCTGCAGCTCCCTCTGTGCACACCTTACATTTGAATGTAGCTGCCACACTGGTAAATGACCCTCTCAGACCACTACATTTTTGATGAACCCACTCAGCGCACATTGTACATTGAATGGAGTTCACTCCGACACCCTTCCTGCACACAGCACACGGCCACTTCCCAGTTCTTTCCACCTCACCACATGCTTTACCACTTGCCATCACCTTCGTCTTTCCGATATTCACCTTCAGACCTTTTGTCTCCATACATTCCTTCCACTTGTTCATCAGTGGATTCAGTGGGTTTGTATCCCACTGATAGACCGAAAGTGGATCCGGGCCTGAACCAAACTCTATTCGGCTTGTTCTTGTCACCTAACCAACTCAGTCACCAAGTTTTGTCACAACTCGTCCACAACTTCTTGAAATATCATGTTATATATCTGTTACATATTTATGTGAATGTATGTGAATTACCATTCAGGTCTTTGCTTATCCGTGTGTAGTATATTAAGTTGTTGTAGTTGTAGTTGTTGTGTAGTTGTTGTGGTTGGAGGGTCAGAAGGGCTCCTGACCCTCCAACCACAACAACTACACAACAACTACAACTACAACAACTTAATATACTACACACGGATAAGCAAAGACCTGAATGGTAATTCACATACATTCACATAAATATGTAACACTCCCCCCCTTCAAGAAAGAAAGTTTGAACCCAGCGAAAACTTTCTTTGCCGGCCAATTTGGAGAAACAAACCAGATAACTCAACCCCCCCACATTATCAGTTCCCCCCGGGCACAGTTATCACTTAAAAATAAAGCAACCAAAATTTCCCCACAACCCCTCCAGATTACTCCCTCTGGACTAAGCACCAGCAACGACATTGTCCCTGCTAAATCAAACTCCATCTCATGACCCTCTGACTTTGACCGTCAGTTTCTTGTGAATGAAGGTTAAGGGGTTGATCAAAGATCCAAAGTTAAGCAACTCGATAGCACTTTTTCCGGGAGGCCAAGCCGAGTATTCACTACATAGATGCCTTTAGGAACGTGAAGTTCACGGTTAGTCCGTGCAGGAAAGTTCTCTACAGGGGCGCCTTTAGGAACGGCGTTCACGGTTAATCCGTGTAGGAATCTTGGCTCGGCGGCTCCGCCGCCTTCAGTGCTTCAACTTCTCAGAACTTCCCTAATAATTATGGTGGGACCGCTTGTCCCTGTAGTCCCATGAATAGCGGTCTCCTTCTCGGCCACTACTTGGACAATCCTTCCTTCGGGAGCTGCCGTAACTCAGGGAGCCTCCATAATAATATTGATTGCGGCCACCACCAACACTACCGCCCAGTTGTCCTCTCCTGTAGACTTCTCGACGCCTACGAAATGCCTTCCCTACTGTTATGGTCCGACCCTCCAAATCCTTGCCATTCCAATTCTTCTCTGCCTCTCTGGCGTCTTCTGTGCTTGCAAACGTGACAAAGCCGAACCCTCTTGACTGTTGCGTTTCCCAGTCTCTTACCAACCGCACTTCCACCAGCGGCCCATATCTGTTGAAGACAGAGGTCAGAACTTCTTCCTCTGTTTCGAAGTTCAGTCCCCCTACAAATAACTTGGCACTTTTGTCGCCATCCCGAGCTGGTGTGGTGTTATTAACGCACAGGTTGTAAACCTGGTGCGTTATAGCGTTTGCCTGGGAATTTCTGTCTCTCCAAAATTGAAGCTCCAACAGTGTAGACGTTTCTGTCGCTCAGATGTGTAGACAGTTTCTGTCGCTCAGATGTGTAAACATGACGTCATCAAATCTATATTTAGGCTAACCATGGGCTACCCCTTTGGCTGGTACGCGGCCGCTCGCTAGTACATAATATAGGATATATTTGTTATATGTTATGTTATAGGATATATAGGATATATGTTATATGATATAGGATATATATAGGATAGGTTATAGGATATATATGTTATAGGATAGGAATATAGGACCCAAATGACCCAGAGGACCCAAATGACCCAGAGGACCCAAATGACCCAGAGGACCCAAATGACCCAGAGGACCCAAATGACCCAAATGACCCAAATGACCCAGAGGACCCAAATGACCCAGAGGACCCAAATGACCCAGAGGACCCAAATGACCCAGAGGACCCAAATGACCCAGAGGACCCAAATGACCCAGAGGACCCAAATGACCCAGAGGACCCAAATGACCCAGAGGACCCAAATGACCCAGAGGACCCAAATGACCCAGAGGACCCAAATGACCCAGAGGACCCAGAGGACCCAAATGACCCAGAGGACCCAAATGACCCAGAGGACCCAAATGACCCAGAGGACCCAAATGACCCAGAGGACCCAAATGACCCAGAGGACCCAAATGACCCAGAGGACCCAAATGACCCAGAGGACCCAAATGACCCAGAGGACCCAAATGACCCAGAGGACCCAAATGACCCAGAGGACCCAAATGACCCAGAGGACCCAAATGACCCAGAGGACCCAAATGACCCAAATGACCCAGAGGACCCAAATGACCCAGAATTTCTGTCTCTCCAAAAGTGAAGCTCCAACAGTGTAGACGTTTCTGTCGCTCAGATGTGTAGACAGTTTCTGTCGCTCAGATGTGTAAACATGACGTCATCAAATCTATATTTAGGCTAACCATGGGCTACCCCTTTGGCTGGTACGCTCGCTAGTACATAATATAGGATATATTTGTTATATGTTATGTTATAGGATATATAGGATATATGTTATATGATATAGGATATATATAGGATAGGTTATAGGATATATATGTTATAGGATAGGAATATAGGACCCAAATGACCCAGAGGACCCAAATGACCCAGAGGACCCAAATGACCCAGAGGACCCAAATGACCCAGAGGACCCAAATGACCCAGAGGACCCAAATGACCCAAATGACCCAAATGACCCAGAGGACCCAAATGACCCAAATGACCCAAATGACCCAGAGGACCCAAATGACCCAGAGGACCCAAATGACCCAGAGGACCCAAATGACCCAGAGGACCCAAATGACCCAAATGACCCAGAGGACCCAAATGACCCAGAGGACCCAAATGACCCAGAGGACCCAAATGACCCAGAGGACCCAAATGACCCAAATGACCCAAATGACCCAGAGGACCCAAATGACCCAGAGGACCCAAATGACCCAGAGGACCCAAATGACCCAGAGGACCCAAATGACCCAGAGGACCCAAATGACCCAGAGGACCCAAATGACCCAGAGGACCCAAATGACCCAGAGGACCCAAATGACCCAGAGGACCCAAATGACCCAAATGACCCAGAGGACCCAAATGACCCAGAATTTCTGTCTCTCCAAAAGTGAAGCTCCAACAGTGTAGACGTTTCTGTCGCTCAGATGTGTAGACAGTTTCTGTCGCTCAGATGTGTAAACATGACGTCATCAAATCTATATTTAGGCTAACCATGGGCTACCTCTTTGGCTGGTACGCGGCCGCTCGCTAGTACATAATATAGGATATATTTGTTATATGTTATGTTATAGGATATATAGGATATATGTTATATGATATAGGATATATATAGGATAGGTTATAGGATATATATGTTATAGGATAGGAATTTTGTACATTTAATAAATTTTTAAGATTACAAAACTATTTGTTTTGTATTTATGGATGTTTAAATCAAAAGAAAAGTACATAATGTGAATACTAGTAGCAATTTTACAAAAACCATGGCATAATTTCAAATCTTGACCCGAGATGATAATTATGCGACATCATAATTTCCATGTGCCAACCTGGGCGGAATCCAAGTGGATTCACTTGTTTTCCCTGCTGGGCTCTTTACCAACCCTCAGGTTACCATAAACTTGACCCCCGGCCAAATCATTCCCGATAACCACAGATACACCCTCTACAGGAAGCGTGGCTTGTAAACCGACGGTGACCGGTCCTGACACCAAATCGGACTCCAAATGGATGACATGAAGGGGAGCACTAACACCGCCCCCGATCCCCTGTAAACGAACACTATCCCCCGTTGCCGTCTCCTCGGACCATGGCAAAATGCCTTCAAGCATTAAAGATTGATGGGCCCCTGTATCCCTCAATATCCTAACCGGTTTCCGGTTAGTCGAGGCTCCATCCCGTGACACAAACCCCTCTGAAATAAATGGTTGGTAACCCTTTTGATGGCGATTTCTCACAATGGCCATTGCATTTGGAGTCGTAATAGTCGGACTCCGCTCTGGGTCTTCCCTTTTCCGGAGTTAACATTGGGACATCAAGTGTCCAGTTTTATGGCAAAAAGCACAAGTAGGCCCGGGGGAGAACCTCGGGGTCGGCCTTGAGCCCCCCGAAAAATAAGTTTGTCTTGGGTCCGTAGCCCTCTGATTTCTAACAGTTGGGGTATCATAGTTGTCCCCATAATCATCTCGAGGTCGCCGCCATGTATTGTCGTTCTCCGCACCTGCTGTTCCCCACCTCCCCTGCGGAGATCTAGGCGAGGAGTTAGGTTCGTGGACCCCTATTCGGTGGGTTAAGGCATAATCATCTGCCATGGGGGCTGCGTCCCACAACTTTGGTACTTTCTTTTCCTGCAGGTACACTTTGATGTCCTCGTGGACACACTGCTGAAATTCCTCCACCAGGATCAAGTCACGCAATGTTTCGAAGTCTTTCCCGACTCCTTTTGACTCACACCACCGATCAAACATGTTTTCTTTCACTCTGGCAAACTCCACATGGGTCTCACTCTCCCTCTTCCTGGCATTCCTGAAGTTTTGCCTGTAAGCTTCCAGAACCAACTCATAGGCTTTGAGGATGTGCTTCTTCAGTACCTCATAATCTGCACATTGGTCCATTGGTAGCGCCGAATAAATCTCTTGAGCTTTTCCCACCAGCACACTTTGCACGAGTATGGTCCAGGGCTCCTCCGGCCAGTTTAATTGTCGAGCCACTTTCTCAAAGTGTGGAAAAAATCTCGCGACTTCCTTTTCACTGAACGGTGGAACCAGCCTCACATGTCTGCCCACATCCCAGGTTTTCTGGTAAGGTGTCGACCCCGTCAGCAAGGGTGGTGCCTCTCCCCGTTCTCTCATTAACTCCAGCTCCTTGAATTTAATTTCTTGCTGAAGCTCCATGTCACGTTCCTTTAATTTCCTTTCCGCTTTTCTCTCCTCTGCTTCGAGTTCCCTTGTTTTCATCCTTTCTAACCTTTCCTGGAGTTCTCTCCTTTCTTCTTCTGCTTGTTTCTCTTCTCTCCTCTCTTCTGCTTTCCTTTCTTCTTCTTTTAACCTTTCCTGGAGTTCTTGTTCCACTCTCCTTTCCTCTGCTTGTTTCTCTTCTCTCCTCTCTTCTGCTTTCCTTTCTTCTTCTTTGATCCGTTCCTGGCTCCGTAATTGCAACTCCAGTTTCCGGAGCTCAACGTCTTCTGGTTCTTCGGGTAGCCACTCCCAGGCTAACTCGTCCCATGTTCCTAATCCCACCATAGATTGTATCACCGTGGCCTGCAACTCTGCCTTCCTCAAATTAGTTCGGACCTCCAAGTTAAAATGTTTGGCCAATTTCAAGAGGTCCGACTTTAGCAACGCTCGGAACTGTGCCTCACTCGGGGTTACCCCAAAGTTCTGTGCCACAAACGCCATGGTGTCTATCGTTAACACCTGTTAACCTTCACCCAAGACTTTACCCCAATTTCTCAAAAAAATTTACCAATTAATAATTAATTAATAAATTTTAATTAATAAAATATTATTATTTTATTATCTATCTATAATTCCAGTAATCTCTGTGTGTATGTTTGTATGTTTGTATGTTTGTCTGTGACCGCTGTTTCTCGACAACTACCGGTCCGATATACTTTAAACTTGCCAGGTATATTGCTGGGGACCCGAGGATGTGCCTTTTCAAGGTTTCATATTAATCGGACAAGTAGTTACCGAGCTATGTCCAAAAAACGATTCAACCAATCAGAGAGCAGCGAGCTATCACGTGTGCCGAACGTGGCGAACAGACTCTGCCTCGGACGGCACATTTGAGAGCGTATTCATTTATTTCACGTTGGAAAACTATGTTGCCGTTAAACTATGTTTTAAAACTAATTAAAACTAATTTGCGATTCATTCGCTTTCCTGCGCGTTTGTGCACGCGATGGCGATTTCTTTACCAAACTCCGCAAGCCGTTCGCTTTGGACCAAACCATTTCATGTAAATAGAGGGGGGGGGGGGGGATTGTCACCGTACTCGCAAGCCGTTCGCTTTGGACCAAACCATTTCATGTAAATAGAGGGGGGGGATTGTCACCGTACTCGCAAGCCGTTCGCTTTGGACCAAACCATTTCATGTAAATAGAGGGGGGGGATATAATTTTAGATATATATATAGTACGGGCATGCCCTAGTGTTATACAATTTTAGATCCCGGACGTAGACCCAATTGCGAAACCGCAAATCGTAATTTGGACGAGCCCCCAATTCTGTTACGTGGTCCCCTCGGTGAATACCTGGTCTCGGTGACCCCCGGACCGGGAGAGGAACTTCGCCAGAAAGCTGTATTATATATGCGCTTTCGCCACGCAATCCATATGAAGTTCACCCAAGAGACAACTGATGTTCAAGGATATATTTCCAATGGTAATGATACCATACAATTTCAATGACACAACCACGGAGATTTTCCCCGAGCAATCAACAATACACAACCATCAACAATTCTTAATCCACAATCAATTCCCTATGATTAAGATGGCCATCTTATATATGTGTGTCCCGGTGAGTACTCACAACCCCCTTTTGGTCTCGGTCCCGCACAATGTCTCTGGGCCCCTCCTGACCAAGATGATGGTCGGCGTAGCCGCACTCGGGCGGTTGAACGAACCCCGGGTGGACGTGTTTCCACCGGGCAGGTATCGTACCGCTACCAGGCACCCCGGCTGCAGCCCCTCGTGGCCACGCGAAGCGGGTACGGGAAAGCAAGCCAAACCCCACGCCGCTTGCAAGGCGTGTTAGGCCCCCAACGGGCGACCCGTACGCGTCTGTTTTGACGGTGTCGCGAACGGCGCCAAAACGCTGGGTCGGTGCACGGCCACACGACAGTTTGACGTCCACCGGGCAGGTATCCGTCCCGGTAACTCCTCTCGCCAGACCGGCTGCGGAACGCCGCTTTTCCACGCAGCGCAAGGTCGACCCCACCTTTCGTCGGAGCGGGGCGAGGAAGAATAATAATCGTCCCTTTTCTTCCTCGTGTCTTTTCTTCTTCCGTTTCCGGTCACTTCCGTTTCCGGCCACTGTTTCAGAAGGGCTCCTGACCGGGACGGATACCTGCCCGGTGGACGTCAAACTGTCGTGTGGCCGTGCACCGACCCAGCGTTTTGGCGCCGTTCGCGACACCGTCAAAACAGACGCGTACGGGTCGCCCGTTGGGGGCCTAACACGCCTTGCAAGCGGCGTGGGGTTTGGCTTGCTTTCCCGTACCCGCTTCGCGTGGCCACGAGGGGCTGCAGCCGGGGTGCCTGGTAGCGGTACGATACCTGCCCGGTGGAAACACGTCCACCCGGGGTTCGTTCAACCGCCCGAGTGCGGCTACGCCGACCATCATCTTGGTCAGGAGGGGCCCAGAGACATTGTGCGGGACCGAGACCAAAAGGGGGTTGTGAGTACTCACCGGGACACACATATATAAGATGGCCATCTTAATCATAGGGAATTGATTGTGGATTAAGAATTGTTGATGGTTGTGTATTGTTGATTGCTCGGGGAAAATCTCCGTGGTTGTGTCATTGAAATTGTATGGTATCATTACCATTGGAAATATATCCTTGAACATCAGTTGTCTCTTGGGTGAACTTCATATGGATTGCGTGGCGAAAGCGCATATATAATACAGCTTTCTGGCGAAGTTCCTCTCCCGGTCCGGGGGTCACCGAGACCAGGTATTCACCGAGGGGACCACGTAACAATATCATTTGGCCAAATGTCTCAATGGTGAAAATTTACTTTAAAAATAAATTAATAAATTCTCATATCCGGATCCAGATTTGGATCTTCACCAAAATCTAATTAATTTGTCCTTGTAACACACCCAATGTGTCCATAAAATTTCGTCTGAACCCGTCCTAACCTTTTGAGATATCCTCTGATCAAGTGTTTTACTTGATTGATTGTAATGCAAAATAAATTTGGCTGATACATTTTCAAATTGCAGTTTAATGGGTGTTTGCATGTTTTGGATGGTCTTGACCTCTTGAGGAATCTAAAAGGTCTAAAGGGATCTCAAGTGTCTAAATGGGTCTAAACTAAAGGGTCAAGGGATCTAAGTGGTCAAAAGTGTCTAAGGGGGTCTGAAAGTTTATAAAATGTCCCAAAGTGTCTAAAAGGTTAAAATGGTCTACGAGGTTGAAAGGGTCTAAAGGTCTATACTCTAAAGGGTATGTTCCAACAGTAGCTACAGGTCTAAAGTGTCTAACAGGATCTATAGGATCTACATATTGGCACACCTTTCTTGAAAATGCAGTTGTGTTTGAAATAATAAAAATATTATTAATAGTGTCGTGGGACTCCGGTTAACACCAGAAGGTCGCGTATAGGCCTGAACAGATTTATTCGGAGGCAACAACCAAACACGGATTTTACTATGTCGCACGGGAGGAAGAAGGAAAATGGAAGCTGCACAAAAAGCTTACCTTGTGCGCCGACTGCAGCTTCGGTCCTGCAAGGAAATTAATTCAACCGGGCACAGGTTTAACAGGGGATGGAAAATAATACAAGGGTTTATTGCAAAGAAAATCGGGACAGGGAAAAGCACGCGCCGGTAATAGATATCCTAATCGGGACGTCCCCACACACAGATTACAGAAACAAGACACAGGAAGATGAATTAATAAAAAGAAAAACGTCCGTTCTGTAATTGTAAAATGTTCTGCGGATGCGGCCTTATCTCGTCTGTCGTCTTGCGTCCCCAAGCTCCGCCGCACACCACGAGGCCCCTCGCTCCAGCACCACAGCACCGCGAAGGCCCGAGCCAACGCCCACTCTGTTCGCACACGAGGCCCCAAAGCAGGAAAAGCACCGCGCGTCCAACGCAGGCTAGCGGCTCCAAGCGAGGTCGATCTTCACACACGATCGGCCGGCCACGTCCCAGTCAGCTCTCCCGAAGCAAACGTGCAAGAAGGAAGCGAACTCCACTCGGGCTATGACTCAACTCAACTCGGGCTGCGCAAGACGAAGAAGAGCTCCAATAGCGAGCTGCACATAACAAGAACCGAATGTGCTCTCTCTAGAGTCTAGACCAACTCACTCTCTCTAATGGCGTTCGGCGCTCTCTTAAATAACCTTGGCGGTGGTGACGTCAGCCTTGGCACGCTACCAACCAGCGACTTCCACCGAACCTTCCAGCTTCGCGCCTCTCGCACTCGTTGGCTGGAGGTTCGCGCCCAGCGCGCCGACCAATCACAGGACTGTAGCGTGGCGATAGCTCGTAGCATGTAGCGTGGTGATAGCACGTAGCGTGTAGATAGCGCGTGGCACTCGATATGGTTAGGCCTGTCGGAGGTGTAATTGGCGGCGGCCATCATCGGCGGTGCCCCGGCCTGGTTTATTTGCCTGTTCCTTCCGAAGTCACTGTCAGGGAAGGGATTTATTTAATGTTGCACTAAGGAGATCCCAACTAAGTGTCTACAGGTGTGCATTGCCATACGGGACAAAGGTCTGGCTGACCAGGTGAGACATACAGGGGCGTTATTCTTTAATCCCTAACTATTTATCACATGAACATCCTGGTATGTTCACAAGTATACTCTTACCTGACAAAACGCCTACACATGAAACTTATTACAGGTCAGATTCCTTACCGCGACAGACAAAGCACGTTACCTACACAGATCTATCTGGCTCTACATATCACTACCCCCACCTACATAACAATAGGATCATAATTACAATGAAGTTCTTCAATATCCGAGAACTAAGAGGCTGCTGCTATAGAACTGTTCCAAAGGTAACTTTATCAAAATTTCTTAAAATATCCTGCAAATGTATGTAGGATAGAGATTGTGAAAGATGCCTGTGCTGGTTTTACCTTCAATGTCATTGATGAAATGACTTTTCTGTAAAATTGCAGGATTGCAATATCTTTCAAAACGTGTAGAATGTACCAATGCCATGGTAGATAAAACTGGAAATATAGATTGTTATATTGGAAGTTGGAGTGAAGGGGTATTTTAAGGACCATACATTATTACTTAGAATGTTTGAATCTAAGGGGAAATTGGACTTTTTTTTGTGCTATCTATCAAACCTTCCATGTGCAGCTCGACTGAACTTTGACAAAATGCTGCACCGTTACCCCTTGCTCAGTGTCTGGGTGATGTATTTGTATTCCTGGCAGGTTGTTGACTCCTCGAAGACATCATGTAAAAGTATTTCCCAAGTCACCTCAATTATTGGATTGATACTTTGTGTACTGGGATTTGTGCTTTATGGTGTTTGCGCCTTTGTGAGAGAAGACAAACAAGAGTAAGCAATTTTTACATTCACTTGTGTAGATTATTATTATTATTATTAGCCTTATTATTATTATTGTTATCATTGGCATTATTACCTCCAAAGTGGGCGGAGGTTATGTTTCCACCACTGTCTGTTTGTTTGTCTATGAGCACGATATCTCAAAAAGTTATGGACTGATTTGGATGAAACTTGGTAGACAGGTTGGGTGCGTAACAAGGACAAATTGATTCGATTTTGGGATCCAGATATGGCCTATCAGTGTGATACAAAAGGTAAACTGTTCAACCTGGTGGGAATATGCGCTAAATTGAGTGCCATTCTCGTTATTATTACAGTATTATCTATATAATAATAGCGTAAGGACTCGACTTTGTTATCCCTTTTACACTGCACCCAGTGACCCGATGCCCACGGCACTCATGGATTTACGATCTACGAACCGCGCTCTTTGTTTATCACGTACAGCCATACTCGAAAAATCTGAATTAGCCGACGTTGGGGCCCAAAAGCATCCGATTAACTACCGATACGACGCCATCTTACGACGCCATCGTATTGGTGTCTGCTGGGCGAAGGCGAAGCGAGCCGTCCGCTGATTGGACAGTCGAGTGGTGTGAACATGGGTGGTGTGAACCAAATGGTCTTTTTATTCCCTTGAACATTTTAAATTAGGATATATAAGGAAACGTCTTTATCGTCATTTTAATAAAGTTAAATGGAGTGACGTTGCGATACTCGGGGTGCGTTGCATAAATCCTCGTAACTCAGAGAGGTGTAGCAGGTGGCGAGACGTAAGGAAGCTTAAAGATAACGAGCTGAAACAGACGAACGATATGTCAATCCCTTTCTACACCGAATGGCAATAAAAGTATGAGAGCGGGAAAGCATGGCCTGAGCACTTCGAGCAGAGAGGACTGATTGGACTTAACTTAAAGAGAAAAAATTGGAGCTTAACGGAAGAAGAAGATCCCATGAGCGCTCCCCTATGCCATCCATAATGGTACACTCTATCCATACACCACATCCTCCCTTCCGTGGATGTTCCACGGGTTTCACGTCTTTATCGTCATTTTAATAAAGTTAAATGGAGTGACGTTGCGATACTCGGGGTGCGTTGCATAAATCCTCGTAACTCAGAGAGGTGTAGCAGGTGGCGAGACGTAAGGAAGCTTAAAGATAACGAGCTGAAAACAGACGAACGATATGTCAATCTCTTTCTACACCGAACGGAAATAAAAGTATGAGAGCGGGAAGGCATGGCCTGAGCACTTCGAGCAGAGAGGACTGATTGGACTTAACTTGAAGAGAAAAAATTGGAGCTTAATGGAAGAAGAAGATCCCATGAGCGCTCCCCTTCCCCTATGCCATCCATAATGGTACACTCTATTCATACACCACATCCTCCCTTCCGTGGATGTTCCACGGGTTTCGGCTAGTAATAATAATAATAATGATTATTATTATTATTATTATGATTATTATTATTGCTGCATATACCTCGATCACCAGGAAATGCCTGTCACACATTAACCTGTCTGTGGTACACAAAACAGTTCTAGTGGTAGGTAGGAACAATTTAAAATTTTAAAAGGCTATTCTGGTTAAACAGTTCCACATGCATAGGCCCAACCCATTAGGCATGGGCTTAGCAGAGCAACAGCCCCTTATTTCCTTGTAAAATTGTACTGCTGTCAATACCAGGAAGATAATTAAATTCTCAATTTTATAGACCAGTCCACCCTGGAGAGGGATCATCCACAGACACGTGTTTCCAATTTGTTGGACCTTGTCAGTGTGAGGCACAAGCTCTGCTAAGCTCATGCCTAATAGGTGGAGACTATCCAACTGTTTAGCCAGAAGAGCCTTTTTTAAATTAAAATTGTTCCTGACACGGATTGGACAACACAACTCAAGTGCCGTTTAATATGGAAAATTAGAGTAAAACCTAGCCAGCAACACAGGAATGATAACTAGAATGGTAGGGTAGAGCACATATCTCCGCCAGGCTGACCTGTTGACTAACGCTGATTTTCTTGAACCCAGATTTAGCGCGACCCCGCTTTTTTTGCGATGACATTTTATGGACCTCAACGATCGCGTTATAACGGGGCCACTGTATATACCACCATATATATATATCACCGACTCCGATATCATGTAGCAAGATGCGTTTTACCTGAAAAAAGGGTGGGGGGGGGGGGGGGGACAATAAAAAAACTAACACCAGAAAAAGAATCCCAGCCTCGCTTAAATAAATGCATACATACACTTAGTTATAAAATCGCAAGATATGGTAAATTTTGTCAGATTTCACTCCAGATTTGGAGATTATTTATCCTACAGCATCTAAGACTCATATCCGATTCCAGATTTTGATGATATGGTTCAATTATGCAATGATAATTGATCGTGTTTCCAAGGCAAGGCACGTTTGAGTAGGCTGAAACCAAATGGCGGCTTGAGAACCCAGCGAGGTTCAGTGGGCTAACCAAGACATCGGTTTTTTGTTTTTTTATGGGCACCTTGTTAATCATCTTCAAAAAGGGTGTTAAAACATACCCAAACGCCCAGTTTTCATCCGTACAATCTGTTGGAGGTCAATGTGTATGCATGAAAAGTTTGGGGCCGCTAGGTTTCATGGTTTTGGAGTTATGGAGGAGACTGCCTTTTATTATTATTATTATAGATATCCACATATGGATTTATTTGGTTTGCAGTGGAACAAAACAGAAAAAGCTGAAAAAAACACAAAATCTTACCCTATTCCACACAGAAATCCTAAAATGGGCCAGAAAATATTATTGGCACCTTCTAGAAGTTGTTAGAAATAATTATATTTCAAGCAAGTGATTCTCCTTTACTTTGGAATTGAACTCACCTGTGGTCATAGTGCCTGAAATATAAAAATCACTCATTCAACCAGTTTGAATAGAGAAAAGGAGTCATTCTGCTGTTTTATGTCACTCTGTGTACTGCAATGAGCATGGAGAAAAGAAAGAAAACCACAGAATTGTCTGAGAATGTCAAACGATGCGACTCATTGGGACTGACACAATCTGTCAATTTTCCAACCCGGATCTCAGTCAATGGAGTATCTTCTCTTCTGGACTTGGTTATGACTAACTTCCCTGCAAATGACTGCTGCTCTTCTTCTGCTCCAATCGGTTCTTCTGATCATGTGCTTGTTAAAGTGGACATCTCTCTGGCCATTCTCAGAGAGCCTCCTCAGTGCCGACGGGTCTAGCATTTCACTCAGGCCGACTGGCACGGTCTTCAAGCAACCATCAATCATCTGGACTGGTCTCTGATCTCCACTGCCTCTGACATCAATTCTTCCTGGGAATTCTTCCAAAGCAAACTGCTCTCTCTCATGCACAGATTTATCCCATCTCGTCTTCAGTTGTCTTACCCTTCCTCCCGTCCATGGCACACTGAATCGTGTGGTGAGGCAGTTGCCCTGAAACAACTTGCCTTTGCCTCTTGGAAGGCAAATCCAACTGAAGGCAATCTCAGTTCCTTCCACCAAGCTCGAAACAAGTGTGTGTCTACCCTCAGGAGCGCCAGGAAGCACGATCTCTCCACACTCACGATTGAACTCTCAAACCTGTCTCCTTCCTCCAAATCCTGGTGGCGTCTGGTCAAATCCGTTTCTGGTGTTTGTTCCCCCTCCATCCCCTCCCTTACCTCAAATGGCTACACAGTTGACACCGCACATGACAAAGATGAATGCCTCAACTCTGTGTTTGCCTCAAAATCTTGTGTCCCAAACCCATCTCTCTCTGTTCCCACCTTTCCCAGTCGAACCCAACTGCTCCTGGACTCTGTGTCCTTCTCTCCTGACAAGGTGGAGAAGTTTTTATCAAACCTCGACTCTGATTCTGCAACTGGACCAGACGGCATCAGCCCACGGGTCCTAAAATCCTGCTCTGCCGCTCTATCTCACCCTCTCTCTGTTCTTTTCACCTCTCTCTTTTGCTCAAGGTCATCTGCCAGCATCTTGGAAATCAGCAAACATTACCGCTTTACACAAAAAAGGTGCAAAAACAGATCCTTGCAACGACAGACCAATCAGCCTGCTTCCAATTATCAGCAAAGTCATGGAATCCATCATTGCTTTGGATATCAAATCCTTCCTCTTCTCCAATGGCTTGATCTCTGATCATCAATTTGGATTCAGACCAGGTCATTCTACTCTGGACATGTTGCTTCTGCTGTCTCAAGAATGGATGGAGGTCCTCAATGCCAAACAGGAAATCAGAGCTGTCTCACTTGACATATTACGTGCCTTCGATACGGTCTGGCACCCAGCTCTGCTCACCAAACTCTCCTCCTATGGTATCCATGGAAATCTCCACTCATGGCTTCCGGACTTCCTCTCTGGTCGTAGGCAACGTGTGGTCCTGAATCCTGAATCCTGAATGGATTTCTCTCATCTCCCCTCCCTGCTCTGGCTGGAGTTCCCCAAGGTAGTGTTCTGGGCCCTGTGCTATTTATGGTCTTCATCAATGATCTCTCCGACTCTCTGGAAAATCCTCTCTATCTCTTTGCTGATGACTCCACTATCTGCCGCTCCATTCCTCATCCCTCAGATCGGCAATCTGCAGCCTCCTCACTCTCTGCAGACCTGGACAAAATCACAGACTGGTCAAACAAGTGGAACATGTCTTTCAATCCTGACAAATCTCACACTCTTACAATGTCTCTCCGAAAGGACCGACTGGAAAACCCTCCCATCTACTTTCTCAACAATCCTCTCCAAGTTGTTCTGTCGCTCAAGCTTTTGGGTCTCACTATCTGCCATGATCTTTCTTGGGAACACCACATTTCCAAGCTGGCCTCCAAAGCCAGTCGCCGACTGGGCATCCTCTGTCGTGCGAAGTCCTTCCTTGGCACACCTGAGCTCCTCACCACATACAAGGCTTTCATCCGCAGCTCAATGGAATACTGTTCCCCCCTCTGGGCTGGTGCGCCTGCCTCACACCTAGCTCGGATTCACGCTGTTGAGGCCAAATCTTTCAGAATCATTGGAATCTCCTGTGATGAAGTTAACTCCGGAGGCCTTTCACTCACTCACCGCAGGCAGATTGGTGGTCTTTCTGTCTTCTACCGACTCCTCTCTGGCCTTGCTCCCCCAGCTCTCTCTGTGCTCTGTCCCCCCAATATTCCTTCAGGTCGCACAAGATCTGCCTGCAAACCTCTTATGGTTAAACTGCCAAAATCAAGACTTTCTGCTCACCTTCACTCTTTCATTCCCCTTTTATCCCACCTCTGGAACAAACTCCCCCACTCCCTTCGATCCCACTCCTCCCTCCAGGTCTTTAAAACAGCTGTTCACCACCATCTCTTATCTTCCCCCATCCAAAACCTTGATCTTTTCTACCCCCGCTAATTCACCCCAGAGTCCTTGCAGTGTTCATATGTTTTATACCTCTCCCACCTCCCCCCAAGTCCTCCCGATGTCTCTGCTCTCAAATGTTGTGTTTGTGTTCTTCCCCCTCTCTCCCCATCTTGTCTGCCGCTCCCCTTGTTTTTTGTGTTTTGTGTCGGTTTGACGTTTTGTGTGATTAATGTTAACTCTTTCACGAGCCTCGATCTTGTATACAAAAACAAAACAAAAAAAAACAAAAAAAAAAAACACAAGATTGTAGCCAAGTATGGACAATCTCAATGCTACAATTCCATCTCGAGAGACCTTGATGTTCCTGTGTCCACTGTACGCAATGTTATCAGGAAGTTTAAGGTCCATGGCACTGAAGCCAACCTCTGTGGACATGGCCGCTTGATCGAAGATTGCAGCGAAGGATTGTTTGAATGGTGGAGAAAGCACCTCGATCAACTGCCAAACAGATTCAAGCTGACCTTCAGACATAATATAAGGTACGACAGTTTCAACTCACACCATCCGTCGCCAACTCAATGAAAAGAGGTTCTCTGGTAGGAGACCCAGGAGGGCCCTACTGCTGAGAAAGCCCAACTAGATTTGCCAAAACACAGCTGAACAAGCCAAAATCCTTCTGGGAGAATGTCCTGTGGGCATATGAGACCAAATTAGAGCTTTTTGGTAAAGCACATCATCTCAATATTTACAGAAAACAAAAGGAAGCCTTCAAAGAAAAGAACACCTTCCCTACAGTCAAACATGGAGGAGGTTCAGTGATGTTTAGGGGTTGCTGTGCTGCCTCTGGCACTGGGTATCTTGAATGTGTGCATGGCATCATGAAATCAGGAGATTACCAAGGCATTTTGGAGCGCAATGTTCAACCCAGTGTCAGAAAGCTTATTTGTTAACACAGGTTTATCGGACAACTTCTCATGATTGACATTGGGCTCTAAAATGTTGACATTGGGCCTTGCACTTGGCTACAAAAACCCATTCCACCAGGGTGGAGCTGTCAACATGAACACGAACAGTAGTTATATGTAAGTTACCTGGTGCCCCTTTTCCATTCCACTTAATTATACAGGATGTTTGTGAAAAAACATTATTTTGAAGAAGTTGGTTAACTTTCAGAAGTTTGATGGTATTCATCGTTTTGCAATTTTCTTTCAGCTCAACAATCAATCGCATGAGCCTGCTATTCATTGGGCTCATTTTGATCTCCGTTACCTGGTGGGAGAACTTCTGGCCAAACAAGAACTCTGGCTCTGATTGCGAAGAAAACATCAATTCTGTCACTCTCAACACCGCAAACGTTTTTGGAAGCCTCATCCGTATTGTGGTTCCAGTAATCGTAGTTTGCTCTGTCGTAGGTGAGTCCTTGCCAGTCTCTTCTGCAATAGTATGTGTAAAACAACCCATTGAAAGCCTTTTTTTAGAAAACCCCATATGAAACCTTTTTGTTGTAGAAATGGGATGCTCATGAAGCAGCCTCCGTTTATATTTCTAGCCCCAACTGCTGCTTTCATAGGGGGATTGGGGTCATGCGTCTGTGCAGGACCATGAGGATGGCGGTAAACTCAGTTGAAGGCAGGAATTCGGGATGCCACTGACCAGCTCGCCTGCGGTACTCTTCATGATACCTAGAGTACCGTGTGAACTTTAAAGTCCACCAAAGAATGCTTGCAGACATGACGCCCAGTTTAACATCCATCTGAGGAACACATTGATGAGTCGCCCTTCCTCGAAACACCAGGATGACATTATATAGCTTGGAGGAGAGTGTGCATCGCTCTCGTCATGGGTGGAGATCGCTACTTAAAAGTGGAGCTGACATTACAAGTGCAAATTGTGAGCCAGTAGTGATGACCGGGCAAGTCTTGCCCCTCTGCAAGTTGTTGATTCCAGATGCTCTCTGCTGCGGTGCATTCTGGGTATTTAATCCGACCGCCTCTGCCAAGTTTCTTTGAAATAATCTACCATATAAAAAACAATGTCAGTTGGTGTGTTTGTACAGATGTCTGTCCCCCTTCATAAGGACGATTTGATTTCGGTTTTAAAGTCGGATTTGAGTCTTAAGCCTGATGTGTAGACTCATTTGAGCACCTTACATACATACATAGCAAGTTCAGACAGCTCGGATCCGTCAGTCTGTGGGGAACGGGATAAGCATAGAATGCTTCAGGGACGTCGGGTGTGTTCCATTATGAAGCAGCTTGTAGAGCGCTCGCCAAGTGGCTTGAGGCCTCAAGCAAACACGCCATTGAAACGGTTGATAAGGAACGGCTTGCTTGGCAAGTGATGGTTAACTTACTACCTCCACCACTGAAGGGGGATGGATGTTATGTTTGCACCCCTGTTTGTCTGTCTGTTTGTGAATAGGATGTCTCAAAAAATTGTGGACTGATTCAGACAAACCTTGGTGGATAGGTTGGGTGTGCTGTGTGAAAAGGAAGAACTGATTCAGTTTTAGGCAAGATTCGGATCTGGATCTGAGAATTTTAAATTCATTTTTCACCATTGAGTGATAGGGCCAAAAATGATATATATTTTATTTTTATATATAGACACGTTAGCTTGGCTTAGAGTCCCTGCATAGAGAAGTTTCTGGAAGTTTGTCCCATCTCCACACAGGATCTCTGGAGCTCAGCTGCAGTGACCATCGGGTTCTTGGTCACCTCTCTTACCAAGGCCCTTCTCCCCCGATTGCTCAGTTTGGCTGGGCGGCCAGCTCCAGGAAGAGTCCTGGTTGTTCCAAACTTCTTCCATTTAAGAATTATGGAGGCCACTGCGCTCTTAGGAACCTTCAATACAGCAGAGATTTTTTGTAGGCTTCCCCAAATCTGTGCCTCGACACAATCCTGTCTCTGAGCTCTGCAGGCAGTTCCTTCGACCTCATGGCTTGGTTTTTGCTCTGATATGCATTGTCAGCTGTGAGACCTTATATAGACAGGTGTGTGCCTTTCCAAATCATGTACAATCAATTGCATTTACCACAGGTGGACTCCAATCAAGGTGTAGAAACATCTCAAAGATGATCAAGGGAAATGGGAGGCACCTGAGCTAAAATTCAAGTGTCATAGCAAAGGGTCTGAATACTTATGTCAATGTGATATTTTAGTTTTTTTTTTTAAATAGATTTGCAAAACTTTCTAAAATCCTGTTTTCTCTTTGTCATTATGGGGTATTGAGTGTGGATTGATGAGGGAAAAAATGAATTTAAACGATTTCAGCATAATGCTGCAACATAACAAAATGTGAAAAAAGTGAAGGGGTCTGAATACTTTCTGAATGCACTGTGTGTGTATATATAAATATTTCAAAAAGTTGTGGATGAGTTGGTTACACGACAAAACGAAGCTGATTAAATTTTGGTTCATGTCCGAATCCAGATCTGGCCTATTTATCAGTGGGATACAAAATGTAACCTGTTAGCCTGGTGGAGGTATGTATGCTCTCTACCGAGTGTCGTTATCGTTGGTAATGGAACACACCCCTGGGTTGGTTTTCAACCAAAGAACACACCCCTGGGTTGGTACTTGCTGTGGGAATGCCTGGGCATCCCAAGACCTTGAACTAATATTGTCCAAATACCTTGTACACTATATGATCAATATCTTTCTCATGATCATGTCTTACGTTCACTCCACCAATTCGTGATTGAATAGATTGACAATGGTAAGTCAGGGGTTGTGAAACTGAATGTAACAAAGACATTTTGCTGTCAAACGATGCACCATGGGCATGGAGATTAAAAATAATTTCATAGTTTCTCTTTTTCCTGTATATTTTTATATATTTGCTTCTCATATTGAAGCTACACGTATATTACTATTAGCCCTGCTATATCTGATACGGCTGTACCTGTACTTATGTTTGATACAGCTGTACCTGTACGTATGTCTGATACTACTGTACCTGTAAATATGTTTGATGCAGCTGTACTTGTACGTATGTCTGATACGAAAAACATTTTCCAGAAGAGTAATTATGTCTCTTCTATTGTAATTGTAGACGGTGACTTGCAAAGGGCGGTGTACGGAAGCGTTAAAAAAACAACAACAATATTTACAAAGTGCAGGGAGGTGAAATTTGCTGCACATGATATGCAACGCAGGCAGAGTAAAACGAGTGTTCATTTCCATCCGCAGGATGTCTAATAAATAAAGAAGATCAAAGCAGCACTCCTGACACTAGGCCGAGGCTTCAGACTTTGGCACACTCACGAGGCTGCACCGTCTAATAAACTGTCCCAACCCGTCGTTTTTGACAGGCGTTTTACTAGTTTAATATAATGCCTTTCATGGAAATCCTTGAATAAACAGTTTGTTTTCAGGACATACCTGCACCTCTATTGAGCATTTTTGATAAAGATCACCTGCTTTTATTTCCTAGGTTGGGAAGCAGAGAAGAATCATTGGTCTTGGTCAGTTTTGTGGATCATCTCTTCTCACCCGAGTGAATATGCAGCACCTGCCGTAGGCCTCATGGCTTGCCAGGCTTGCATGGGAACTCTTTGCCACTGGTTGGGAAACGCGGCTTGCAAGATCTGCCGTCAGCGCTCTTGCTTCTCACTGCCACTGACTCTTACACTTCCAGTTACGGGTGTCAGTTTGTGGTTCATGGCTTCCCATGCTTCTGGCAGCAACATATGGAACATCAATGAGTGGTGGAAGAAAGGATTCTTCGCACGGAACATGACGTGAGTCCAGATTATCGTGATTCACATTTTGAATCTGCATAACCAATTAACAAAGAAAACAAACAAAAGGACCGAATCGGCACAAAATATAATGATAAAGTTCACACATTGATTGGTTCTTTAAGAGTGCAAGATTTTGATAAACTGTGCAATCCATTTGCAGTCGTTTTTTTACCTGCGACATGGTGCACATCTACAAGAGCTCAGAATGGTTGTGGTTGTTGCTCTTGTTGTGGCTCTTGGAGGTCGATTTGTGCACTCATTGGTTGGACAGCTGCAGACCCCACCCACATTTTTCACTTGACTCCACCCACCATGGCACCCAGACATCTTGGGATATTGCCAAACGGTCTCTTATTGCACTGCGTTCAATAAATTGTGCAACTTTACCATTTCCCAAGGATCATTCAATTACACCAAAATTGACAGCAAACGCACAAGAAAAGCAGATGTTTCAAACACGTTTTCTTAACTTTTTCAAAGGATTTTTTTTTAAAGTAAATGGAAGAAGGTAGACAAGACGTAAAAAAAAAAAACCGTATGAACCAAGCAAATCAAAAGGACACAAAGAGGTTGTTTTGTATACTGAATCGAGGCTCGTGAAAGAGCTAACATTTACTTCACAAACAAATCAACCAGACAAACAAAATACCCAAAAAGAGGGAGCGGAAGACAAGATGGGGAGAGAAGGGGAAGCACACAAACACAACATCCGAGAGCAGGGAGATGTGTGGAAGGGAGAGGGCCCGGGGGGAGGAGGCATGGGAAGGGGAGGGGGGGGGGGAGGGAAAAGTATAAAACACAAGGACACCCCGGGGGGAGGAGGCATGGGAGGGGGGGGGGGGGGAGAAGTATAAAACACAAGGACACCAAGGACTTCCTGGACAGAAGTTGGTATTTCAAAAAAGTGGAATTGGGGTGAAATTAGCGGGGGTAGAAAAGATCAAGGTTTTGGATGGGGGAAGATAAGAGATGGTGGTGAACAGCTGTTTTAAAGACTTGGAGGGTGGAGTGGGATTGAAGAGAGTGAGGGAGTTTGTTCCAGAGGTGGGAGAAAAGAGGAGTGAAGGTGAGCAGAGAGTCTTGATTTTGGCAGTTTAACCATAAGAGGGTTGCAGGCAGATCTTGTGCGACCTGTAGGAATATTTGCGGGACAGAGCCCAGAGAGAGCTGGGGGGGCAAGGCCAGAGAGGAGTCGGTAGAAGACGGAAAGACCACCAACCTGCCTGTGGTGAGTGAGTGAGAGGCCCTTGGAGTTAGCTTCATCGCGGGAGATTCCAATGATTCTGAATGCTTTGGTTTCAACAGCGTGAAGGCGAGCTAGGTGTGAGGCAGGAGCACCAGCCCAGAGGGGAGAGCAGTATTCCATTGAGCTGCGGATGAAAGCCTTGTATGTGGTGAGGAGCTCAGGTGTGCCAAGGAAGGACTTCGCACGACGGAGGATGCCCAGTCGGCGACTGGCTTTGGAGGCCAGATTTGAAATGTGGTTTTCCCAGGAAAGATCATGGCAGATAGTGAGACCCAAAAGGTTGAGTGACAGAACTTCTTGGAGAGGATTATTCAGAAAGTTGATGGGAGGGTTGTCCAGTCGGCCTTTTCGGAGAGACATCGTAAGAGTGTGAGATTTGTCAGGATTGAAAGACATGTTCCACTTGTATGCCCAGTCTGTGATTTTGTCAAGGTCTGCAGAGAGTGAGGAGGCTGCAGACTGCCGATCTGAGGGATGAAGAATGGAGCGACAGAGAGTAGAGTCGTCAGCAAAGAGATAGAGAGGATTTTCAAAAGAGTCAGAGAGATCATTGATGAAGACCAGAAAAAGCACAGGGCCCAGAACACTGCCTTGGGGAACTCCAGCCTGAACAGGAAGAGGAGATGAGAGAAACCCATTCAGGGCCACACGTTGACTACGACTAGAGAGGAAGTCCGCCAGCCATGCGTGGAGATTTCCATGGATACCAAAAGAGGAGAGTTTGGTGAGAGCAGTGGGACCTTATATGCAACCTTGTATACAATGCTGAGAAACAACCCTCAAATCCTAACCCAGTGGGCACCACGGATCACACATATACAACAAGATCGGAATGCAGGTGAGACTTCCCTTTCGTTTGAGATGTGCAGGGTGGACACAGGACTCGATGTAGCCCACTTTGGAAAGAATGTATGAGACGAGAGCCAATGATGAAGTCAGTCCAGAGACGAAGTAAAACTGCCATGAGCATGAGCAGCGCCATCGACGAGTAGCACCCAGGATTCAGAAATCCAAACAGAGCGCAATGGCAATCAGTCACGAGAATGGCCAGTGATGATCAGCTCCTCAACCAGGCCTTGTGTCCCCTTTGTCCTTTTCAAATGAGGCTTCCTGGTCTACACTTCTCTTCAGACCATCCTTTCCTCCTCCAAGCGAGGTGGCTGCTTCCCCTTTCCAAAGACACATGGTGATCCTAGTTTGGATAAATTCCACAAGAAGAAAACGACAATCAATATCTCCTCCGTGTACAACTTATCATCCTTTTACACTCTTTTCTGATCTCTCTCGACTTCTTCCTCCTGGGCGGAGTTCTCCTCTGGCCATAATGCCCACGGGGTGGCCCCAATGAAAAATAAATGTAAATTGGTACTTCCTGCTCCACAGCACACTGCTCTGTCATGGCCGGCACTCATTGGCCAGACATATCATAATGATCTTGTCTCATACATGTGACACTTGTATGTGCCTCTGTCATGGGAAATCCTTACCTAGCCCTGCCCACAAACAAGAGGTCTTTACGCCTGCAAAATTAATGTCTAACCTGTCTATAAATTACATACGCTAACTCCTCATGAATTACGTGCAACAAACGACTTGTTATTACAGGCCCCTGTTACATTAGTCAGGGCCCTTAGGGATATTTTGGTTCAAATTCTTCCAAAAGCATCAAATTTGGCGCAGATGTTGCCCATGCCATACTCTTTCGATTTTTGACGGGCGCCAAGGGCGGTATGATCCGTGGACCATACCGGTCCATCCCGCCATGTCACCTGACCTATGGCGTCATAATTAGGATATGCATCCAATCACATGGCGTACTATAAGTGGTCAAAGTTCAAAATGAATCGATCGAAAAATGAAGGCAGGGATCCATTTTTAAGGTTTTCATAAAATCCAATATGTCCGCCAGGTCACATGACCTATGACGTCATATTTATGACATGTATACAATCATGTATACATGAACCCGGATCATGATCGCACAAAAATTAAACACAAGGATATGGCATACAGTTCATAAAACATCAAAATCCGTACCATTGTAATTAGACTGATGAACTGCATATGCCTGAAAATTAGGAAATAGACATGTAAATATTTCCTCTAATTGTCAAAAATAAGGTCAGAGTTCGATTACCCAACCCAGAAACATAAAATGGTGAACCTCGCGTAAATCTTGACAAAAAATTCAAAAACCGACATGTTTGACTCAAAAATGACCTTTAAGATGACCTTGAGGGTTGACCTTGACCTCGAATCATCAAAATAACATCATAATTGGATTCATCGACCTCGAAAACCCCTAAAAAGTGGTATCATACATGATTCCAACCCTTTTGGTTATTTAACTGATTTTCCTCCAATCCGGGTGGCGGCCATTTAGTATTTCGCCAATATGGGGCCCCCGGGGGGTGGGGGGGGGGCGCCCGTCTTGGTGCCCGTCAAAAATCGAAAGAGTATGGCATGGGCAACATCTGGGCCAAATTTGGTGCTTTTGGAATAATTTGAACCAAACGGCCCCAAAATATCCCTAAGGGCCCTGACTACATGGCAATCTAACCTACTTGAAACACATGGACCATACTACACTTACCACCATCTAGTTATCGATCCACCCTACCCTTCCACGTAACAATAATATGGCTGCCATCTTGGTTTTCTTGTGGGCCTAAGACATCAGGCCTGTAGGCCTCTGCTGATTATACACTACATGGGTTTGTTGCCTCAGATTTCCATTGGCATTGTTTGGGTCACGTGTTACTTGTGATGAAGGACTCTGAAAAATCTAATCATATGTCGAATACAATTTTTTAGTAATTTTAATCAAGCCCGTCTGTAGCACCTTCCTAAAATAGCGTTACGTCATTTTTGAACAGCCCCATATTGGAGTTAAACAATCCGTGACTGTTACAAATCAGCTCGTTCTGATATAGCAATGGTGGAGGCTGACATGGATGAAAGGTGTCGAGTTAATCTTATAATAGCAAATATTAATGTGTATTTCCCAATCGAGCTGTCGTCTTTCAAGAGTGCTTTAAATGCGCTTTTCCCAATTAGCCCATTGCCAGAAGTTGGCGCAGGTTAAGACCACAGTAAGGTCGTCTTGTTTTTGTATACAGAGTCCAGGCTCATGGAAGACCGAGAAAACTAAACGGATCAGGCTGCAACAGAACAAAAGCAACAGCAGAGGGAGGGGGGAAAACAGCAACAGCTGTGGGAGGTGGACAAACAATGGGTGAGGGGAGGAATGAGGGGCAGGAGTGGATGTATGGAGTGGATAAGTTGGATACAGAAAGAACCTCTCAGGAGAGAACACTGGAAATTTGGAAGGAGGATGGATTGGGGTGGGGAGGGTACATTAAATTAATATAGTTAAACATACAGTAATTAACATTACACTTCATCTGTTTTGTCCACCAACATCACCTCCAAACCATCACCTTCTGGGGCCCCGTCTTGAATGATCCGTCACATATGGGCCCTGGTTGTCTTGGGGTCCCAAGCAAGTACATGGGTTGCATGGTCTAAACGCCGCCACGGTAGACGGCAGAGAGGAGAGCGTGCGTACCTGTAGGCCATCCTGTCAGCCCAGGTCTTAGCTTAACGTATTGTTAATAAAGAAACTGCGATTCCCATGTTGTATTTATTTGTTCAAATGTTTCTCGTTTTGTGTGATGCATTTCTTCTGGTTTAATGTGGAGCTTTGCCTGCATTCGGAGCTTTTCACAAAGCAGGAAGCAGCCACCGGTAATGGTGGACTGCAGAACGTATCAACGCACGCACGGACACACACCACACTTTTTGCATTCTGTAATTGATATCCTGCATTGTAATTAACTTCTTCATTATTTCTTAAAATTAATAAATCACCTGCCTCTGTTTTCCTGCAATGTAATAATTTTAACAGATTCATTGACAATGTCTATCAAAATATTTGACCATCTTCTGTCCATCCACAGCTCTTTTGACTGTGACATGGTCCTACAATCACGACATGGGAAAGAAGCTTTCACTGAACGCCTGGCAAATGGCGTCGCCCGCTCTATATGCGCCTACACATACAATACCAGTTCCGACAACTTCCTTTTCAAGAACCCCGTTGAGTCATATGATCACCTTTTTGAAAGTAACTGTCTCAGCCTGACAATTGCAGCAGGTGCATTCTGGTGGTTGGGGCTGATAGTGATAACCTGCCACGTATGGAGGAGGCAAACACAGAGGATGGAGAAGACGAGAGAAATGTTCGTGCGACGGATGTATGACAATCTGTGTGTTGCTGCGGACATGTTGTTGAATCGGCGGTACGATGAAGAATATATCGAGATAAAAAAGTAAGTTTCTTTTTTTTAGCGAATTATTGTTGAGCTTATTCTGCTCATGAGGAAATAATAATATGAGTTCCCTTTGGAGGAATTTCCAACACAGGAGGAGGCCATTAGGCCCATCCAAGATGAGTTCCCTTTGGAGGAATTTCCAACACAGGAGGAAGCCATTAGGCCCATCCAAGCATGCACAATGAACGGTTGCCAACCTTTGTTAGTTGCGAAATCGAGCATTTTTCAAGTATATTGGTTCGTCTTGTGCATTATTCTGTCTGTGTGTTTGTCTGTCTGTATGTCAATCGACTACAGGTCACAATTTTAAACCGATATTTACGAAACTTCACCAAATGGTGGAGTTAGTCATAAGGAAGACGCCCATTGATTTTGAGGTCACATGATCAAAAAGTCAACGTAGGCCAAACAACTTTGTCGAATTTCTAAAATCCGCAATTTACATGTCATTGACTTGAAATTTGAAGAGGATTTGCATATTTGGTTATTTAATGCAACCACTAATTATTTTTGAGGTTAACATAGGCCAAAAAGGTCAACATAGGCCAAAGGTCAACATCGGCCAAAGGTCAACAACTTAGGTGGAGTTCCTAAAATCCTCAATTTTCATCTGATTGACTTGAAATTTGAAGGGGGATATGCATATCAGGTTACTGAGTTCAACTACCAATTACTTTTGAGGTCAACATAGGCCAAAAGTCAACAACTTATTTTCGGGATTTCACAAGTATCGTGCTATGCACGGCATATTTCTTGTTTCTTTGTCTGTGTCCTATCCTTTTGTAAATGCTGTGCATTAAGCAAGGAAGCAGCACGTACCATTATTAATGTTTTTGTATGGCTCGGCTGGGGTTCGAACCACCGACCTCCCAGACTCAGAGCAGTCGCTCTAATGTCTAACCATTACACCAACGAGTCTGGTTAAGGCCTTATGGTACCCTTCAAAAAGAGTAGGCCATTGTATTCTGGTTCCATGGCCAAATTTCTGAATATCGTGCCCTGATTTATGGCGCATCATGCAACAACGGAATGTCTGCGCCTCCAGAAATGGTGCAAACTCATAGCCAGGTGCAGCATAAGGAATGACATTTGTTTTTTAACATTTTAAAAAAACTTTTTTTTTTATGTTAAAGGCTCCAGGCACAGACGATATAGTCCTCACCGAGGCCAGGCCTTCAATAAAAGAGCTGCATTGACAGAGAAGTGAAGAAAGGGAGAATAGGGTAAGAGTTTTTGAGTAAGTAAAAAAAAATCTGCTTTTTGAAAAGGGGAAGGTCGTACGTGTTTGGAAAAACATGGGAAGGTAAAGCGTTCCATAGTGTGGTGTGGAGGGGAAGAAACAAACATCATTACGGGCCACCCTTGAGTTGCCAATGGCCACACAATAATCATGCGATGTAGTGGCTTGTCGAGTATTCCGTGGTCTCACTAATGGCGGAGGTACACAAGCAGCAAGTTATTGAGAGCAGAAACGGAAGTAATATCTGTAGAAAAGAGAAAGAGAACCAACTTTGCGGTGTAATTCAAGCGGGTCGACTTTTGAGATCAGATTGGGAGAGTTGATACGTCTGATTGCTTTGGATTCAATTCTGTCCAGTAAGTATGTGGAGGTAGAACCTCCCCAGATGTGAGAGCAGTACTCTATACAAGGACGAATCAATCCTTTATATAGTTGAAGCAACTGTTGAGAGGAGAAGAATCTTTGACATCTGAACAGGACTCCCAGTTTCTTCGAGGCAGACTTACCGATTTGTGTAATGTGTGGATTCCTGGATAAATTTGATGTTAGGGTAATACCTAGTAGGTTTAATGAATCACATGGTATAATTGTAGCGCTTTCAAAGGGGATTGGAGAGTTGAGATGAGTTTTAGAGAGAGAGATGTAAAGAAATTGAGTTTTAGAAGCATTAAACTTAACCTGATTACATTTGCCCCACTGGGAAATCTTGTATTGAATCATCATTCTTGGCATTTATTTATTTTTACATCTTGCTGCGTATGAATCAATAATCCAAGCGACTCGCATTGAACGATGATTATTTCTGGATCGCATGATCCATTTTAACCTGATTTGAGTGTGCAGGTGGTAGCTATAACAGTCTTGTCACCCTAACCAGGTAGCACCCTAACCTTAACCCTAACCTGAGGAAATAATCTGAGATATGGCAGACAGAAAGATGTCAAGGAACTTGAAAGAGAAGGTTCTGATGTCTTGTGTAACGCCGGCCTATCTTTACGGTCTTGGGTAGCACCTCGCTGGGAGTTTGTATCATTTCTGAAGGCACAGACAGACACACCACTGGTACAGTGTGCCGAATAAATCAGGGCAGGATATTTAGAATTTAGTCATGGTGCCAGAATACAATGGCCTGCTCTTTTCAAAGGGATTTTAAAATTGATCCTTGTGCCACTTGATGTCTTGTATTCATGGTGTATTCACTGATGCAAAGCCTCGCTTGTGAAGCTCCAGAATGACAGTTTATAGTTGGGTTTGGAATCTAACCCAGAGGAGACAAATGAAAGGTGAGTATGAAATGTCACACTAGACTCTGGGCCCTAATTGTTAGAGCATCTGCTCTGAGTCTGCTTCCTTGTTTGATGTGCAGAATTTAAAATAGGTAGACGTACAAACAACCTCAGTTTGGCAACCATTGCGTAGCCTTTGATGGACCTCATGGCCTCCTGCATTAAAGTTCCTTGTGAGGATGCTCATATTATTATTATTATTATACTTATTATTATTATTGTAAGTATTCTGAATCAACATGAAATGACCAAAATACAGTGGTGTGGCTTTTTCATGTGTAAAACTTTGTTTTATCACAATCAAATACCCATCGATGTTTGTTTCAGATATGAGTCTTTAGTGGACGTTGACATCTATCTGTGTGCGACGATGTGGCACGAAACACAAGAGGAGATTACCTGCATACTGACATCTATTTTCAGGTCAGCTATTTCCAGGCAACAGTATTGCACAATAAAATATATAACTCATGAAAGCTCCCACCATTGTTTTATTTATATATTTATTTATTTGTTGTTGTTTTTTAACTGATGGACGAATAAAAACCCTTTGTTTTGTTCAGGTTGGACAAGCAACAAGTTCGATTTACACTGGATAGAACGTAAGAAATTCAACATCTTTTCCACATCCATTTAATTTACCTTTATTGGAATTTTAGTTGATGTTTGTCACCTCCACTCCTGAAGGGGGACGCAGATTATGTTTTCACCCCTGTCTGTTTGTCTGTATGTCTGTCTGTCTGTGAACAAAATATCTCAAAAGGTTGTGAATGGAATCTTGGTGGAGAGGTGTGTGATGAGGACGAAATGATTAGATTTTGGTAAAGATCCAGATCTGGATCCGCGGATTTTTAAATGATTCTTCACCATTGAGAGATCGGGCGAAAGAACGATATACAGGACGATATCGCAAAAGATTGTGGACGTATTTGGACAAAACTTGGTGGATAGGTTGGGTATGTAACAAGGAAGAAGATTCCGTTTTGGTGAAGATTCGAATCCAGATCCGGATCAGTGAATTTTTAAATGATTCTTCTCCATTGAGTGACAGGGCCAAAAACTATATTTAACATGATATTACAAAAAAGTTACGGACCGATTTTGACAAAACTCGATGGATGAGTGGGTTAGATGACAAGAACAAGCGAATTCGATTTTGTTTCAGGTCCTGATCCAGATCTGACCTATCCGTGGGATACAAATCGTAAACTGTTTAGCCTGGTGGAGGTATGCGTTCTGTCGAGTGCCGTTCAAGTATTAGTCTGTAATACTTCCTTTCAAAACATTTGATCATTTCATCAACTTGATTCATATGACTTCAATGCAACTCTCTGATAGGCAATCTGATCATGGCATAAATGTTGACTGGTTGGACAATTTGCGATTTGAACCATTTGATGTGATAATTTATGATTTTGCTGCAAATGAAGGATGAGACCCAGACATCATTTTTTTTGTTCATAACATTGATGAATCACAGTATTATTCTCTAAAAAAAAAATTCAGAGTATTTTTGTCAAATATATGTGACTCCAGGTTTTCTTGTGGACATTTTAATTCTAGAAGTGATCTTTAAAAATTTAACAGCAATAATGATTATTTGAATTTGTTAAATTTTCAATGTGATGTCATCGGCTTTTCTGAAACGTGGCTTAAAGAAAACATGTGGCTTCCATATATGCCAGGTTATTCATTCTTATGCAAAAGTACATGTGAAAAGAGTACATGTGGCATTGCTATGTACATTAAAAATATATTTTTATATGTTTACCGTGAAGATTCAGCATTGAATGAAAATTTATGCGCATCGTTATTTTTTGAGATGTATCGAGACAATGGCAAAAACATAATTGTTGGTGTAATATATGAAGCTCTGGATGTAAATTATGAAACATTTATGGATGCCTTGGATACACTAGTGGCTGCCATATCTATAGAAACTATAACGGCGCTCAGTAGAGAGCATACCTCCACCTGGTGAACAGTTTACGTTTTGAATCTCACAATAGACCAGAAAATCACAATACAGAATCACATTTAACAAGTTTCGTCCAAATCCGTCCATAACTTTTTGACATATCCTGCTACATATCATTTTTGGCCATATCACTCATTGGTGAAGAATCACTTAAAAAATTCTACGAGCTCGATCCAGATCCGGATCTTCACCAAAATTGAATCGATTCTTCGCTGTCAGACACAAAACCTACCCAACAAGTTTCGTCCAAATCCATCCATAACTTTTTGACATATCCTGCTATATATAGTTTTTGGCCCGATCACTCCTTGGTGAAGAATCACTTTAAAAATTCTACTAGCCGGATCCGAATCCGGATCGTCACCAAAATCTAATCATTTCGTTTCGTGTCTCACACCCAACCTCTCCAACAAGTTACACCAGTGTTTAAAACTGGGAGAAAAGCGAACTCACAAATTCTAGGTCAATTTCTATATTTCCTGTATTTTCAAAATTGTAAGAACGAATTATGTATCCAAGATTGTTGAAATCTCTAGATAAACATAAACTTCTCTGTTAGAGTCAATATGGATTCCGAAAAGGCCACTCTACATGTATGGGTCAGGGGGAGGGGGGGAGGGGAGGGGGAGTGGGAGGGGGAAGGGGAAAAAGGGAGGGGGAAAAGGGAGGGGGAGGGGGAAAAGGGAGGGGGAGGGGGAAAAGGGAGGGGGAGGGGGAAAAGGGAGGGGGAGGGGAGAAGGGGAGGGGGTAGGGTGGGGGGGGAAGGGAGGGAGAGGGGAGGACGGAGGGGGGAGGATGGAGGGGGGAGGAGGAAGGGGGAGGGAAGGGGAGGGCCAGTCAACAATGACGTTGCAGTTCTCATGGTCGGAGAGCAGCACAACAATCGCGACATCGTCCTGAATCTTCGCAATAGCACGAAGCGGATTTTGGAGACTCACCGATCCTGTGATGCCCTCCAGTACCGGCGTTGCCGGGTGGGGGAAGGGAGACCCGTACATTCCCAACCCGTACGTTCGCCCTCTCGACTCAAGCTCACTCGGACAAAAGCCTCGCACAAATTACACAGTGAAGGCCCAATGGCCATGTCTATGCCACAAATCAAGTACGTGAGCGAGTCGGGCGCACTGAATTGAAAATATATAGAACGCTCATACTCCGTGAAAAGTGAAGCCAACTGGCGGCGGGGATGGAACATCACGTGATCGCTCTGAGCGAATCAGCGCGCTGCTCTGCCACCAGTCAGAATCCGTGTATAATATTCCTCGCTGAAAAAAAATCTATGTGATACATGCTACTATCTATGCTAAATCATGCTAAATCATGCTAAATGCTAATCATGCTAAAATCTATGCTACTTGCTGTGAGTTTATGGCGGCAAGGAACATCACGTGATCGCGTCACGAACATCTTTCGTGATCACGTGATCGTGATCGTCATCAATGAGCGCGAATGAGCGAATCAGCGCGCTGCTCCGCCACTTGTTCAGATTCCGTGTATAATATTCCTCGCTGAAAAAAAATCTATGTGAAACATGCTACTATCTATGCTAAATCATGCTAAATCATGCTAAATGCTAATCATGCTAAAATATATGCTACTTGCTGTGAGTTTTTGGCGGCAAGGAACATCACGTGATCGCTCTGAGCGAATCAGCTCGCAGGCGATGTAACCGTTGGCGCGCAGTGACTTTGCTTTTGCTTTGCTGCGCTGCGCGCCGTCCGTGCGCTACGCCGCGACGAGTAGGAGGGCCGCCATGGTGGCGCTGAAGCCTTGGGCGCGGGCCCGGGTGGAGCCGCCGCGGGTGCAGATCTTGGTGGTAGTAGCAAATATTCAAACGAGAGACTTTGAAGGCCAAGGTGGAGAAGGGTTCCATGTGAACAGCGCTTGGACATGGGTGAGTCGGTCCTAAGTGACGGGCGAAGGCCTTACGGACGATGTTGGGCGATGGGCTCCCATCTGCCCCGGTGCGAGCGAAAGGGAATCAGGCTCAGATCTCCGAACCCAGAGTGCGGAGAAAGGTCGGGGGATGGCTCGTGCTTGCCGCGGCCTCCCAACGTTGCGGTAACGCAAAGCACGCCTGGAGACGGCGGCGGGGGTGCCGGGAAGAGTTTTCTTTTCTTCGTTTCTTCGTGAAGGGACGGGCGCCCTGGAATGGGTTTTACCCGAGATAAGGGCCCGCGCCCTGCAGAGCGTCGCGGCTCCTGCGGCGTCCGGCGGGCCCTCACCGCCCCTTGAAAATCTGGGTGCGATGACTGAATCTCGCTCTAGGCCGTACCCATATCCGCAGCAGGTCTCCAAGGTGAACAGCCTCTGGTGCGATGGAACAATGTGGGTAAGGCAAGTCGGCAAGCCGGATCTGTAACTTCGGGACAAGGATTGGCTCTGAGGGCTGGGTCGATCGAGCCGGGGCGCGAAGCGGTGTACGGGAACGCACTCGCGGTCGGGGCGAGCCTCCGTTTCCCGGGCCCGCGGGGCTCCCGGCCCGTCGTCCGGTCCGCCGGTGCCTCGCGGCATGGCGTCGGGTTCTACCGCCGGCACGGGCGGTGCGTTCGGGGTTCGGTCCGGTGCCGTGTCCGGGGACGTCCCTCCCGTCGTGGCCCTTGTCGAGCGCCCCGCGTGGCGCGCGCGCCGGCCCCTGCGCTCGTCGTCGTTGTCGGTCACGCGTCCCCGCCGGCTCCCACGAGCCTCCCCGTCCCGTTGTCCTCCGCGGGCAACCGTGGTCGCGGCGGGGCGATGGTTCTTGGCGTTGCCGGCGGGGCTGCGGTCGGCGCTTGCGGCGCGACGCTCGGACCGTCACCACGCGCGTCTCGTCGGGGGTCTAACGTGCACCTCGGGTGGCGGCGGGAAACTCTCCGGTGCCGGTGCCGGTTTCCGGGTCCCCGGCCCCGTCCTTCGGCTGGCGGGCCTGCGCCCTCTCGCGGTGCGTCGGCGTCGGGCGTCCTGGGCCGGATCGGCCCGGCGGCAGTCCCGGAGCACGAGATACTCTGTTGCGAACGTGAGCCGTTGCCTCCCTGTGGAGCGGTGCTCTGCCACCGATTCAGATTCCGTGTATAATATTCCTCGCTGAAAAAAAATATGGATCTAAAGATGAAAGGAAAAAAATCCTATGTGGTGTGAATGGCAATGTTCCTCGCTGAAATGTGAAAAAACGCAATCACTTTTCGCTCAGATTTACGTGCGAACGCATAACTGTGAGTTTATGGCGGCAAGGAACATCACGTGATCGCTCTGAGCGAATCAGCGCGCTGCTCTGCCACCGGTCAGATTCCGTGTATAATATTCCTCGCTGAAATGCGCTGAGGTAAAAATATGGTAAATAATATTATGAAATATTTATTTTTAGGTCGGCCATGTTCTTCCCAGGCTCAATGGCCATGTCTATGCCAAATATCAAGCACGTGATCCTCTCCGTTTAGGAGTCTATCGGTAACATTACACACACACACACACACACACACACACACACACACACACACACACACACACACACACACACAAACGGTGTTTTATCTATCTATAATTCCAGTAATCTCTGTGTGTCTGTGTGTGTGTATGCGACCGCTGTTTCTCGACAACCACGGGTCCGATATACTTGAAACTTGCCAAGTATATTGCTGGGGACCCGAGGATGTGCCTTTTCAAGGTTTCATATTAATCGGAGAAGTAGTTACCGAGCTATGTCCAAAAAACGATTCAACCAATCAGAGAGCAGCGAGCTATCACGTGTGCCGAACGTGGCGAACAGACTCTGCCTCGGACGGCACATTTGAGAGCGTATTCATTTATTTCCCGTTGGCAAACTATGTTGGCGCTATGTTGGCGTTAAACTATGTTTTAAAACTAATTAAAACTAATTTGCGATTCTTTCGCTTTCCTGCGCGTTTGTGCACGCTATGGCGATTTCTTTACCAAACTCCGCAAGCCGTTCGCTTTGGACCAAACCATTTCATGTAAATAGAGGGGGGGGATTGTCACCGTACTCGCAAGCCGTTCGCTTTGGACCAAACCATTTCATGTAAATAGAGGGGGGGGATTGTCACCGTACTCGCAAGCCGTTCGCTTTGGACCAAACCATTTCATGTAAATAGAGGGGGGGGGGGGGGGTTGTCACCGTACTCGCAAGCCGTTCGCTTTGGCTTTGCGAATGGACCAAACCATTTCATGTAAATAGAGGGGGGGGGGGGATATAATTTTAGATATACGTATATAGTACGGGCATGCCCTAGTATATATAGATGTATGCATGTATGTCCCTTCCACTGGCATTTTGTGGTTTATTCCCTTTAAAGTTCGTTTTCTTTGCAAACGTTGGTCCGATTGACACAAAATTATCACCACAGGAGCGCCTCCTCCTGTGGAATTAAAAAAAGATAACTATGACGTCACATGTCACGTGGTATGGACGCCATCTTGGAAAAACCGAAAAACTTTGCACCTCTTGATCTCTGAAAGTGCTCATGGAAAAAATTGAAACGTGGCTCATTGTAAACTACTCCCCAGGGGGAATAACATATGTTAATGATGATGTTGGAGGTGCCTTCCTATAAATCGACAAGTAAAATGCTTGATCCGATCAGTGTGATATTTCTTGAGCGTGATCTCGGAATAAATTGGGTAAGAAAAAATATTGATGTCATCGGTCACGTGGTTCAGCAGTCATGTTTTGCGGCGTAGCTCGTAAAGCAATCGTAGAGCATTGCATTGCCATCTGGAACAGCGTTTGTCTATCCGTCCGGTGTATGTATGTATGTATGTATGTCCCTTACAAATGTCCAGCAATCAGAGCTGAGGATCTGGTCACATGACTGGGACAGCAGATCCTCCACTCAGCAGATACAAGCCCGGCTACGCTGTTTTTAGAGTATTGGTCTTGTTTAGTAAAAAACAAGGAAACTCCTTAAGATTTAGACCAAATTAAGATCCTGGTGTATCTATCTATAATTCCAGTAATCTCTGTGTGTCTGTGTGTTTGTTTGTCTGTGACCGCTGTTTCTCGACAACCACGGGTCCGATATACTTGAAACTTGCCAGGTATATTGCTGGGGACCCGAGGATGTGCCTTTTCAAGGTTTCATATTAATCGGAGAAGTAGTTACCGAGCTATGTCCAAAAAACGATTCAACCAATCAGAGAGCAGCGAGTTATCACGTGTGCCGAACGTGGCGAACAGACTCTGCCTCGGACGGCACATTTGAGAGCGTATTCATTTATTTCACGTTGGCAAACTATGTTGCCGCTATGTTGGCGTTAAACTATGTTTTAAAACTAATTAAAACTAATTTGCGATTCTTTCGCTTTCCTGCGCGTTTGTGCACGCTATGGCGATTTCTTTACCAAACTCCGCAAGCCGTTCGCTTTGGACCAAACCATTTCATGTAAATAGAGGGGGGGGGGGGATTGTCACCGTACTCGCAAGCCGTTCGCTTTGGACCAAACCATTTCATGTAAATAGAGGGGGGGGATTGTCACCGTACTCGCAAGCCGTTCGCTTTGGACCAAACCATTTCATGTAAATAGAGGGGGGGGGGGATTGTCACCATACTCGCAAGCCGTTCGCTTTGGCTTTGCGAATGGACCAAACCATTTCATGTAAATAGAGGGGGGGGGATATAATTTTAGATATATATATAGTACGGTCACGCGGGCCGCACCAAGGAACGGGCACCCACGTACGGGCACGTCCTAGTAATGAAAGTATACCACGATTTGAATGGACTAAATATCTCGGTGTTTATATTGATAGTAAATTATATATCAAGGAAATTCTATGTTTGTGAACTTTAAAAGAAGGTTTCCCAAGGTATTAGTTGAATTTCACAAGCCTGAAGTGCTTTCTCTCCCAAAATGTACTCCGACTGTTGTACTTTGACCTTGTACTTCCTTTTTTAAAATCATATTGTACTCTTGTATGGGGTAATACATTTCAGTCGAATCTTAATAAATTATTTGTTTTACAGAAAAAACTTATTTGAACTAGAACGGCACTCAGTAGAGAGCATACCATACCTCTGCCTGGTTGGCCATATCACTCAATGGTGAAGAATCACTTTAAACATTATACTAGCCGGATCCGGATCCGAATCTTCACCGAAATTGAAACAATTCTTCCTTGTCACACACATAACCTGTCCACAAAGTTTCGTCCAAATCCGTCCATAACTTTTTAAGATATCCCACTATGTATCGTTTTTGGCCCTATCTCTCAATGGTGAAGAATCACTTAAATTTTTACGAGCCGGATCCGAATCCGGATTTTCACCAAAATCTAATCATTTCGTCCTTGTCACATACACTACCTCTCTGCCAAATTCCGTCTGAATCCGTCCACAACTTTTTGAGATATCTTATACACAAACAAACAAACAAATGAAAAATCGGTCAGAGACCGAGGACTTGCCGAAATGCACTTTTTTATCGGCCATTTTAAACAAATATGGCGGCCGAACCACGTGACCGATTACGTCATCATTATTTGTTTTCTAAACTAATTTATTCCTTGATGATGCTCAAGAAATTTCATCTTGATCGGATGAAGTTTTGTACTTGTCGAATTTTGACGTCATAATGGAGGCACCTATGACATCATCATTAACATATTTTATTCCCCATGGAGAGTTCTTTACAATGAGCCATGTCTCAATTTTTTCTATTCAGCACTTTTGGAGATATAGAGGTGCAAAGTTTTTCGGTTTTTCCAAGATGGCGGCCGAACCACGTGACCAATGACATCATCATTGACATATTTCATTCCCCATGGAGAGTTCTTTACAATCAGCCATGTCTCAATTTTTTCTATTCAGCACTTTCAGAGATATAGAGGTGCAAATTTTTTCGGTTTTTCCAAGATGGCGTCCGAACCACGTAACCGAAGACGTCATCATTATTATTTTTTCTCCACCAGTTTATGCCGTCATGTCGCTCAATAAATTGCATCTTGATTGGATGAAGTTTTGTACTTGTTGAATTAATAAATTACGTAATGGAGGCCTTGGGCCGAGAGAGTTAAAAATTGGGCACAGTCTATTCCAGGGCAAGACAAATAAGTGTGTAAAGGTTGGTGATTCTACGTGCAACGGTGTAGACATAGTACTGCGAACAAACAGACAAACAGACAGACGGACAAATTGACAAACCAACCGATCAACATACTTTCCGGAATCTTTTCCGGCAAGTAACAAACAGACAGACAGGGGTGAAAACATAACCTCCATCCACCTTTGGTGGCGGTCATAATATGTGGGATGCCATCTGGATCTCAAAAGGAATCAATTATTTTATTAGATAAGATTAATAAAAATGATTGATCTCAACCTTTATCAACGAGGTATTTTTATGTCTAAAAGTGTGAATAGACAGCTCCCGTCTCATTTATGTAACCTGTCCGTTTTTAATTATATGTACCTGTATATTCACCAGATCAATGTCTTGTATTCATCTCCATAAGCATAGAACTGTGTTTTTTCAGTATAATATTTGTTATTCTGGCTCTAAATTTTGGAATGGGCTCACAGGCATCTTAAAATTTCCTTCCTCATTGAATAATTTTTCACATATGTTTAAGAAATGTATAATTTTGTGTTAAATTCATTATCGTATACCTGATTTGGTTGATTTAAGTCCATTTCTCTTTTTCCTATATTGCCTTGAATTACAAATCAAAAATGTATTACCACCTACTTTTTATCTTGGTTTATTGTTTTTGCTTATGTAATTTGTTTGTATTGTTATTTGTAATTTTTGGGTTTTTGTTATGACGTGCCCAAAACAAGCAATTTGCTTCTTAGGACTGATGCCACCTTCTGTTAATGTTTTGTATTGTATTTGAAGAAGGAAATAAATGTTGATTGATCCTTAAAATTCCAATCATTACTTGTCGATTTACTTGAGTTATTTAGCTGGTTACAGAATGCGATCACAATGGGCTTTCAAAACTAGGAGAGGGGGAGGGGGGGACAAAAGCTATGTCGTTGTGGCCTCACGTGGGGGCGTGGGGTGCCGAGGAGCATAAATTCTCTATGTAAATGTGCACTGTGTAGTGCCTCCTGTTGGTGGCAAAGGGTATTGCAATTACCTTTTTTTACCAAGGTAACGCTGAGGTTGAAGCACTATTGGTTGGCATGGGTAAATTTGTCTTCCTCCCCTCCCCCAGCCCATTCCCCCTTTCCATCCCCCTTCACCTCCCTCCTCACCTGCCTCCCCTTCACCTCTCCCCTCCTTCTCTCCCTTCATCCTGCCCCCTCCCCTCCCACTTCCCCCTTCACCTCCCCCCTCACCTGCCTCCCCTTCACCTCTCCCCTCCCTATCCCTTTCACCTCTCCCCTCCTTCTCTCCCTTCCCCCTGCCCCCTCCCCTCCCACTTCCCCCTTCACCTCCCCCCTCACCTGCCTCCCCTTTCACCTTTCCCATCCTTCTCCCCTTCACCCCTCCCTGAGCATCCCTCACAACCTTTTTATTTTATTTTTTATTTTTTTCTATACGACGTCGAGGCTCGTGTAAGATGTAACACATAGAACATATAATAAAGGGAACAGGAGACAAGAGGGGGAGAGAGAGGGAAATAACATCAGCAGAGGACATGGACATCGGGAGATCTGTGGAAGGGAGGGGGCTTTTTGTTTTTTTTGTATACAAGATCGAGGCTCGTGAAAGAGCTAACATTAATCACACAAAAAATCAAACCGACACACAAAAAACAAGGGGAGCGGCAGACAAGATGGGGAGAGAGGGGGAAGGACACAAACACAACATTTGAGAGCAGGGACATCGGGAGGACTTGGGGGAGGTGGGAGAGGTATAAAACATATGAACACTGCAAGGACTCTGGGGTGAATTAGCGGGGGTAGAAAAGATCAAGGTTTTGGATGGGGGAAGATAAGAGATGGTGGTGAACAGCTGTTTTAAAGACCTGGAGGGAGGAATGGGATTGAAGGGAGTGGGGGAGTTTGTTCCAGAGGTGGGTGAAAAGGGGAATGAAAGAGTGAAGGTGAGCAGAGAGCCTAGATTTTGGCAGTTTAACCATAAGAGGGTTGCAGGCAGATCTTGTGTGACCTGAAGGAATATTGGGGGGACAGAGCACAGAGAGAGCTGGGGGAGCAAGGCCGGAGAGGAGTCGGTAGAAGACAGAAGACCACCAACCTGCCTGCGGTGAGTGAGTGAAAGGCCCTCGGAGTTAACTTCATCGCAGGAGCTTCCAATGATTCTGAAAGCTTTGGCCTCAACAGCGTGAAGCCGAGCTAGGTGTGAGGCAGGAGCACCAGCCCAGAGGGGGGAACAGTATTCCATTGAGCTGCGGATGAAAGCCTTGTATGTGGTGAGGAGCTCAGGTGTGCCAAGGAAGGACTTCGCACGATGGAGGATGCCCATTGCCCAGTCGGCGACTGGCTTTGGAGGGCCAGCTTGGAAATGTGGTTTTCCCAAGAAAGATCACGGCAGATAGTGAGACCCAAAAGCTTGAGCGACAGAACTTCTTGGAGAGGATTGTTGAGAAAGTAGATGGGAGGGTTTTCCAGTCGGTCCTTTCGGAGAGACATTGTAAGAGTGTGAGATTTGTCAGGATTGAAAGACATGTTCCACTTGTTTGACCAGTCTGTGATTTTGTCCAGGTCCGCAGAGAGTGAGGAGGCTGCAGACTGCCGATCTGAGGGATTAGGAATGGAGCGGCAGATAGTGGAGTCATCAGCAAAGAGATAGAGATTATTTTCCAGAGAGTCGGAGAGATCATTGATGAAGACCAGAAATAGTACAGGGCCCAGAACACTACCTTGGGGAACTCCAACCAGAACAGGAAGGGGAGATGAGAGAAATCCATTCAGGGCCACACGTTGCCTATGACCAGAGAGGAAGTCCGCAAGCCATGAGTGGAGATTTCCATGGATACCATAGGAGGAGAGTTTGGTGAGCAGAGCTGGGTGCCAGACCGTAACGAAGGCACCTGATATGTCAAGTGAGACAGCTCTGATTTCCTGTTTGGCATTGAGGACCTCCATCCATTGTTGAGACAGCAGAAGCAACATGTCCAGAGTAGAATGACCTGGTCTGAATCCAAATTGATGATCAGAGATCAAGCCATTGGAGAAAAGGAAGGATTTGATATCCGAAGCAATGATGGATTCCATGACTTTGCTGATAATTGGAAGCAGGCTGATTGGTCTGTAGTTGCAAGGATCTGTTTTTGCAACTTTTTGTGTAAAGTGGTAATGTTTGCTGATTTCCAAGATGCTGGCAGATGACCTTGAGCAAAAGAGAGGGTGAAAAGAACAGAGAGAGGGTGAGATAGAGCGGCAGAGCAGGATTTTAGGACCCGTGGGCTGATGCCATCTGGTCCAGTTGCAGAATCAGAGTCGAGGTTTGATAAAAACTTCTCCACCTTGTCAGGAGAGAAGGACACAGAGTCCAGGAGCAGTTGGGTTCGACTGGGAAAGGTGGGAACAGAGAAAGATAGGTTTGGGACACAAGATTTTGAGGCAAACACAGAGTTGAGGCATGCGGCTTTGTCACGTGCGGTGTCAACTGTGTAGCCATTTGAGGTAAGGGAGGGGATGGAGGGGGAACAAACACCAGAAATGGATTTGACCAGACGCCACCAGGATTTGGAGGAAGGAGACAGGTTTGAGAGTTCAATCTTGAGTGTGGAGAGATAGTGCTTCCTGGCACTCCTGAGGGTAGACACACACTTGTTTCGAGCTTGGTGGAAGGAACTGAGATTGCCTTCAGTTGTATTTGCCTTCCAAGAGGCAAAGGCAAGTTGTTTCAGGGCAACTGCTTCACCACAAGATTCAGTGTACCATGGACGGGAGGAAGGGTAAGACAACTGAAGACGAGATGGGATAAATCTGTGCATGAGAGAGAGCAGTTTGCTTTGGAAGAATTCCCAGGAAGAATTGATGTCAGAGGCAGTAGAGATGGGAGACCAGTCCAGATGATTGATGGCTGCTTGCAGACCGTGCCAGTCGGCCTGAGTGAAATGCCAGACTCGTCGGCGCTGAGGAGGCTCTCTGAGAATGACCAGAGAGATGTCCACTTTAACAAGCACATGATCAGAAGAACCGATTGGAGCAGAAGAAGAGCAGCAGACATTTGCAGGGAAGTTAGTCATAACCAAGTCCAGAAGAGAAGATACTCCATTGACTAGATCTGGGTCGGGAAATTGACAGATTGTGTCAGTCCCAATGAGACGCAGAAGTCCTTTGCTGAGGTGCCATGGCTGGTGAGAGATGAAGCCACACCCAGCCAGCTGGCATGATGACAGTTGAAGTCGCCACATATGAGAAAGAGAGAGTTTGGATGAGTTAATAGAAGTTGGTCCATGTTGTCCGACAGCGAAATGTAAATGGAGTCATCACTGTTTGGAGTACGGTACAGAACACATATGAACAAAAGGTGGGAGCGGAGAGGAAGCCATAGCCAGAGGTACTCCTGGGGGTGGGGTGGAGAGAGGGCAGTGCAGGGAGAGTGAGGAAGAGAGTTTTTGATGAAGATAGCCATCCCACCACCAGGACGAGGCTCAGGTCTATCGTACCGGAGGAGGGAGTCACCAGGAAGAGATATTAAGGAATCAGAGACATCTTGAAGGAGGAAAGTTTCTGTTAAGCAGATCAAGTCTGGATTGTCAGAAGCAACCTGAATGGAGAGATCAATCAGGTTTGAGCGAAGGCCCCGGATGTTTGAGGTCCATTCCGTTAATGAGGAGAGAGGGGGAGCATCGGGTGCAGGACAGGGGAGGGGAGGGGTAGGGTCAGATGAAGGGTGAGAGGGGGAGGTAGGAAGAGCAGTTGATAGTGTGTCAGAGATTACAGAAGAGTTACAAGAAAGGGAAGGATGAGGAGTACGAAAGGTTTGATGGTGATGGGATGAGGCACAGTGAGGGGTTGTTTGAGGGGGGCAGAGGAATGTAGAAGGTTGGGGGAGGTGGAGGTATGAGATAGAAGGGAGACAAAGTGGGGAGGAGGCAGCTTTGAGAAGGAGGTGGGAGGAGGGAGAATTTGGGAGGGATGGTTGGCAGGGAGATTTGAAGGGGAGGGGTTGTGGGAGAGTTTTGAATGGGAGGGGCAAGGGGGGAGTTTAGGAGGGGAAGGGCAAGGGGGGAGTTTCGGAGGGGAGGGGCAAGGGGGGAGATTTGGAGGGGAGGGGTAATGGGGGAGATTTGGAGGGGAGGGGCAAGGGGGGAGTTTAGGAGGGGAGGGGCAAGGTGGGAGTTTAGGAGGGGAGGGGTAAGTGGGGAGATTTGGAGGGGAGGGGCCATGGAGGAGTTTAGAAAGTGGATGATTAATGAAAGATGAACATTTATAACAAATTGGGTTTGTTGTGATTTTCAAGTTAGCGATCCGTTTAAGAACGATGGTGGAGGGGTGGGATGAATGAGAATTTAGAGCATGGAGTGATTTGGAATCATAAGAGATTGAATATTTTTTTGAAATGGAATGAGTTGAAGAGGAAATTGAAAGGAGCCATTTAAATAGGAAGAAAAACAGCGTGTTGTAATATACGACTGAATAAAACATTCCAGGGGAAAGTTTAAACATATTTAAACAGAACCGTGAAGAACAATCTTATATTCACAAAAATACCAATGGGGAGTGGGAGCCTAGAGGGACGACCACGAGACACTTGAACAGGGCAAAAGGTGGAAGGCAAGGGGAATATAGGGGCGGGGCGAGACAGCGCACGTGGGCAGAGGCAAAAGCACACGATGGGACAAAAGCACACGAGGAGAAAGGGAAATAAAAGTTGTTTTGGTTTTTTTTTGGGGGGGGGGGGGGTGTGGGGTTACAACGTTAGACAAATAGTAGATGTTCGGTGAAGTTTGGGGGAGAAGGGAAAATCAAAAAACCGAGCAAAACCAGCGAAGGAAGAAACAAAACTTCGACGGGGGAAGCCTGAGGCTGCAAGGCCTCACACGCCGTGTGGCAAACGATTAATCTATGAAAAATAAACACTGAGAAACATCCAAGGGACACACTATAAGTTCACACGCCGAAAGATAAAATACAGTTTCGACAAAATAGAATTGTGAACAGACTTAACTTTGAAAACGTGGAGACCGTGTGGAGCTTCGAAATTTCGTGACGTCGTCTCGAGATCTCGTGAGATCTCCCAAGCTGGGGAGGAATACTCAGGATAAACAAGATGGACACCACAAGAACTTTCAGGAAAGACCTCGGGATTTGAAGAAGGTGGATTTAGGATGAATTAACAGTGGGTAGAAAAGATCAAGTTTATGGATGGGGAAAGGTAAGAGATGGTGGTGATCAGCTGTTTTGAAGACCTGGATGGAAGAGTGGGATTGAAGATAATGTGGGCGTTTGTTCCAGAGGTGGGAAAAAAGAGGAATAGTGAAGGTGAGCAGTGAGTCTTGATTTTGGCAGTTTCACCAGAAGAGGGTTGCTGGCAGATCTTGTGTGTCCTGAAGGAATATTGGGGGGGACAGAGCACAGACAGAGAAGGGGGTGCAAGGCTGGAGAGGAGTCGATAGAAGACAGAAAGGCCGCTGACCTGCTTGCGGTGAGAGAGTAAAAGGCCCTCAGAATCAGCTTCATTGCAGGAGATACCAATGATTCCAAAAATCTTGGATTCTACAACATGAAGCTGTGCTGGGTGTGACGCAGGGAGCACCAGCCCAAAGGGGAGAGCAGTATTCCATCGAGCGTCGGATGAAAGCTTTGCATGTGGGAGGAGCTCAGATGTGCCAAGGAAAGACTTCGCACGTCAGAGGATGCCCAGACGGCGACTGGCATTGGAGGCCTGCTTGGAAATGTGGTTTTCCCAAGAAGGATCATGGCAGATAGTGAGACCCAAAAGCTTGAGTGACAGAACCTCTTCGAGAGGATTGTTGAGAAAGTAGATGGGAGGGTTGTCCAGACGGTCTTTTCAGATAGACATAGTGAGGGTGTGAGATTTGTCAGGATTGAAAGACATGTTCCACTTGTCAGATGACGAATAATGAATCATCCTTTTCCATGTTCTCGACAAACAGATGAGTGCACATGTGGTGCCATCCTAAAGACCTCGACAACCCTGAGTGATTGATTCCAACTGTTTTTCTTCCTCGAATTCAGTTGGTTCTGTGATGTTGTGTGGTGCATTTTCCTGGCATGGTTTGGGTGCGGTCATTCCCTTAGAAGGCAAGGTCAATGCCAATCGCTACTTGATGGAACTGAGTGATCATCTTCACCCCATGTTGCAGCATTTATTTCCTGCAGTGAGCAGCGTCTTCCAGATTGACAATGCCCCCATCCACAGAGCACGTGTGGTCACCTCATGGTTTGATTACCATGACACTGTTATCCATATGTCATTGCCTTTTTCGTCACCAGATCTGAACCCAATCGAGCATTTATGGGTTATTCTGGAACGTCGCCTGACGTTTGAGACTGTTTTCCAACTCCATCAAACAAGTGTGACTTGATTGACTTTCCCTTGGAAGAATGATACCGTATCACTTCTGCAGAAGTCCAGATGCTGGTGGACTCTATGCCACCGCGAATACAGGCCGTACTGGCCTCATGTGGTGGCCCGATACCCTATTAAGTGACTTTACTTTGGTGCTTCCATCTTTATGTTCATACCTGCATATATATATATGCAGGTTACGTTCCAGAACCCCCCGCGTTAGACGAAAATCCGCGAAGTAGCGACCATATTTTTATTTTATTATTTATATATATTTTAAAGCTTTATTACCCTCCCCACACTCTTATTAACCTTTCCCACACTCTTATTAACCTTTCTCACACTCTTATTAACCTTTCCCATACTCTTATAAACACTTCCTATACTCTTAAACACTTTTTACACTCTTAAACATACGTAATTTTAACAACATATAAAATTCTAATGGGTACTCACCATTGAAGATACTGTAGCTACCCATGGGTCCCCCAAGCAAGACCAGCATCAGAATCTCCTTGCTCCAGCCGGTGACGTCACCGGCGGGGATCCCCGGCGCGAGAGTGGCTGGTCACGTGACCGCTAAAGCGTGCCGCGCTTTGCGGGTATAATCAGCTACACCTGTTGATCACGTGACCACCGAAGCACGCCACGCTTGAGAGGCGTGGCTTTCGGTTTCTGGTTGTGCTTTATAATGCAGCCCGATATTAAAACGGGCTTTTCAGTGTTCCCGAGTTGGTTTTGAGAATAAATATCTTCTCGGACGAGTTTGTGTCTTGCCCGTCATTTCGTCCGTATCAAGCAAGAGCCCCGGCTCTTCAATACTACAACTTGCGTGATGAAGATGATGATGAATTAGCTGTGCAGTACTGATGACGATGAAGGTGATGACGATGATGAATGTACTGCACAGCCAGAAAGAGCATTACAGTTACCCATTACGTGGGTAACTCGCGCAAGTGGAAGCTGCCGCATCTGCGTTTTCCATACGCACGACTCTTTGTCTACCCTTCTACTGTACACTATGTACAGTATTTTATTTCTTGTAATATGTTTTAATTACTGTATTTTTCTTATTTCTTTACGTTTTTTAATTTTTTAGGCTAGAAAATGCTTATTTTACCACAAAAATATTTAAAATAATAGTATATAAAAATACATTTATACCGCAAAATCCCGCGATATAGCGAAAAATCCGCGATATAAATTTACATATACTAGCGAGAAAAACCCGCGATGTACCGAAGCCGCGAAAAGTGAACCGCGATATAGCGAGGGATGACTGTATATATATATATATTTTTTTTTTTTTTTTTTTTTTTTTTTTTAATAAACGAACAAATTCCAGCATGGGGTTAGTGTGAAAAAATTCTGACTCAACCCAGGACTCAAACCCAAGGACCTCATCGCTTACTTGGCAACAGCCCACTGAGCTATTGATTCTTCAGGTGAACCTCAAATTTCTCACACTAACACTGCAAGATTTTTAATAACCTGAGATTAAGCTTTGAGGCTTATCTGAAGTTCTGCCATATATTAATACCAAGACGCACACCATACAGACCTCTATATAGTGTTATTTTAATATACAGAATATACTTCTTACCTGTGACATGTCACAGGACTACAAGAGCTTTGCGTTGTTGTTGTTGTTGTTGGGATTCTATTTTGTGGTCAATTTTTGAAATGTGCACCCATTGATTGGACAGCTTCCGGACCACACCCACATCTGTTGCTTGACTCCACCCACCATAATACCAGGACGAAATGATATGGCCACTATCTTGTTTCCTGGTTGGCCTAACTAGGCCTGTATAGACCTCTGCTGATTATACTCTGTCCGGCTTTGTTACTCAGATTTCCATTGGCTTTGTTTGAGTCGAATGTTAGATTATTAGAAAGGTTTAATAAAGGCCATACACGCCTCCTTAAAAAAATTGCATTGAATAATTTTTGAATGGCACCATGTACTGTACGTTTTTTTTTTTTTTTTTTTTTTTTTGTGTATACAGAATTGAGACTCATGTAAGAGCGAACACACTGAACATGAAAACATGCACAGACACATAAAACATGCAATGAAGGGAGCGGGAGACAAGAGGGGGAGTGAGGGAAGCACACAAGCACAACAACAGTTGAGAACAGGGACGTCGGTAGATCTGTGCAAGGGGGAGGGCTGGATGAGGGAGGAGGGGTACACGGGACAAAGCAAATTAACACTTCTAGGAATTTCAGGAAAGAAGTTGGGGATTTAAAGAGGCAGATTTGGGGAGTTTTAACGGTGGTAGAAAAGATCAAGGTTTTGGATGGGGGAAGATAAGAAATTGTGGTGAACAGCTGTTTTAAAGTTGTTGTTAAATGTTAAATGCTGAATGCGTTTTTCCCAATCGGTCCATTACCGTATTTTTAAAGCCAATTTAGTCAAGCTTAATGACAAAGTCCTGTACTTAAAATGACCACGTGTACAGGTTTTTATGAACAAAGGGTTAGTTACTATTGAGAGTCGGACCTTGGTAACTCAACACACTTCAGACATGGTTGAGGGCCGAGCCTAGATCTACTGTAACCTATACACCCCAGAGAGGATAATAACATAACCAGTCCTGCCGCTTCCTGCTGAAACCAGACACAGCTGTCCGTCAGATTCATAATTGATATTAATTGTATCATACCCACAACTGCAAGGATGAGGTGGTTGAGTGGATAGAGGAGGCGATAAATGTCTATTTTGTGTCGCAGGTTGTGACCACAATGCGGTCATTCTAGTTCAGTAAGTAATGCGCAAACCCCACCCCCATGCGCAAACCCGGAGGGTGGGTACACTGGTATTTTGAACATAATTTGCATCGTGGGTCACTTAATTGCTTCACCAATCAAAATCTAGAAGCCTATTGTTTTGATGTCAAAAGGTCAAGGTTGCATAAAATCGTGAATTTTCATCCCATTGACTTGAAATTGAAGATTTGCATATTGGCTCACTGTGTTGGTTCACCAAAAATCCGAACAATTCATTTAGCCGTCTTGACTTGTCAATCGGTTTCCATGACAACAAATTCAGCGCATTAAAATTAAATGGGACTTTTTGTGATTTTATTTGTGCCATACCTCAATAATGAAAACCCAACACATCTTGTTTGTACATATGTGTTTCATGTGTGTAAAATTTGGTCAAAATTAGTCAAAGATCAATGTCAAGACTGTCCAAACCACATAAAACACCCATTATTCCTCAATTAGAAAATTTTCTGGGTGAATTTGTTATGTATTACGGTACATTAAGTCATGGAAAACACTTGAACATTGTCAAATCGCTGTTTCTATGGCAACAATATTTGTTTTGATTTCACAAGTATCTTATCATGCACGACATTGTTCTTGTTTTGTTTATTTGTTTATCTAATATTTAAAGCTCTTTCTAACCACTGACTCACTGACTGAGTGATATTAATGTTCGGTACCTTCCGTGTGTCGTAGCAAGCTAAAATTTGGTGTGCCGACAGACACCGAAGCCGATACACCGGGAAAAATCACAGAACCATCGGAAAGCGTCCGTAAATGAAAATTTATGGAAAAAACCTTAAACACATTTGTAAAAAAAAAAAAAAAAAACCTCTATCAATATCTAGCATTTGAAAATTGTAATTTATATAACTGTAAACTGAAATAAGCACGACAATAATGTCCATCAATGAAAAAAAGAAAAAGCGTCTATAATGAACATTTATGTAAATAAACGTAAATGCGTCTGTTAAAAAAAACCAATCTCAATCAATATCTAGCATTTCAAAATTGTAATTTACATAACTGTAAACTGTGAAATAAGCAAAACAATAATGTCCATCAATGAAAAAAAGAAAAAGCGTCTATAATGAAAATGTATGTAAATAAAGGTAAATGCGTCTGTAAAAATATATTTTTTAATCTCATTTAAAAAACAAACCTCAATCGATATCTAGCATTTCAAAATTGTAATTTATATAACTGTAAACTGTGAAAAATAAAAATCTGAATGAAAATGTACGTAAAAACCATAAACGTGTCCGTAAAATAAAATAAATAAATAAATCTAAATTGATATCCAGCAGGAGGTTGGTGATGCTTTGCCCATAATCATAAAGCTTCTATTTATTATGTACCTACGTACAAAGCACGGTTTGTTATTGCTTACACCTCACTAGATTATTATAAAATTCTATCTATTCTTCGTCTCGGTGTGTACCCTGGTTAGAATAGGTACACCGTATCCCTGCGTGTCGTAAGAGGCGACTAAGAGGGTTGGCGTCAGGAAGGGCATCCGGCCATAAAAACATTGCCTAAAAAAGAGAACCATGATAATTACAACCACATATGGGCAGGGGACAGCCCGAAGTGGAGATCGGTTTCTGAGGTTTGGGACATGGAATGTAGGGACAATGACAGGGAGCTCAGGAGAAGTGGTGGAAGTATTGGTCAGAAGAAGAGTGGACATATGTTGTGTGCAAGAGACGAGATGGAAGGGAAGTGGTGTGAGAATGGTGAAGGGTAGGCAGGGACAGAAATACAAGTTTGTGTGGCAAGGGTGCCCGGAGGGCATGAATGGTGTTGGTGTCCTGTTTTCTGAGGAGTTTGTAGACAGTGTGGTGAGTGTGACTAGAGTGAGTGATAGGTTGATGATGGTGAAAATGATGATTGGAAAGCTCTTGGTGAGCATCATCTCGGGATATGCTCCGCAGGTTGGTTGGAGCGATGAAGAGAAGGACAAGTTCTGGTGTGTGATAGAGAAGCTGATGAAAAACGTGAAAGATGAGGAAGTTGTTGTGGTAGGAGGAGACCTAAATGGACATGTGGGAAGGAGTATGGACGGTTTTGAGGGAGTTCATGGGGGTTACGGATATGGTGTGAGAAATGGAGAAGGTGAAAGGATTTTGGAGTTTGCTGATGGAGCTGATTTGTTGATTTGTAAGACTCAGTTCCAGAAAGAGGATAATAAGCTTGTTACATACACGTCAGGTGGGTCGACAACAACCGTTGACTACCTGATGGTGCGTAGGCGATATAGGGGGCACCTCCGGGACACAAATGTGATCCCGGGGGAGGAGGCTGTTTCACAGCACCACTTGGTTGTCTGCGACATGAGGGTGAAAGGTGCGAGGAGAGTTCGACGGGTGAAGTACCAACCGAGAATGAAGGTGTGGAGGTTGAAAGAGGTGACAGTAAGGTAGGCATTAAAGGAGAGGCTGAGTAGGGGAGAGGATGATGTGGTTGAGCTTGAAAGTGGTTGGACGTCAATGAAAGATAGTCTGTTGGGAGCCGTTGGTGAGGTATGTGGAATGTGGATGGACAAACGGACCACCGAGGCACTCGGAAACATGGTGGTGGGATGATGAAGTTGGAAAGAGGATTGCCGAGGAGAGGAAGAAGTTGAAGGAGTGGCAGAAGGCAAAGGGTACGGGAGCAGAAAAAGCAGAGCATGAAAGTTATAAGGCAGCCAAGAAGGCTGCAAAGAAAGAGGTAGCAAAGGCACAGGAGGCATGTAGGAAAATGTTCGGAGAACGCTTGGATTCGGAAGAGGGTCAGAGAGCGGTATTCAGGATTGCAAAGCAGATCGCGAAAGAGAGGTGTGATGTGATGGGGTGAGTTGCTTGAAGGATGAAGTGGGACAAATCGTTGTGGACCCAGATGCAATTAAACGAAGATGGAAAAGATATGTGGAAATGCTGTTGAATACAGAGAATGAATGGGATGGCAACATATAGAGTAACACAGTTTTAGGACCGGCAGAGAAGATAACTGAGAAGGAAGTTGAGGAAGCGATAAAAGCAATGAAGAGTAGAAAAGCGGGAGGGCCGACGGGAGGTGTGGGAGATATGTTGAAGGCAGCAGGAAGTTGGGGTGTGAAGAGAATGACAGAGATCTGTAATCTGGTGGTGAAAGAAGGCTGCATTCCAGTGGCTTGGGAACTGAGTACCCTCGTCCCTCTATACAAGAGGAAAGGTGACCCTCTGGAGTGTGGCTCGTACCGAGCGATAAAGTTATTGGAGCATGGAATGAAGGTATTGGAAAGAGTGTTGGAGAGGAGGATAAGGAAGAAGGTGAAGATCGACGAAATGCAGTTTGGATTTATACCAGGGAGAGGAACGACAGACATGCTCTTTATTGTGAGGCAGTTGCAGGAGAAGTACATGGAGAAGAGGAAGAAGTTGTTTCTTGGGTTTGTTGATCTGGAGAAAGCATTCGATAGGGTTCCACGCGAAGTATTGACATGGGCATTGAGGAAGTTAGGAGTGGAGGAATGGTTGATCAGAGTCGTGATGGCAATGTACAATAGAGCGCACACAGCTGTAAGGACGAAGGATGGGAACAGTGGTGAGTTTGAGGTGAAGGTGGGAGTGCATCGGGGTCGGTACTAAGTCCACTACTATTTGTAGCTGTGATGGAGGTGCTGGCTCAGAACGTAAAGGAGGGTTTACCGTGGAAGTTGTTGTATGCAGATGATCTGGTGTTGATTGCGGAAAGTATGGATGGACTGAAGGAAAAGATGAACAAGTGGAAGGAATGTATGGAGACAAAAGGTCTGAAGGTGAATATAGGAAAGACGAAGGTGATGGCAAGTGGTAAAGCATGTGGTGAGGTGGAAAGAACTGGGAAGTGGCCATGTGCTGTGTGCAGGAAGGGTGTCGGAGTGAACTCCATTCAATGTACAATGTGCGCTGAGTGGGTTCATCAAAAATGTAGTGGTCTGAGAGGGTCATTAACCAGTGTGGCAGCTACATTCAAATGTAAGGTGTGCACAGAGGGAGCTGCAGATGGAGGAAATGTTGAGTTGGATCTTGGAGACGGCATGAAGCTGGAAGGTGTGAAAACATTTTGTTACATAGGAGACATGCTGAATGGAGAAGGTGGATCAGACTCGGCAACAGTTGCTAGAGTGAGATGTGCATGGAAGAGGTTTCGGGAACTGGGTGGCGTGCTGATGAGGAGGGGAGTGTCGTTGAAGCTGAAGGGAAAGGTGTATGCTGCATGTGTGAGAAGTGTTATGATTTATGGGAGCGAGACATGGGTAATGAACGTAGAGCTGCAACGAAGGCTGGAAAGGGTGGAAATGCGAATGGTTCGGTGGATGTGCGGAGTATCGTTGAGAGAGAAGAAGCCAAATGATGAATTGTGAAAGATGATGGGAATAGAGCCTGTGATTGATGCTGTGAAGAGGAACAGGTTGAGATGGTTTGGTCATGTGTTGAGGAAGGGTGAAAGTGATTGGTAGAGAAGAGTGATGGAAATGAATGTAGAAGAAAGTAGAGGACGGGGAAGACTGAGAAAGACTTGGCTAAAGATTGTGGAAGAAGAAATGCGGGCAAGGGGGTTAACAAGGAGAGATGCAGAAAATAGGGCAAAATGGAGAAGATTGTCATGGGGACCGCAAGGCTAACCCCCGCTCTAGCAGGGAAAATGGCCTTAAAATGCATGTTGTTGTTGTTGTTGTTGTTGTTGTTGTTGTCTGCATCTCGACGTTCCATTTACTTTGTCTTGTCCTGTTTTGAAAAGTTATCTCTTTCTTAAAGACAGCACGTCCTCTTGGTTCCGCATGATGCCATGATTTTAGCCCTTTCAGCACAGTTAGTTTTTCTTTGTTGGTTAAATTCAGATCATTGTAATCCTGATAACGCGCGTATCTCGACATGCTCGTTTTTGCTGTTTAACGACTGCACATGATGTTTCGTATTCAATTGCACCTAAAGCAAAGCCATTCTAGGAGATGGGACTCCGAGTTCAAGGCCCCACAGTGGCTTTCAAACAAGGAGGTGTTTATGTTCTGGTGCCTTGGCTTTGTTTCAAAATGCTGTCGTGATGTCCAGGGATACTAGATCAGCAGCAGAGTGATGCCTCAATCATGATACAACCAGCAGACAAATTCCATATTGGAATCCTTGTGCAATATCCATTTACTTTGAGATGACTGCTTTCCACGTGCTTGCATCATGATGCTGTCAACTCAATATCTCATCCCAAAAAACCATGCACCAAGAGACTGCCATGAAAACATTTACTCTGAGATGAAGTTTGAACACTGAGAATTTATTTTTTTTTGCAAAAAAGCAAATAATAAATTTTTAAAAGGAATTCTCATATTTTGTTTGCAGTTATAAAAAGGCAGAAATAGCAAAGAAGGATAATAAATGAAGATTGAAGAGCTAATTTAGAATTGTAATGCCTCCGCAGCCGAAAGCCAGGAGTATGATGTTTTCAGTCTGTCCGTCCATCCGTCGTTCCGTTATCGGGTTTTTGTTACCATGATAACTTGTCAACCACGGTAGGGATTCCGACCAAACTTGGCACATATATGGAATGCAATAGAAAGATGAACTGATTACATTTTTGGTTCAACAGGTCAAAGGTCATGTGTTTGAAAGTCATTTGGCTGACCATAACTCGAGTTATAAGTATCTGATGTTGTCTCTCTTCTATTTATCTGTTTTCTCTCTTGCACTCGCTCTGATGTGACATTTAATCTTTCATGTGATCCTAAATTGAGATGAAATGTAACAGTGGGTTGACGTGTAACACAGGCTGAGGCATATCCATTGACGCATTCACATCGATTTCTATTTCCTAGTTTAAATTCCTATTTTACAATGAAATATTATATTTAATGTCAAAGACCATTCATTTTAGCCAGAGTCTTCAGGCATGTACTGTGTGAGCTATGTTTATATTATGACATGATGAACTTTGTATAAACAATTTACAGCTGGTCTATTATTTAAACTCATAACTGACTTCAAACCTAAAAACTCTGTTTACAGGTTAAAGCAGAACCAGGAGATGAGGCAAGCGAGATATCACCGAGAGCCTTACAATATGGAGGCACACATCTTTTTTGATGATGCCTTCAGCAAAACCAATGGCATCAAGCACATCAACGAGTATGCAAAACTTATGGTGAAGGTTCTCATTGAAATCTATGGGTAAGGAAGTGACTGAACCAGATAAATTGCTCTCTTTCACAACTCTGAACTTCCAAGTTGCCTGAACTTTCCAGGTGGATTTCCAGGAATTTTCTCAAGCTTAATGCTGCCTAAACTGATATGTTGATCCTAATGGCGTCTTCTCTGTTCTCAAAAAGATGCAAAGCCAGATAATGAACCTTTACAATTGCTATTTAATTCCTTTTTGTCTGTAGTTCAATTCCTTTGTCTATACATATATACACACACACACTGTATACGTATGTGTGTGTGTGTGTATATATATATATATATATATATATATATATATATATATATATATATATATATATATATATATATATATATAATCGTTAGATTAAATAAGACGCGGACGTAGCTTCAGGACGTCGATCTTTAATTGTCGACAAGCTTTCGACCAACAAAGGTCTTCTCCTGAGTCTACAAAAACAGCAGGCATGTATATCAGTCAAGTATGTATGGTGATATGTGTGTGAGATGTGTGATGTGTGTAGAAAATGCATACAGAAGGAAGAGCCACGCCAAAGTTCACTCACCAGCCCCAAGTTCAACGGAAGTGACCGTTTGCGTTACAGTTAGGGTGCACGTGCATATACAAATATAGAGATATACATACATAAACACACAAGCATATATTCATATCCCATTTATATTCATGTAATATATTTATATATTTATATAAATGACATATAAAGGTAGAATGAATGAATGAATGAATGAATGAATGAATGATGAATGAATGAATGAATGAATGGGTTACGGTTAACAATTTGATTGGGTTGATGTGGGAACATGCTTTAGTCATCAAAATTTATGCCATGAGGGACTTTTGTCCGAAGTTTGTGTATCCAAAAGGACTCACGTTTCAGAATCGTGGTGTGTGATCGATTTGTGATTGATTCAATGGCAGAGATCTGAATGTCATTTATAGAGTGATACGGTTGATTAAAGTGTATCGTGTAAGGTAGAGATTTGCCCTGACTGGTGTGGAAGTTATTGATTTCTGACCGGGTGTTATTAAATCGTGTGTAGAGTGTATTTTCAGTTTTTCCAACATATTGTTTGGTGCACTTTTGGCAAGTGATTAGGTATATGACCCATGTAGATTTGCAGTTCATATAGGAGGTGATGGGGAATTTTTGTCCAGTGCTAGAACTACAGAATTTGTTTCCTTCTAGTAAATGCTTGTGAATAATGCATTTGTTTGCTGTGCATTTATAGAAGCCAGGGATCCTAGTTTCTTTGTTGTGGGGCTGTGGGTGCTTTGCTTTTACCAAGATGTCCCTGAGTGTCCGACCACGTCGAAATGATGTTAGTGGAGGTTGAGGAAATTTTGTTAAAAGCAATTAAAGTTATTAATTTATATTAATTATTAACAAACTTTAACAAATTTAAAGTTAAATTTAAAGTTAATAAAGTTAACAAAAATTAAAAGTTAAAATAAAAAAGGCACACTTTGCTAAAGTACACCCAGCACCGTCAACGCCACAACAAACAACACCAACAACCACGCATACAATCACATACACCGATACTAATACACCACAACTCACTTTACCTAAACCAAAAAGCACCTGGACACCACGTGTTGACAATCCATATCTACATGTCTATATGGAACAAGTGAGCAATGAAATTGAAAAGGTGGCACAAAAATATAATTGTTCCAGACATAAGGACAATCTTACAAAGGCAGAGCGACGAGCACTTCACAATCTCCAAAACAATGAAAAGATAGTCATAAAGCCAGCAGATAAAGGTACTGGCATTGTCATTACTAGGGCATGCCCGTACGTGGGTGCAATGCCCGTACGTGGGTACGTGGGTACGTGGGTGCGAGTACGGTGACAATCCCCCCCCTCTATTTACATGAAATGTTTTGGTCCATTCGCAACGCCAAAGCGAACGGCGAACGCTTTACATGAAATGGTTTGGTCCATGAAATGTTTTGGTCCATTCGCAACGCCAAAGCGAACGGCGAACGGCTTGCGAGTACAGTGACAATCCCCCCCCCCCCCCCTCTATTTACATGAAATGGTTTTAATTAGTTTTAAAACATAGTTTAACGCCAACATAGCGGCAACATAGTTTGCCAACGTGAAATAAATGAATACGCTCTCAAATGTGCCGTCCGAGGCAGAGTGTGTTCGCCACGTTCGGCACACGCGATAGCTCGCTGCTCTCTGATTGGTTGAATCGTTTTTTGGACATAGCTCGGTAAGTAATTGTCCGATTAATATGAAACCTTGAAAAGGCACATCCTCGGGTCCCCAGCAATATACCTGGCAAGTTTAAAGTATATCGGACCCGTGGTTGTCGAGAAACAGCGGTCACAGACAAACAAACACACATACAGAGATTACTGGAATTATAGATAGATGTCGACTACCGATTACGTTGCAGAAGGTAATCGTCAACTACATAGTGATACTTACAAAGAGCTCCCATCCGACCCTACCCTTTTACATCTCGAAGAGGTTAAAAAGGTAGTAGATTCTATTCGGGTGGATAAAACCATCAAATCTCGCTTGGTTCCGAAAGATCCTCATTGCCCTAACCTTTATTTTCTTCCTAAAATACACAAGGTAAACAATCCAGGTAGACCAATCGTATCTGGCTGCACATGTCCAACTGTTCTCATATCAAAATTTGTTGACTGTCATTTACGTCCTCTCGTGTTGAAGCTCTCCTCATACCTCAAGGACACAACCAGTTTTCTGACCCACATCCAAGGATTGAACAGAATATACTCACCTTTCAACTCCCAAACCATTTTAGTCACAGCAGATGTTACATCCCTCTACACTAATATTCCACATTCAGAAGGCCTGTCTGCATGCCGCAAAGCCCTCGATACACGACAAGTCCCAATGCCACCTACTCAAGACCTTATGCGCCTATTAGAACTGACACTCAAACTGAATAATTTCCAATTCAACGGACGACATTACATTCAAACTCAAGGTACCGCTATGGGTACCCCTGTTGCACCATCGTACGCTAACATCTTCATGGGAATGATAGATTGATAGAGGCCAAGATCAATGCACAACCTCATCACGGAATCTTGGAAAAATCCTGGGTACGTTATATTGATGACATCCAGTTCATCTGGTCAAAATCCCCCCGTAGTCTCGCACAATTCCAAAATGAATTAAATTTGATTCATCCGACCATCAAGTTCACATTCGACAGCTCACAGTCCGAAGTTCACTTTCTAGACACATCACTCACGCTTCAAAATAACAGACTCGAAACAGAACTATACACCAAACCAACAGACACTCACTCTTACCTTCTCCCTTCTTCATCTCATCCTAAACATACAATTGCAAGCATACCATACAGTCAAGCACTCAGAGTAAGACGCATTTGCTCAACAAAAATGGCAGAAGAAACTTCTCTCTGCCAATTAGAAACACACTTCATTGCAAGAAACTATGACCCTCACTCTGTGCAAGAAGCAATAACCCGAGCAAAACACATACCGAGAGCAGACCTTCTGACTTACAAACCCAAACCTGCAACTAACCGTGTCCCACTGGTAACCACCTACTCTGCTACCTCATCCCAATTGCCAAGTATTCTGAATAAGGCCCTTCCTCTCCTCCATCAATCAGAAACACTCGGCACCACATTTCCTCAACCTCCACTAACATCATTTCGACGTGGTCGGACACTCAGGGACCTCTTGGTAAAAGCAAAGCACCCACAGCCCCACAACAAAGAAACTAGGATCCCTGGCTTCTATAAATGCACAGCAAACAAATGCATTATTCACAAGCAAAAAAATTCTGTAGTTCTAGCACTGGACAAAAATTCCCCATCACCTCCTATAATCACCGTTTAGAGGCCATTTTTCCCCGCAAAGCGGGGGTTGGCCTTTTCGGGGACCGTGGTAGTTGTTGTTTTTTGGTCCCCTTTTTGAAGCAATGTTTTACGGCCGGATGCCCTTCCTGACGCCAACCCTTTTTGCCGCCTTCAACGACAAACAGGGAATTACCAGTGAACTGGTACTCAATTAGCCGACCTCGGAAGGATGACAGGCTGAGTCAACCCCCCTGGCATTAATTCGGCGATCGACCGAGATTCGAACCCAGGATCCTAGGATCCTAAGCCGGCACCCTAGCCGCTAGCCCAACACCAGGGATTAACAACAACACCAACACCTCCTATATGAACTGCAAATCTACATGGGTCATATACCTAATCACTTGCCAAAAGTGCACCAAACAATATGTTGGAAAAACTGAAAATACACTCTACACACGATTTAATAACACCCGGTCAGAAATCAATAACTTCCACACCAGTCAGGGCAAATCTCTACCTTACACGATACACTTTAATCAACCGGATCACTCTATAAATGACATTCAGATCTCTGCCATTGAATCAATCACAAATCGATCACACACCACGATTCTGAAACGTGAGTCCTTTTGGATACACAAACTTCGGACAAAAGTCCCTCATGGCATAAATTTTGATGACTAAAGCATGTTCCCACATCAACCCAATCAAATTGTTAACCGTAACCCATTCATTCATTCATTCATTCATTCATCATTCATTCATTCATTCATTCATTCTACCTTTATATGTCATTTATATAAATATATAAATATATTATATGAATATAAATGGGATATGAATATATGCTTGTGTGTTTATGTATGTATATCTCTATATTTGTATATGCACGTGCACCCTAACTGTAACGCAAACGGTCACTTCCATTGAACTTGGGGCTGGTGAGTGAACTTTGGCGTGGCTCTTCCTTCTGTATGCATTTTCTACACACATCACACATCTCACACACATATCACCATACATACTTGACTGATATACATGCCTGCTGTTTTTGTAGACTCAGAAGAAGACCTTTGTTGGTCGAAAGCTTGTCGACAATTAAAGATCGACGTCCTGAAGCTACGTCCGCGTCTTATTTAATCTAACGATTATTTATTCAATACAAATGAGACGCCCTGCTCGTACTTTGGAGTTTCTACTATTTCTTACAGTTATATATATATATATATATATATATATATATATATATATATATATATATATATATATATATATATATATATATATATATATATATATATATATATATATATATGTCGGTCTTCACTTTATAGGAAAGGAGAGAAAGACAAAGTTAGAGCGACAATGGTTTAATGAATATCAATTACAAACACAATTGTGGAGTGAGGCTTGGCACTGTAAAGCTCTACACAATAAGCAGCACACAACCGAGACAACCGAGACACACACTGGAAAACCCAGTAAATGGCCATTTATTATATAGGCAAAAAATCAGGTAAAATTATCCGCTGAGGACAAAGGAAAAATGGGTTTTAGAGACCCTCACCATGGTCCCTTCCTGCAGAGGGCCAAACTTAGAATACAAAGATGTGGGAATAAGATAGGGTGACCTTCTCAGGCCCTTATCTAAACAAACCAGGCTTGGGCAAGGCTAAAGGAAGGAAGCGTTCTCACAAAGGAGTCCAGTTGTTTACACTTGGCAATAAAGCATATAACAGTGGGTTAAATGATTGAGTACATACAAATCAAAGGATATATTATTAAATCCTACTCTACTCAAGGTTAACAATACTCTTAACTTGAAGGCAACAAGAATTATATGGTAAATCATCCACATTGTACTGGAAATAACTTGTCAACATGTTTCCTGCATTTCGGTTCTTATCTCAATTTGGCACATGTTTAAAGATCCTCCAAGGCTAGTTCTCCGAGCCGAGAACAACATGTTTTTCTGCAACTGAATCCAGCTGTGTTAAGCAAGCCAAAGTAAAGACATAATTATATATACATTTTCAGGTCTCTGATCACGTGGGGTATAGGGTCTGAACCCCCTTGCCCGACATATATATATATATATATATATATATATATATATATATATATATATATATATATATATATATATATATATATATATATATATATATATATATATATATATTGTTATGGATTCGGGGGTCAGCTCTCCCCTTATCAAGGGGGGGGGGGGTTAATCCCCTTGTCTTTTTAAGCTGGCCGTCCCGAGTCCTGGAAGCTACAACGCTCCTCCCAGTCGGTCTTGGGTAGGGTGATTGGTCAATTTGGGTCCCAAATACCTAATTACCAACACCGACCGCGAGCAGGGAAATAACTCCCGCTCGAACCACGGATAAGATGGAAATTGCCGAGCGGTTAGCAATCCGCGGCCCGAGCCATTAACCAAGAGACTAAACCCGATTATAGCGGTTCCAAAATCGTGCCACAGGTACTCAATGGAAAGAAAGGACGGAGGCGATTGGATTAGGGAAAAACCAAGAAATAACAAGGTGAATTTATTTACAAGCCAAGAAGAAGAGGAAACGAAAGGAATATACAGGAGGAAGAAGAAGAAGCAGGACACAGGGCAGGCATACCTATACAGTCTTAACTTAACGACCCCAGACGAACATACACACTCACATGGGATGGTAGCTGGTAGGGGAGGAAGGTCCAAGCAGATGTCCAGGCTCCTCGTCCGGTCCCGACTCGTGCCGTGGTGGTGATGGAAGCGGGCCGGCAGCGCGTCGTTGTCATTGACCGCGAGCAGACCTTACAGATATCGGGGTAACTGGGAGGCGGCGTACGTAATACGTATTATGTGCCAACGCTCTCTCTCTCCCGATCAATGTTCTTATCAAAGGCAGTTCGTATCAAAGGGCAGTTCGTATCAAAGGCAGTTCGTATCAAACGAGCTCCCTCACGCAGCTCCTCAAGTTTCCAAGTCCGTGGTAATCGAGCTCTCTCCACGCAGTCCTTCGCGCAGTCCTTCAAAGGGCTTGGCGCGTGCACTTATATAATGCGCTCACAGATCAATGCGCGCTTCATCAAACCACGCCTGCCGGTGAGCTCACCTCAGCCCTGGTTGGTTGGCGAGGGCTCACCGGCTCCGCCCTTGATGGTGAGTTGACGTGGCCACACCTCATTCTTGTGTCCCGCCCCCTTTTTCCTCGGCCTGAGACCGCATGTTCAATGGCGTTTGGAGTGAGCGCTAAGGCGACGGAGGCTCAATGCAGCGAACGCTGCTAATCAAACCACGTGACAATTTGGGGAGAGACAAACCCCGACTGTAGGGGCGCATTATGGCGTAGCTTGGAGAGAGCGGCTGCAAAATGAACGGAAGGGCCTATTCTTATTCAATTGATGCAACGTAGATTCAACTATTGGGAACACGGCCTTATCTGACACATAATAAGGAAATAACTAAAGCTCCTATGGTGGCCTACGTGTTGCATATGGACTAATTAAGGGTGCGACCTTTAACCTTTTAATAATGGAATATTTACAAGAATTATTTACAAAGTGAGGGTTCTAAAACCACAACAATATATATATATATATATATATATATACATACATACATACATACATACATATACACTAGCTCGGCTCGCTACACTTGCCTCACCGCGTCTCGTGGTGTAGGTTCATCTTTGGTTCATCTTTCTATTGCATTTCTCACCACGCGTCCACAAATTTATTTGCAGTGTTTGTGATTTTTGCACATTTTTATAAGCAATTAAGATTGAACATTTAGGTTGAAAAAATGTATAAAAATTTTTTTTAAAGAACCCCTCAGCACATACATACGGGAGGGAAAGGTGCAGACTGGAAGTTTGGGACAATTACACCTCACCACCACGTAATTAAAAACACCTCACCACCACGTATTTCAAAACTCCTCACCACCACGTATTTCAAAACTCCTCACCACCACGTATTTCAAAACACCTCACCACCACGTAATTCAAATCACCTCACCACCATGCAATTCAAAACACCTCACCACCACGTTATTCAAAACACTTCACAACCACGGAAACAAAAGTTTGAGGGAGTAGTTCAGTGACAACAGACACTGCCCAGATATATAGATATTATATATATTGTACATGAGTTGCTCTTTTGTCATGGTTTACATCAATCATAATACAAACAGTTATTTTTCACAAATGTATTTGTAATATACGTGATATTACATTTTATAAACAATTTAAGTTGAAGATTTAAGTTGGAAAAAAAAAATCAAAAATTTTCAAAACAAATACCCTCAGTTAGGACATACACGTGGGAGAGAAAGGTGCATACCAGAAGATTGGTACGATTTCACAAAAGTTTGAGGGAGTAGTTCAGTGACAAGACAAGAAAAGACAGACACTGCACAGATATATATATATATACACACAGTGCATTCAGAAAGTATTCAGACCCCTTCACTTTTTTCACATTTTGTTATGTTGCAGCATTATGCTGAAATCGTTTAAATTCATTTTTTCCCTCATCAATCTACACTCAATACCCCATAATGACGAAGAGAAAACAGGATTTTAGAAAGTTTTGCAAATTTATTAAAAAGAAAAAACTGAAATATCATATTGACATAAGTATTCATACCCTTTGCTATGACACTTGAAATTTAGCTCAGGTGCCTCCCATTTCTCTTGGTCATCTTTGAGATGTTTCTACACCTTGATTGGAGTCCACCTGTGGTAAATTAAATTTATTGGACATGATTTGGAAAGGCACACACCTGTCTATATAAGGTCTCACAGCTGGCAATGCATATCAGAGCAAAAACCAAGCCATGAGGTCGAAGGAACTGCCTGCAGAGCTTAGAGACAGGATTGTGTCGAGGCACAGATCTGGGGAAGCCTACAAAAAAAAATTCTGCTGCATTGAAGGTTCCCAAGAGCACAGTGGCCTCCATAATTCTTAAATGGAAGAAGTTTGGAACAACCAGGACTCTTCCGAGAGCTGGCCGCCCGGCCAAACTGAGAAATCGGGGGAGAAGGGCCTTGGTAAGAGAGGTGACCAAGAACTCGATGGTCACTCTGGCTGAGCTCCAGAGATCCTGTGTGGAGATGGGAGAAACTTCCAGAAGGAGAAACATCACTGCAACACTCCACCGATCTGGGCTTCATGGCAGAGTGGCCAGACGGAAGCTTCTCCTCAGTGAGACACATGAAAGCCTGCTTGGAGTTTGCAAAAAAGCACCTAAAGGACTCTCAGACTGTGAGAAACAAGATTCTGTGGTCTGATGAAACCAATATTGAACTGTTTGGCCTCAATTCTAAGCGTCATGTCTGGAGGAAACCAGGCACCGCTCATCACTTGCCCAATACCATCCCAACAGTGAAGCATGGTGGTGGCAGCATCATGCTGTGGGGGTGTTTTTCAGCAGCAGGGACTGTGGGACTGGTCAGGGTTGAGGGAACAATGAACGGAGCAAAGTACAGAGATATCCTCAATGAAAACCTGAAACAGAGCGCTCAGGACCTCAGACTGGGCCGAAGGTTCACCTTCCAACAGGACAATGACCCTAAGCACACAGCCAAGACAACACAGGAGTGGCTTAGGGACAACTCTGTGAAGGTCCTTGAGTGGCCCAGCTAGAGCCCTGACTTGAACCCAATCAAACATCTCTGGAGAGACCTGAAAATGGCTGTCCACCGACGGTCCACATCCAACCTGACAGAGCGTGGGAGGATCTGCAGAGAAGAATGGCAGAGAATCCCCAAATCCAGGTTTGCAAAGCTTGTCGCGTCATACCCAAGAAGACTCGAGGCTGTAATCGCTGCCAAAGGTGCTTCAACGAAGTACTGAGTTAAGGGCCTGAATACTTATGTCATTATGTCAATGTGATATTTCAGTGTTTTGTTTTTAATAAATTTGCAAAACTTTCTAAAATCCTGTTTTCTCTTTGTCATTATGGGGTATTGAGTGTAGATTGATGAGGGAAAAAATGAATTTAAACGATTTCAGCATAAGGCTGCAACATAACAAAATGTGAAAAAAGTGAAAGGGTCTGAATACTTACTGAATGCACTGTATGTAGATACTGTTATGTCTGTGGGGTAGGCAGTGATATGTAGAATCAGGTAAATTTGTATAAATTAATATGCTCCGGATGTCGGGTAAGAACCATCACCATGTAATAAGTTCTGTTTAGCCGAATGTTGGACAAGTGTATATCTGTCCCTGTCACGAGGGGGGCGGGGCATGTTAACTAGCTTAGGACATCTATCTATAATTCCAGTAATCTCTGTATGTCTGTGTGTATGTCTGTGTGTCTGTGACCGCTGTTTCTCGACAACCACGGGTCCGATATACTTGAAACTTGCCAGGTATATTGCTGGGGACCTGAGGATGTGCCTTTTCAAGGTTTCATATTAATCGGAGAAGTAGTTACCGAGCTATGTCCAAAAAACGATTCAACCAATCAGAGAGCAGCGAGCTATCACGTGTGCCGAACGTGGCGAACAGACTCTGCCTCGGACGGCACATTTGAGAGTGTATTCATTTATTTCACGTTGGCAAACTATGTTGCCACTATGTTGGCGTTAAACGATGTTTTAAAACTAATTAAAACTAATTTGCGATTCTTTCGCTTTCCTGCGCGTTTGTGCACGCTATGGCGATTTCTTTACCAAACTCCGCAAGCCGTTCGCTTTGGACCAAACCATTTCATGTAAATAGAGGGGGGGGATTGTCACCGTACTCGCAAGCCGTGCGCTTTGGACCAAACCATTTCATGTAAATAGAGGGGGGGGATTGTCACCGTACTCGCAAGCCATTCGCTTTGGACCAAACCATTTCATGTAAATAGAGGGGGGGGGGGGGTTGTCACCGTACTCGCAAGCCGTTCGCTTTGGCTTTGCGAATGGACCAAACCATTTCATGTAAATAGAGGGGGGGGATATAATTTTAGATATATATATAGTACGGGCACGCCCTAGTAAGGATAAATTATCCCTTGTACGTCTTACCCTTGGTGATTTATCCTTTGTCCCTAATGGCACCGCAATGGACACTAGCCCAGGAATTGCCCATTAAACCACACATAACAATAAAACCAACCGGAAGCCAGGCATCGGGCACTGGGGGTGACAATCCCGCCTGGCAGGCACACATCGTTCAGGCAGGCTGAGAGCCACGCCCAGAAGGACAGTGATTGGGCGGGAGTTGACCAACAGGAAGGCCGGGGTAGGAAGGGACTCGCTGATTGGCCAGCGTGGAGCAAGAAGGCACTCATCAATTGGTGAAAGAAGGGTGAGCAAGAAGTGGCGCGCTGATTGGTGAAGAGCGGAGCAGGCAGTGGTGGCCTGCGGGCTGATTGGTGGAGAAGCGCCGATGACATGAACGTGAACCCGACGTTAAAAGAACTCTCAGACCGACATTTTCTCTCTTGCCCTCCTCTTGTCTTCGCTCTTGCCTTCTCTTCTTCTTGCCCTTGTTTTTTTTTCCCCTCGGCGACCACTTGCTGCCTTGCTTCTTCTCCATTGTGCGATTGTGCTTGGACCGACCATGTTCAGAGACACCATCGGAGACGTGCAGAGGCTGCGGGAGGAGCAGCGGCTCGAGCTTGGCAGCATTCGTCAAATACCCACCAGTAGGTAAGACAACCAGCCTCTGAAGGGATGCAGCTAGTTATTAGTCCCCTACCGGTGTACACCAGAGGGGATTATAGGTTTGCACTCCGTCCCTCCGTCTGTCAGTCTGTCAGTCTGTCAGTCTGTCAGTCTGTCCGTCAGTCTGTCAGTCCATCAGTTTGTCAGTCCGTCAGTTTGTCAGTCCGTCAGTCCGTCAGTTTGTCCGTCAGTCCATCAGTCTGTCAGTCCATCAGTTTGTCAGTCCATCAGTTTGTCAGTCCATCAGTCTGTCAGTCCATCAGTTTGTCAGTCCATCAGTTTGTCAGTCCATCAGTTTGTCAGTCCATCAGTTTGTCAGTCCATCAGTTTGTCAGTCCATCAGTCTGTCAGTCCGTCAGTCCGTCAGTCCGTCAGTCCGTCAGTCCGTCATGCAAAGAACAGCTTTCCGGACTTTTTTTCTAAACTCTTAATGCTAATGATTTCAAACTTGGTACATGGTTTCCTCATGATAAGTTACAGATCAAGTTCGAACTTCACGACGTTTCGATCATGTTTGACAAAGTTATGGCACTTTGAACTTTGGTAATTTCCCCAACAGTTTTCCGGATTATAATTTGGAGTGCGGTAACTCAAAGCTGTTAATATTCCTTGTTTTAACTCCAATTTCCATTATTTTTCCCCTTTTAGTGAGAAGTAGGGGTCTGTGCAACCATTCATGAACTTTATTTGGTGCAAATTGGATAGATTTTAGCCGAGTTACCTCAGACCGTGAGTTGGTAATTATATAATTCACACAGTTTTCCGGACGACAGACTGCCGGTAGGGGCCATGTATTGCAGCACAATACTCAGAATGCTTGTTAAACTAGAGCTTGGAGTGTGGAACCCATCGGTGTCCTCATACAGCACTAATGTCCCTTCACTGGATGCTGGTTTGAATACACAGTCTGTCAGGGTGAAGTACACACAGCCGAACCCTCTCACAACCTCCCTCGGTCATGCCCTGCCTCCCACCGGCAAGGTGAGTTGTCCATTTGGTGTTACATTTCACTCCATCCATCTCTTGCCCTCCTGATTCTGATGCAAGCCCTCATGGTGTTTTATATGTTTCACACAAGTTCAACTAAGAGGCCTGGCGTCTAAATGTCTGCACTACGTTGTCTCAGTGAATGGTGGAGCCTTCCTTGGTCCAGTCCAACTTGTTCCATAACAAACCTCTGCCCAAGTCGATGTCTCTTTCTTGTGCAAGTAGAACTCAGACAGTTTGCCTAAACACAGCTATGTACCTTTCTTGTGCCAGTAGGATTCGAACCTTCAGCCTGCTCCTCGCTTTGCTATCAGCTGCACATTCCTTTTCTCCATGCACAGGCCAGAAATCCCAGAGGCCTTGAAAACATCCATGAGAGCCCAGCCTCACTGGGCCTCACTGGGCCTCACTGGGCTGCCTTTAACACGCTGGACTATACTGAGGAATCGACATTGATTTTTAAAACCACCTTTAACCACAGTACAATTGACTGAACTTGTATCTGCTTCACTTAAATTCACATTTTCATTTAAAATGGAATACTAATAATCTTCTTCTGCAGACGGAATATTTCCGAGCTGCCTCTGCCAATGGCAATGATTCTGCTACCATTCGATGGAGTTTCACTTCCTGCAACATCCTTTGGTATTATAATTCTCGTAGCTTGAAAGGATTCCATGAAAAGTCCAGAAAACGACATTCCTATGTAAAAGAATGGGACTGGGGTAGGCGTGGCTATGACTGTCAATCAGCTTGATGGGGGCGGAGCCGCGAGACACATTCGCCTCAGTGTCGGCGTTATGCGTGATAATGTTATGTGGGATCAAATAATATCAGCAGAAATATAATGTCTTGGGAAATGCCTTATTTTTCATTGTTACATTTATAAAAATAAAAGAATAGCGAGGTACCAGTGCTTATAGCCGGCGAAGCCGGTGTTGTGAATGAACGCGTACGTATTATGTTGAAAAGCCAGATTTTGCTGGATCCCTTGAGAATTCCAAGCTTTGACGCACCAAATCACTCAATGGAGGCCGCCATCTTGCGGATGCGGAAGTATGCATAACAAATTGAAAAAAGTTCAATAGGAGTTTGTTTCACCCGTCTTTTTTTGATTCACAATCTTATGCACCTCTAATTTGTAATTAAAATACTTTAAGACCAACCTCGTTCCCCGGGCCCACACGGGCCCTGGTTATCTTCAACGAAAATCGTCACCAAACACCGGAACCAATGAGATTCGAGCATTTGAAAAAATATTTCAAAAACCAAATCACGCAATGGAGGCCGCCATCGACCGGATGCGGAAGTTTGCATAAAAAATTGCGAAAAAGTTCAATAGGAGTTTGTTTCACCCGTCTTTCTTTGATTCACAATCTTATGCACCTCTAATTTGTAATTAAAATACTTTAAGACCAACCTCGTTCCCCGGGCCCACACGGGCCCTGGTTATCTTCAACGAAAATCGTCACCAATTTCCAGAACCAATGAGATTCGAGCATTTGAAAAAATATTTCAAAAAAGCTTTTTACCACATTTCGGACGCTGAAAACGGCGTCAAATATTCTAAAATTGACGAAGAATTATTTTTTAGAAATCTCGCGGCCGTAGGGGATAGTTTTTCACGGCCGGAAATATCCGAAGTTGAGACGGAATTCACCGAATTAATCAAGAAGGAAATTTTATAAATTTTAATCTCATCCAGAATGCAAATGGTGTCATTTTGAACTCGGTACGGTACCTACTACACCTACCTACTACCAACTACCTAACCTACTGATGCCATAGTGATGGGTACTGATGCCTAGCGGCAAGAGGCTTTGGCTTCGCCGGCTCATTGCGGCTTTGCAGTCGGGTACTAGTACACCGCACATGGGACACGTGATCACCATCCCTCCAGTCGTGGGCACTGATCTCCATGGAGATCAGTGGTCGTGGGTCAAGGTAAAAGCAAACCACGTGATCAATAACCATCTCAAGTCACAGTTTCTCGGCGCCAGATTCGTTACATCGTTGCATCACTGATGGCGTCGTATAAACAGCCTGAACAAGGAATCCACGGGCATTGAATCTACTATAAATGGAGGTGTGTGTGTGTGTGTGTGTGTGTGTGTGTGTGTGTGTGTGTGCGTGTGTGTGCGTGTGTGTGTGTGTGTGTGTGTGTGTGTGTGTGTGTGTGTGTGTGTGTCATACTTTTTGACGTCAATTAATTACGTACTATTCAAATGTACCTTTTAACCCTTCAGACTGCTGAGACCCCTTAGACCTTGGAAGACCCTTTAACACAGATGACCCAGATGACCTTTAAGACCCAGATCACCCAAAAGTCCCCAAATCACCCAAATGTCTGTGAGGACACAAAAGACACAAAAGTCCCCAAGGACCCAAAAAGTCCGTGATGACCCAAAAGTCCCCGTTGACCCAAATCACCCAAAATTCCTTGATGACCCAAAAGTCCTTGATGACCCAAAAGACCCAGATGCCCCAAAGTCTCCGAGGACCCAAAAGACCCTCGAGGACCCAAAACACCCAGATGATCCAAAAGTCCTTGATGACCCAAAAGACCCAGATCACCCAAAAATCCACGAGGACCATAAAGTCCCCAAGGAACCAAAAAGTCCATCATGACCCAAAAGTCCCCAAAGACCCAAATCACCCAAAAGTCCCTAAGGACCCAAAAGTTATTGATGACCCAAAAGACCCACATGACCCAAAAGTCCCCGAAGACCCAAAATACTTGACCCAAAAGTCCTTGATGCCCCAAAAGATCCAGATCACCCAAAAGTCCACGAGGACCCAAAAGTCCCTAAGGACCCAAAAGTCATTGATGACCCAAAAGTCCCCGAAGAGCCAAAAGTTCCCGAAGATCTAAAAGCCCCCAAAAGACCCAGATAACCAAAAAGTCCCGATGAACCAAAAGTACCCAAAAAACCAGGATGATCAAAAAGTCCCCGAGGACCAAAAAGACCCAGATGACCCTGATAACTCAAAAGTTCCTGAAGATCCAAAAGTCCCCAATTAAAATTTGGTCCAATAGACCAACGGGCCTCCTAGTTTAATAAGTTTTGAACTGACATTTAGTGATCCTTTCATCTTTGTTTTGGCATACTGCATCGCCTGGAGTGGTCAAGGGTCAATTAATTAATGTTTAAATATGAAGATCCTAGTTTCCTTATGTCTATGCCCTCTTACATATGGCTACTAGGATTGGGGATTTGGGAGAGGAACGTGGAAGCAGAGGATGCTGGGGAGGGGGGTGAGGGGGAGGAGAGGGCGGGGGGGATGGGGGGGGGGGAGGGGGGAGAGGGAAAATTGTTATTTTTTAAAAATGTAAAATTATGCCAGACACTCTCTGGTGAGTACACCACTGGTGAGCATGTCTATAAAGTTTGTACTGCAACATTTGTAAATCAGTAGTAGAACATCTACTCAAATATTACAATAATTATTCAGAGGTGTATTTCTCAGCTGGGCCTCTCTCAATGGGAGTTTTACTTGGTGCAGAATCCTTTGTTATAATTTGTTTCTCCAGTTTATTTCTCCAGTTAAATATTCACAGATACTGTCTGAGAGGGTGTTCTCTCGTGCTCAACTGAGGCCATCGTAGTTTGGCAAGGCCACGCCCTTCCCCACGCCTACTCGATCAACCCTGAACCTTGCTATGCGCATGCGCAGATAAGAAAGCGTGTCACGTGTACAGTGTGCTTGACTAACGTCTTTCTGATGATTTATAGTGACTGTATTTTTGTCTGGTGAGAATCTACTCAAGTATTACCGAGGTCTTCTGATTTCTCAGAACCAGGATTTGGATACTTCAGATAAATACTTATGTATATCTTGTCTTGATAAAGTTCTTCATTGAAGTTAATTTTACAAAACTATTATCAGAGAGTGCGCTGGCACTGTCGACTCTACGTACTAACGTAGGGATGACGTGGATAAAAAATGCCGGCCCCACCCAATGATACAAAACAAAAGATGGAGTACGTCTTCACACTCTCGTAGTAGTTTATCGAGGACACTTTTGTATACAAGATCGAGGCTCGTGAAAGAGCGAAACTTGCAGTTTGAGTGTATAATAAGTTTTATTGACACCAAGTAAACAAAACAGTAAAAACCACGAGTGTCTTTCACGTCCGGCCGTGTATAAATAAATTCCTCTCGAGAGGCTCAGCCCCTCCCCTCTGTCCCCACCCTATTGGCGAGAGAGAAACCACACCAGTTATTTTGGCATTTCTAAGTGCAGGTCCTTGTTGGCATGAGGCTGGATGAATACATTACTCTTTGAGAAACGAGCAATAAGACAGAGCTGCAAGATACAGTCAGGGTTACATAAGACAATATGGGAACATGTGCAGTGTTTGACATTGCTGACCAACATCTCGGCACTTTTGCTCCAAGATTGGGTATCCTCTGAGTACCATTGTGTTATTCCACATTGAAGCTCCCATATTTCATTTCTGCATAAGTATAAGAAACTCCTGTATAATTTCAGGGACTTCTTGCAGCTTCAGTTGTCTTTCCTACTTTTCTTTTTTATCAACTAAGAGTAACCAATCACAAATGGAGATAATTATAGAAGGCTGTTATTAGAGATGTCCATGCAGTTTGTAAGAAGTTGATGATCATGTACTGATATTATAACATTATACTCGGGCTGCTAATTTGTACAGTCTCATTATGGGGCTACACTACAAGAGTAATCAAGTACTGTGGTAACCAGTGAAATGTTTGTAGAAGGTTGAAGCAATAACTGATTAAGTGTAAATGAGGCAGTGATGTAGGGATTGTAATGTGATGGCAATACTGTAAGCTACTCTCGAAACCAACATCATCCCTATCTTGTTTAGGACCTTTTTTAGACTGTAGTTTGTCATCCCTCCATTGCCTTTTTAATTCAGCATAAATTTTTTTATTCACTTGTATATACAGTATTTGATTTTCTTATTAGAATCGTTATTTATTTATTTATCACAATGTGATGTGCATATTTGTTTGAATTATTGTTGTGAAGGTTATTTTCAGTTGTACTTCCTGGCATGATGGATGGTGAGATTTGCAAACTTTATAACACATTTTGGAACCTTTAAATAAATCAATAAGGAATGTTTGATGAATACATATGTTTTAAATAACATTGTCTGTATAGTTAAGTATCCGGATTTCTCCGTCTGATGTCACACTCTTTTCCCTGGGACGTCATTACATATGGGATTACATTTGGGACATCATTATACAGCGTTACATCTAGCACTAGGCTAGGCCTCTACGTACGTACACATCACGCCGGTCAGCGTCCGGCTTCCTCCAAGTCCCATCATTTCGCTCATGGTAGTTGAACACCATAACCCATATACATTGCCTACAGAAAGTCTACACCCATTTTCACAAAAGGTGAAAATTTTGAAAAGGTGTGTCGACTTTCTATAGACCGATCCGACGGAGGGTTCAATGGACGGGCGCCCTCTATAGATGCCACCATAGTTGGGAGGTGTCCGCTTCATTCGGCTTGCTCTCCAGCGTTCAGATTACATGCAGTTACCGGTCTCAGTTCACTTTGCCGAAAGAATATCGATACAAAATATATTTGTTTGTTAGATTCATCGGAGAAGATGGAATCGTGGACGATACGACCGGTCCACCGAGCTATACGACCGGTGAGGAGCCGGTGTGGCGGCCCGCGCGGAGGTGGACTCTGAGGGAAGAATCCATGTGGGGCGGCAGTGATACACCCGCCGTGACCTGGCCGTATGGAAGAGTCGATGAAGCGATAAGGAGCCGGTGAGGCGGCCCGCACGAACGGACGGAGGCCCAGTCGGGTCTGCCAGACGAGTCGCGACCCTAGTGATCAAGGAACTTGGGGCTCAGCAGTGGCCACTCGGGGCCTAGCTGTAGTTGCCAGAGGTGGCCGGCCTGGGCGGAGGTGGACTCTGAGGGAAGAATCCATGCGGGGCGGCTGTAGTACAGCTGCCAAGACCTGGCCGTATGGAGAAGTCGATGAAGGGACGGGCACCTAGTCGGGTCAGTCAGAGGAGTCGTTATCGTAGTGGTCGAGAAGCTCGGGGCTAAGGCGGAAGGGGGCTCGGCATGGCGTAGCATAGGGTACGCGGTTGCTAACAAAATAGGTTTGGTGCAGGTGGAAGTGTAAACCGGGTACGCCCAGGTGCCAGGTGCCTTCAGGGCGGCATGGCTGTGTGCCTACGGCACCCGGCGATATCGCCAAAAACGGGGTTTGTATCGTGTGCCTTCAGGTGCCAGGTGTCCACGACCGCTCCACACGTATAGAGAAACACTTGAGAACGATTATCACGGACACTTTTCATGTACGATTGCGATGATAGTTGTGCTGGCGCAGCCAGCTGGAGTTAAGTTTGGATCAGGACGCCTCCCAGTAATGGCAGACGCAAGAGCGCCGCCTATCGGCAAAGGGGGCACGATCGTCCTTATCAGATCGGTCGAAAGGCACTGTGTATGAATCTTACTATGTGATGTCTGCAGGCGACTGGCTGAGTACCAGACACTAAGTGTCGGGTTTGACTGATTTGGTAAGAGGGTAGTTACCTGGTGTTATCTCTGGGACGTCATTACGGTGTTATGTCTCGCACTAGGCTAGGCCTCGCCAGAGATGTATTATTCATGACTCGATGAGAATCGCGTTTTACAACTTGAAAAGAAAAAACGACAAAACATGTGATCCCTGGGAGCATAAAACAAATTCAACATATTGTTTTTGGTGAATAAGTGTGCATTATATTACTAAAACTAACACTGGATTCGGAAACAAAATACTTCTGGAATTAAATTTTTTTGTAAATGTTGACTCAATAAACGGTATTACTGTAACTGTATTACTGCCTTAATCCTCGTAGTGTTGAAAAGCGTGTTTCAGTGGTGCTTGTGAACATTTCTTGTTGACTGCAGGATATTTCAACAGCGACAAGATGAAGAATTGTGGGACAGCATGGGCATTCCAGAATTTGAGAGGCCAAATAAACCTCTCGAGTATCGTGGAAAGTTTATGAAAACCAAATATGGGGCACGACTGGTGTTCAAGATGCCTTGTAACAATAAGCTGTATGTGCACCTGAAGGACAAAGATATCATTCGGCATAAGAAACGCTGGTCACAGGTGAGGTTCAGACAAAAGGTACTTCAGTTGCTTTACTCATTGACATACCAGATTCACCATTTGTTTGACTCAGCTGGTAACTCGACTCTGTATGAATCCACCTGATGTATGATTCCAACTTCCTCCTCAAAAGAACACAAATGGACTCTTCAGGCATATATCTCATATATATATATATCTTTTCAGGCATATATTTCAGTGCATGCAATGGGAAAAGTAAAATGAAGGTTGAGGGAAGTATGGTAATGGGCAAAGAAATGGGGAAAAGACAGGTTGCTTCCACCTTGGACATGCTGCTTCAACTCACCCAACAATGGATGGAGGCCCTCACTGTCAGACATGAGATCAGGGCTGTCTCGCTGGACAAATCTCATGCTTAGACACAGTCTGACATCCTGCATTACTCTCCAAACTGTCTGCCTATGGCATCCAAGGTCAACTCCACACATGGCTCACTGACTTCCTGTCCTCTCATCGCCAACGTAGCTCATGTGTGGCTCTCAATGGAATCCTTTAATCTCCTCTCCCTGTCAAGGCTGTAATGTCCCAAGGCAGTGTTATGGGACCAGTCCTATTCCTGATCTTCATCAATGATCTCTCGGACTCTCTGGAAAATATTCTTTATTCATTTGATGATGACTCCATTTGCATGATGTGTTCGATTGGCCATGTTTGGCGTTTGGGCTGCAGTGCATGCGCACCAGAACTGGGCCGCCATTCTTTAGCTTCTCTTCAATTAACCGTCAGGCATGAAAGGATCCAATGTGTGTCTCATTTTTATCCGAACCGCTTTATCGTGGAAATTTTCTTGGAGCTACTGTTCCTTATTTTCCTCCATATTAGTTAAACCTCCCATCGGATTCCTGGGCCAAATTTCAGGTACCTAAACAGGATGGATGTTTGACAGGTATTCCCTGTTTGTCAGGACCCCTGCAGCAAGTTCTGATGTGGCACAGGGGTTTGTGGTCACCATTACAGTTAAGAGGTGCCAGAGGTATATGCTCTCTCATGGGACAGAATGTCAGCTCATTTCCTGGGAGGAAACCCCTATATCTGAGAAGTGGACCCCAGGTTACCCGTGTTAAAACCCACGGTGGTATTGTATGACCATGGATTCTGGCCCTTCGGGGTCAGGATGCATGTGTTTTGAATGGCCATGTGCTTCAGCCTTGGGGTTGAAGTGCATGTGTATACTAATGGAACAGTCTTGATAGACGGTGTGCCTTAGCCGTGGGGTCAAGGTGCACGTCCAAGGCTGTTTAAATGTTTGATTTTTTTACCTTTTTTATTATAAAAAAGGCAGGCTACGGTGCTGGCCTCAAAAAGCCCATGTTATTGTATGACCATGAATTCTGTTCCTTTGGGTTAGAATGTGTGTTGATTGGCCATGTTTGGCGTTTGGGCTGTAATGCATCTGTATGCTCATGGGACAGAGTTTTTAGAAGACAAGGTCAAGGCTTGTGGAAAAGCTTGCACACTGAACGGATCAGAATGCAACAGAACAAAATTAAGAGCAGAGAGAGGAGGGTTGGCTTGGGGGGAGGAGATGAGTTGACGGGGGTAGAAAAGACCACGGTTTTGAATGGGGGATAATCTGAGATGTGGTGAACAGCTGTCTTGAAGACTTGGAGGGTAGAATGAGATTGAAAAGAATGTGTAAGTTGGTTCCACATGTGGAAAAAAGACGAATTAATTAGTGAATTTGAGCAGTGGTTCTAGATTTTTGGTGTTACACCAGAAAGGGGTTGATGGCGGGCTGTGCCCTGCAGAAACCTAAGGGAGGGGGGAGGGCAAAGCACCAACGAGCAGTGTGTGAAAGACTATCAAGGAGGCAGTAGAAGACAGAGACCAGCGATCTGTCTGTGGTGAGAACGTGATAGGCCCATTGACTCAGCTTCATGGAAGAACATTCTGATAATATTGAAGGCCTTGGTTTTCACAGCATCAAGCTGAGCAAGGTGTGAGACAGTGCTGCCAGCCCAGAGGGGAGTGCAGTACTCCATCAAGCTATGGATGAAGGCCTTGTGCGTCGATTGGAGTTCAGGTATGCCAAGAAAGGACTTTGTACGACCGAGGATGCCCAGTCGGCGACTGCCTTTGGAAGCCAACTTTACTTTTAAATGTGGTTTGCCCAAGAAAGATCATGAGTGTCAGCAAGACACATGAGTTTGAGTGACTGAACTTCCTCAAGAGGATTGCTAAGAAAGTAGAAGGGGCTGGGGGGTTGCCAGATGTTTCAGAGAGGGAGAAATAGTGAGAGTGTGAGCTTTGTCAGAATTGAGAGACATATTCCAAGTGTTTGACCAGCTTGTGAGTTTGTCTAGGTCTGAAGAGAGTTCAGAGGCTCCTGCCTACCTGTCTAGTTTGTCACGCTTTGTTGGTCGATGTGCTTTGGCCATGGGGCCGAGATGCAAGTCCCGAGCTCTGCTATAATGTGTGAATTTTTTTAACCTTTTTTTTTTTAACGAACTAATCATCAGGGGTGGTTTCCAGTTATTGTTTGAACATGCATTCTGACCCTGGGGGTTGTGTGGGATACACGGTACAGGTTAAATTGAAGAAGAACAAACTTATCAATTGAGGAATCATGTGTTGACGAGGTTTTCTGATATTCACTTGCCCCATCAGGTGATGTACATGTACTACATAATGGGGTGGAAAACAAGCTCGATGATAAATGAAGAAGCAAGAAGAATTAAGAGAGAGGTAAGAAGAAGTTACAATTACACTTTGAAACCCACTGCACTTAATGTAATAATAATAATAATAATAATAATAATAATAATTAATAATACATTTATTTTGTATAGTGCTTTTCAAGAAACCCAAAGACGCTTTGACATAGTACGTAAAACAAAGACAAAAAAGACAAAAATACATAATTAAATAACCAAACAGAAAGGAAGGAGAAGGAGAAGAGACGGTCAGGGGTTGAATGCGGTGTTGAACAGGTGGGTCTTGAGTGATGATTTGAATGTGGTGAGTGAGGAGGAGTCTCTGATGGTTTGAGGTAGTGAGTTCCAGAGTGTGGGAGCAGCGATGGAGAAGGCCCTGTCCCCCCAGGATCTGAGTTTGGTCCGGATGGGGGTGGACAGGAGGTTGGCAGCAGCAGAGCGGAGGGTGTGGGTGGGAGTGGAGGAATGTAGAAGAAGCCAGTCGAGTTTGACCTCATGTCTCCACAAAGTGATTGAAAATATTTAACCCCTGATCACCACGTAATTCAACGGTCATTGTACAACTATCGGGGGTGCCTCTTCACAGTTGTTGTACCTCCCAATTCGGGTTGTACCCCCAGTACCCCCCGCCGTTCTCCAACGTGAGCTTGTCCACTTGAAGCAGCTGTTCACAAACATTGTCGTCGAAGACACCACACACAATTCTGTCCGTGATTAATGGCTCCTCCAGGTTGTCATATTCACAGTCTTTTGCTAAACTAAGCAAGGCCATGAAGAATCTATCAAAGTTCTCTCCCTTTCTCTGGGCACCGGAGTTGAACTGGTACTGGGACGCGGCCATGTTCTTTCTTGGCTCGCCGAAGGCCTGAAATTTCCCCATGAGTAGGCCTATCTTGTCTTGGTCTTCTGAGGAAGACGGCATCGTCGCGTGTATATCCTGGGTGTCTGGGCCTCCCATATGGAGGAATGTGGCTCATGGAATATCCTCACTTGTCATTGTAAGTTCCACCACCAATGCGTACAGTTTGTGTTTGTAGGCCCGAATCCACTCCTTCCAGTTTTTAAGACACGTTCCCCTGATCAGGGATAAGCGTCCAGGTGGCTTTAAACCAGACATTTCGTTTTTACTTCTGACACCATGTGATGTGTCCAATCTGTCTGGTATGATACATTCCTGTCGTATTTTGTGATTAGCACAAAATTCAAGGACTCTTCTGATTGAGGTCTTTTTTTCCGTTTCTCCTCAGTAGAGGGCGTGCTCAGGACAACACAGCACAGTACATTACAATTACCATGAAAACAGCATGAACACACCTTAACGCAAACAAAAACAAAATATTCACCAATTACAAAATAGCAATTTGGGACAATTTTAAACATGATGCTGAACAAGAATTCCAACAACTCAACACTAACAATATCACCAACTTTGACATCCACATTAACAGTTCAATGAGATCATCACAACCACATCTACCTATTTCAAATACATTTGAAAGGGGAACATGAAAAAGATACAAGCTCAACTACATGCCAGATATCGCACACCTCATCAGATAGAAAGAACCTAAAACACAACACAACAACACCCAAAGCACCAGACATAGCACAAAGGATTCAAACATGAAACAAAGAAATGAAAAACAAAAAAGCAGTGAAAATAAACACACACAAAACTCACTCCTTTCCACACATATTAGACCATTTACCAATACCAAACACTTGTACAAAATCATAAACAGCATCACTAACTCCAACAGTGGCATAACACCCTCACATGCAGCCATAACTACCATAGACAACATACCATCAGAAAAAACAACAAGCGAACATCGTCATAGACAATTATGCAAACACAAGTCACACAGGACCCAGCGAAGAGGAAGGAGTACTACAAGACACAAACTCAGCTATCAATTTGACAACACGATCACGCCATTCACTCCCACACAAAGTACAACAACCATCAAAAATTTGCAAGCTGCAGGCCCTGACAACGTCTCCAATTTACATTTGAAACACCTTGGACCACAAGGCTTATCGTCCCTCACAAACACAGTGTAAGCAACTTCTCCTACCAACACTCAACAATTCCCCAAAATTTGGAAACGAGGCAAAATCATTACCCTCTTCAAACCAAACAAAGAACTCTCCAAAGCAGCCTCAAACATACCTATCACATTACTTTGCACACCTTTCAAAGTTACAGAATGCCAAATAGACTCACAAACCCTCACATCCCACTCTTGCACATCCAACACGGATTCAGACCAAACAACCACACTCCTTGAAAACCACACACAAAACACCTTTGATCGCCTCAACAGCACAAAAACGCCAAAACGCACTATTCCCTCGAGAAAAGGCATCAGCAAAGCGTTTGACATCCTCCTAATACTCTTACAAACAAAATGTTCAACAAAACATGCATAACAACACAAAACGTTGGCTTGCCACCGAGTAATCATGCAGAAAGTCATACGTAACTTTTAATGGCAAGTCAACGCACACGGTACTTCCCCTTACGAAGTCCAACAAGGCTCAGTCCTCTCCCCCCTGCCCACACTTTTTAATATTCTCATGCAAGACATTCCACAACCACTCAATAACATACTTTTTTAAATCGCCGGATTCGTCCTTGTAACCTGCGCGGAATCCCGACAAATTGCGTCAAAGCAGTCATGCTGCCTAACTGATTTGGGCGCTCCCGCTCCAAACAGGGTCTCGGGCATGTTTACCGTCTTTGTTTGTTCAGGTGGAATGCTTGAGCCAGTAAGGTGACATGCTCGTTGTGCCATGTGCCCGATCACCCAAATAAACGACCCGAGCGGTGGCCGCTCGGATGCAGGAAATCTCGAACTGGGCGTGAATTGCCACAAACCCAATTGGTCTTTCAACGGATGTTAATAGCCAATGTGGCTCACGATTAAACCGAACTAGAATCACTCCGAGACCAATTGATTTTATATTGCTGCATAGGAACAGGCAAAAAGGGTGGGAATACAACGAAGCACAAAGAAGCAATTCAAATATTCGCTCCGTACGCGAACCGAATTTCATTTATACTGAAGCGCCTTTATTATTTTTAACCTTAAGGCCTCAGACATCACACAGAAGAAAGACAAGGATAGTCGGATAAGACAGAAATACCGCGATACCCAAGTGAAGGTGAGGACCAGTAGGAAATGGTTTGTGCATGTAGGCATGAGCCGTCAGGATGTTTGTGCACGCAGGATGGGAAGGCAGGTCCGAGCATGGATTGTGGTGGGCGCATTGATGTTTTTTGTCCCAGTCCCTCCCTTAGTCCGTGACTCCACTAGCCTCACCCCACATGGCTCTCATTGGCCCACGAGCTCAGCTCATAGGTGGGGCATCCCAATGTAACCTCTCACATAGTTCAGTGGTGTGGATCTGGTCCTGATGGTCGCTTTTTCCCTCCCAAACTTGCGCTGATAGTCTGTTGAATCATTGTAAAGAACCATGAAAAACAGATTACCGATGGATAACTAAAAGGCTTCATGGGGAAGCAGTTTTAGATGTACACATGCTAGTCTGGAAGATAGCAGCTTGCTATACGCGTAACGACGCATAATCCAACATCACAATTATTATTAAATTACCTCACGCTTATGCTAATAGATGCACCAAGGGAAATAACTATCGCTATACAATGCAAAGTTACCCCCTAGAAGGCATTCACACAGCAATACAAATAGCATCATATGCGGACGACATAAAGATTACCTCTACCCATCACAACATAAACAGTGCCACAGCACAACTTCAACCCTTCCTCAACACCCGACAAATCTGACTCATGATCACCAGACTAAAAGTCGCCCCTTCTAAATCAACAACTCACCCACGAGCTCAGCTCATCTCAGCTCGACGAGTCTGGCATTTCACTCAGGCCAACTGGCACGGTCTTTAAGCAGCCATCAATCATCTGGACTGGTCTCCCATCTCGACCACATCTGACATCAACTCATCCTGGGAATTCTTCCAAAGTAAATTGCTCTCTCTCATGCACAGATTTATCCCATTTCGTCTTCAGTTGTCATACCCTTCCTCCCATCCATGGTACACGGAATCTTGTGGTGAGGCTGTTGCCAAGAAACAACTTGCCTTCGTCTCCTGGAAAGCAAATCCAACGGAAGGAAATCTCATTTCCTTTCACAAAGCCCGAAACAAGTGTGTGTCCACCCAGGAAACAATATCTCTCCGTTCTCAAGACCGAACTCTCTCATCTGTCTCCCTCTTCCAAATCCTGGTGGCGTCTGGTCAAATCTGTTTCTGGTGTTTGTTCCCCCTCCATCCCCTCCCTTACCTCAAACGGCTACACAGCTGACTCCGCATGTGAAAAAGCTGAATGCCTCAACTCTGTCAGCCTCTAAATCTTGTGTCCCAAACCCATCCCTCTCTGTACCCACCGTACCCAGTCGTACCCAGCTGCTCCTGGACTCTGTGTCCGTTCCTCCTGACAAGGTGGAAAAGTTTCTGTCAACCATCGACTCTGATTCGGCAACTGGACCTGACGGCGTCAGCCCACGGGTCGTAAAATCCTGTTCTTCCGCTCTTTCACTCCCTCTCTCTGTTCTCTTCACCCTCTCTTTTGCTCAAGGTCATCTGCCATCTGCTTGGAAATCAGCCAACATCAACGCTTTACACAAAAAGGTGCAAAAACAGATCCCAGCAACTACAGACCAATCAGCCTTCTCCCAATTATCAGCAAAGTCATGGAATCCATCATTGCTTCGCATATGAAATCTTTCCTCTTCTCCAATGACTTGATCTCTGATCATCAATTTGGTTTCAGACCAGGTCACTGTACCCTGGACATGCTGCTTCTGCTGTCCCAACAATGGAGGGAGGTCCTCAATGCCAAACAGGAAATTAGAGCTGTCTCCCTCGACATATCACATGCCTTCGATACGGCCTGGCACCCCGCTCTGCTCACCAAACTCTCCTCCTTTGGTATCCATGGAAATCTCCACGCATGGCTGGCAGACTTCCTCTCTAGTCGTCGTCAACATGTGGCCCTGAATGGGTTTCTCTCATCTCCTCTTCCTGCTCAGGCTGGAGTTCCCCAAGGCAGTGTTCTGGGCCCTGTGCTTTTTCTGGTCTGCATCAATGATCTCTCCGACTCTCTTGAAAATCCTCTCTATCTCTTTGCTGATGACTCCACTTTCTGCCGTTCCATTCCTCATCCCTCAGATCGGCAGTCTGCAGCCTCCTCACTCTCTGCAGACCTGGACAAAATCACAGACTGGGCAAACAAGTGGAACATGTCTTTCAATCCTGACAAATCTCACACTCTTACGATGTCTCTCCGAAAAGACCGACTGGACAACCCTCCCATCCACTTTCTGAATAATCCTCTCCAAGAAGTTCTGTCACTCAAGCTTTTGGGTCTCACTATCTGTCATGATCTTTCCTGGGAAAACCACATTTCAAATCTGGCATCCAAAGCCAGTCGCCGACTGGGCATCCTCCGTCGTGCGAAGTCCTTCCTTGGCACACCTGAGCTCCTCACCACATACAAGGCTTTCATCCACAGCTCAATGGAATAATGCTCTCCTCTCTGGGCTGGTGCTCCTGCCTCACATCTAGCTCGTCTTCACGCTGTTGAAACCAAAGCGTTCAGAATCATTGGAATCTCACGTGATGAAGCTACCTCCGAGGGCCTTTCACTTACTCACTGCAGGCAGGTTGGTGGTCTTTCTGTCTTCTACCGACTCCTCTCCGGCCTTGCTCCTCCAGCTCTCTCTGGGCTCTGTCCCCCAAATATTCCTACAGGTCGCACAAGATCTGCTTGCAACCCTCTTATTGTTAAACTGCCAAAATCAAGAATCTCTGCTCACCTTCACTCCTTCATTCCTTTTTTCTCCCGCCTCTGGAACAAACTCCCCCACTCTCTTCAATCCCACTCCTCCCTCCAGGTCTTTAAAACAGCTGTTCACCACCATCTCTTATCTTCCCCCATCCAAAACCTTGATCTTTTCTACCCCCACTAATTTCACCCCAAATCCACGTTTTTTGAAATACCAACTTCTTTCCTGGAAGTCCTTGGTGTCCTTGTGTTTTATACTTCTCCTACCCCCCATCACCCCACCCCCTTCCCACGCAGCCTCTCCCCAAGCCCTCTCCCTCCCACACATTCCCGATGTCCCTTCTCTCAAATGTTGTTTTTATGTGCTTCCCCTTCCCTCCCCATCTTGTCTACCGCTCCCCTTTTTATATACTTTGTTTGTTTGTCTGTTTGATTTGTTTGTGTGATAAATGTTAGCTCTTTCACGAGCCTCGATTATGTATTCAAAAAAAAAAAAATCACTCTTTCAACAAATTGCACCAAGCTGCGGGTAGCCAAGTGATCTGATATTTTCAGATGTCCCTTGACGCCAGGTTACATTGTTTGCTATCTCACAATGTCGTTTCTGTCCTAGCCGCAGCATATACACTGTAAACAAATTCACTTACCCAGGTGTTCGATTGTAATGTGTGACCGGCCATTTGCACCTACATGAAGAGCAACTATAACAAATAAGTAATTCATTTATTTATCTTGATCATGTATCAATGTGAGGTTGGCACTAAGGTCTCTCTCACCCTATCTCCTCAAGAACACATACATTTTGGCTTTGGATGGAGACACTGAGTTCCAGCCATCGGCTGTCTCCTTGCTGGTGGACTGCCTACGGCGAAACCCCCATGTTGGGGCAACCTGTGGACGGATTCACCCCACCGGAATAGGTACGACATCTAGGAGAGTAGTCTCTGTTGCTGCTGCTGCTGCTACCGTTGTTGTTGCTATTGTTAGTGTTGTTGTTGCTATTGTTAGTGTTGTTGTCCATGGGAATCAATTTATCTTGCCCATGATTTTACACGATTCGTTGTTTTCTACCAGTCATTACCTCCTCCACCGAGGGTGGATGGCGGTTATGTTTTCACTCCTGTCTGTTTGTCTGTTTGTGAACAGAATATCTCAAGCTGTGCATGGATTTTGACAAAACTTAGTGGACAGGTTGGGTATGTGACACAGACGAAATGATTTGATTTTGGTGAAGATTCAGATCCGGATCTGAGAATTTTAAAGTGATTCTTCACCATTGTGTGATAGGGCTAAAACCGATATATAGCAAGATATCTCCAAGAGTTATTGACAGATTCAGACAAAACTTAGTGGACAGGTTGGGTATGTGACAAGAACAAATCGATTCGATTTTGATTTTAAAAAATCTGGATCCGGATACGAGAATTTTTAAAATTTTGAAAGTGATTCTTCGCCATTGAGTGATCGGGCCAAAATCGATATATAGCACGATATTTCAAAAAGTTGTGAACGGATTGTGACAAAACCTGGTGGATGAGTTGATTAAGTTACAAGAAAAAACAATTAGATTTTAGTCAAGATCCTTATCCAGATATGACGTATCAGTGGGATACAAAACATAACCTGTTCAGCCTAGCGGTGGTATGCTCTCTACCGAGGGAACCGAATCCTCGATTTTGCAAGTACCAGACAGGTGTGAAAATAAACCTCAGTCCACCTTCAGTAGCAGAGGTAATTCTAACATCCTGTTGAATGCAGTGAGAATTCGGAGATTGTTTGATCATTCCCTGAGGTCTTGGAATCTGACTCAGAGATCTATGATTTTTTTTTTTGATTTTTTTTGTACACTGAATCGAGGCTCGTGAAAGAGCTGACATTTACTTCACAAACAAATCAACCAGACAAACAAAATATATAAAAAGAGGGAGCGGAAGACAAGAGAAGGGGAAGCACACAAACACTTGAGAGCACACAACATTTAAGAGCAGGGAGATGTGTGGGAGGGAGAGGGCTTGGGGGGAGGAGGCGTGGGAAGGGGGGGGGGGGGGTGGGAGAAGTATAAAACACAAGTACACCAAGGACTTCCAGGACAGAAGTTGGTATTTCAAAAAAGTGGAATTGGGGTGAAATTAGCGGGGATAGAAAAGATCAAGGTTTTGGATGGGGGAAGATAAGAGATGGTGGTGAACAGCTGTTTAAACAGCTGTCAAGTGAACAGACTTTAAGCAAACAAAGAAAAAAAGACCTACTTGAACAAACATTGGTACATCATGGGTGTCTGATTCAGGTTGTGGTGAAGTTTCATCGAAATTGCGTGTGTAGTTTCTGAGAAGAAAGCAAATACCTATTTCGGGGGGAAACCCCCACGTAGACCCCCAAAGGGGTAGATTTTTTTAATGCCGTGAACAAACTTTGGTACAGCACGGGTGGTGAAGGTTGTGTAAACCCTGACCTCTGATGTGACGATACATTTTGACATCAAATTACGCTCAGTAATTATTTCTGCATGTTCATTTATTTACATACTAGCAGAAGTACCCGGCATTGCCGGGCGGTGGAGGGGAGGGGAGGGGAGGGGGAAGAGGAGGGGAGGGGAACGGAGGGGAGGGGAACGGGGGGGGAGGGGAGGAGAGGGGGGGAGGGGAGAAGAGGGGGAGGGAAGTACCCGGCATTCCGTGTATAAACGTGAGGGAGAAGAGGGGGGAGGAGGGGAGGAGAGGGGGGGAGGGGAGGAGAGGGGGGGAGGGGGAGGGGAAGGGGGGCCTGGCATTGCCGGGTGGGGGAGGGGAGGGGGAAGAGGAGAGGAGGGGAACAGGGGGGGAGGGGAGGGGAGGAGAGGGGGGAGGGGAGAAGAGGGGGGGGAAGTACCCGGCATTCCGTGTATAAACGTGAGGGAGAAGAGGGGGGAGGGGAGGAGAGGGGGGAGGGGGAGGGGGTATGGGGGAGGGGTGGGAGGGGGGAGGGGAGGGGGGAGGGGGAGTTCTCGGTGGTCACCCATAAAATAGATTTGTAAAAAATTCGGTTGCTCACCTGGTTGAGGGTGGATAGAGCCAATGAGGTGGTATACCTGGCCTTGCACCTTGAATGTAGGCATGAATCCTTCCTCAGTGACGACGCGATCTGCTCCAAACGAAGTCATTTGGAACGAAGAGTTGTAATTACGGATTTCCTTCAGGAAGTGTCTGGATTGAGTCGTAGTTGATTGAAGTAGTTCTTTCAAAGGTTCCGGTGGAGATTGGAGAGAAGGCAAAAGGACATTGCCTCCCCTGCAACACATTCCTGGTGTTTCTCCCTTCCATTTCAAGGCATGGCAAAACTGACAGGTGAACGACATGGAGCCAATATCAACGTTTGAGGAGTAGTCGGTGTTCGGATTGTAACTGAATGCAGCCTTCTCCCATGCAATGGCTGGCTACCGTCTGCCTGATGGTTGCCAGTTGTTGAGTCGTTTTTGGCGCTGTTCTTCTGTCTCCTGCTGTCTGGCCCTCGCTACACTTTGTTGATTGGCGTTTAGACGTGCCTCTGTCTCATCTTCTGTCTCTCGCTGTCTGGCCCTCGCTACACTTTGTTGATTGGCGTTTAGACGTGCCTCTGTCTCATCTTCTGTCTCTCGCTGTCTGGCCCTCGCCAGACGTTGTTGATTAGCGTTCAGACGTGCCTCTGTCTCATCTTCTGTCTCTCGCTGTCTGGCCCTCGCCAGACGTTGTTGATTGGCGTTTAGATGTGCCTCTGTCTCATCTTCTGTCTCTCTCTGTCTGAATCTAGAGACACGTTCTTGATTGGCTTGTCGATGGTGAAAAGTATCTTCATCGGCTTCATGGAGTCTCCGATCAGCGATTTTCCTTGCTCGGGAGGTTGAACGTGACAAATTTATTTTCTTCGGTGCCATTGCCTTTATCACAGTCAGTCTTCCAGTCACTCACTCGTAGACAAATTCAAAATACCAAATTCAAAATACTCGTAGACAAAATACCACGTTAAACGACGCAAACGCACGATTGCAACTCTGTGTCGTGTCGTGGGCGTGGCCAACGTGGCCTCATGCTCCCAGGTGATTGGCTAACTCGAGCTCGAGAGAGCCATAATGCGCTACGTTATGGCAAAAAATATGGATCTAAAGATGAAAGAAAAAAAACCTATGTGGTGTGAATGGCAATGTTCCTCGCTGAAATGTGAAAAAACGCAATCGTGCGGCAAGGAACATCACGTGATCGCTCTGAGCGAATCAGCGCACTGCTCTGCCACCGGTCAGAATCCGTGCATAATATTCCTCGCTGAAAAAAAAACTATGTGAAACATGCTACTATCTATGCTAAATCATGCTAAATCATGCTAAATGCAAATCATGCTAAAATCTATGCTACTTGCTGTGAGTTTCTGGCGGCAAAGAACATCACATGATCGCGTCACGAACATCATTCGTGATCACGTCATCACGTGATCGTGATCTTCATCAATGAGCGCGAATGAGCGAATCAGCGCGCTGCTCTGCCACCGATTCAGATTCCGTGTATAATATTCCTCGCTGAAAAAAAATATGGATCTAAAGATGAAAGAAAAAAAAACCTGTGTGGTGTGAATGGCAATGTTCCTCGCTGAAATGTGAAAAAACGCAATCGCTTTTCGCTCTGAAATACGTGCGAACGCGTAACTGAGTTAATGGCGGCAAGGAACGTCACGTGATCGCTCTGAGCGAATCAGCGCGCTGCTCTGCCACCGGTCAGATTCCATGCATAATATTCCTCGCTGAAATGCGCTGAGGTAAAAATATGGTAAAAAAATATTATGAAATAATTTTTTTTAGGTCGGCCATGTTCTTCCCAGGCTCAATGGCCATGTCTGTGCCAAATATCAAGTACGTGAGCCTCTCCGTTTAGGAGTCTATCGGTAACATTACACACACACGCACACACGCACACACACACACACACACACACACACACACACACACACACACACACAAACTGTGTTTTATATATATATATATTTTCTACAACTAGTGCACCTGCTCACTCTGGGAGTGGCAGGAGGAATCATGTTATTGTCAATATTATCATGGCCAATTATTATTACTATTACTTATTAGGTTAAATCCGGTCATTGAAAAGATCAGACCATGCCTCACCATTTTAAATTCCCGATAATAAATTTTACTGCTGTGAGGGTGTCGGAGCTTTGTTATAATGCCATGTCGTCATTAATGACGGGCTGGAGCAGTTTATTCGACGGCGCAGCCTCGTGAGCATGACAAAGTCTGAAGCCTCGGCCTCGTGTCAGGTGTTCTGATATCTTCTTTATTTATTAGACATCCTACGGCTGTAAATGAACACTCATTTTGCTCTGCACGCGTTGAACATCATGCAAATCACATGCAGCAAATTTCAACTCCCTCCGCCTTGTAATTTTTTTAAAACGCTTTTGTACACCGCCCATGAGGCTCTGTTTGCAAGCCACCATCTACAATTCCAATAGAGGAGACACAATTATTACTCTATTATGGAAAATGTTTTTCAAGTTTGTTTTATCCTCAAAAAACAGACCGTCGTGAATACACATTCGTGTTTAAAGGTTTGTCCGTAGAACCAACCTTCATGAAGGGGGACAGACATCTGTAAAAACTCACAAACACACAAACTGACATTGTGTTTTATATGGTAAATGTTAGATCAGGTCGTTGAAAGGATCAGAACATGCATGACATTATAACATGTTAGATCAGGTCATTCAAAGCAGCAGAACATGCATGACATAATATTGTAGATCAGGTCATTGAAAGGATCAGAACGTGCATGTTATAACATGTCAAATCAGGTCATTGAAAGGATCAGAACTTGCATGGCATTGACATGTTAGATCAGATCATTGAAAGAATCACAATATACATGATATCATAATATTGTTATGGAACCCAACGTCGGCCTCTGTTCCCCTTACCGAGGGGGGATGAATCCCCTTGTCTCTGACTGACCGACGGGGTCCCTGACGCTGCCCAGCTACCTCCGGAAAGGCAGGTGCACAGCCCCGTTCGTACCGCGGACAGATGTTAATTGCCGAGCGGTTTTAGCAACCGCGGCACGAACTATTAACAGAAACTAACCCGATTCCGAAACGTTGGCCAAATCGTGCCACAGGTATTCAATGAAGGAAATCACTAAGGCGACACGGATGTGAAGAATAAGCAGAACAAAGGTAGGAAATACGAATATGATTTATTTACTACTATTTACACAATCAAAGAAACCAAGGAAGAATAAGAAAATAAAGACAGAAAGAATGGAAGGAGACACAGTGCAAATATTAACTTATCTAAACAGGCTTAACTTATACCCAGGGACAAGACAAAAGACAGACTACAAGCACACTTACATGGGGGATGATGACAGGAATGGCAGGAGGTGGATGGCTGGAGGGAGAGGAAGGTTCAGCTGGACGCTGGCTGGGGCTTGATCCCGCAGAGGACGTCGGCCTGGACCTCGACGGCCACCGATGCCACCGCAAACTGGTTCCCGCGTAGCAGCGAGTCGAAGCTGCATGGTGGAGTCAAAGCTGCTTGGTGGAGTCAACGCTGCTTGGTGGAGTCAAAGCTGCCTGGTGGAGTCAACGCTGCCTGGTGGAGTCAAAGCTGCGTGGTACTGCTCGTGTGGCTCTGTCACTTCCTTCGCTCTGGACTCATCTGCCGCATCTCTCTCTCCCACTTCCTCAAAGGCTTCCGCGTGCGCTTTTATAGCGCGCCTCCAGATCAACCCGCGCCACGCCCGAGCTGGTCTCTCACCGGTCCTGATTGGCGGGTCGGGGCTCGCTGGCTCCACCTTGTGATGACGATCGGCGGCCAACGCCCTGGATTCGGCGGCTCCTCCCCCTTCTTCTCCGATCTGACCGTGTGTTCAATGGAGGTTTTGCGGCGAAAACCACAAAGCAGCAGCGGCGAATGCAGAAAACCGCACGCAGAACCCGCCCAATGCAGTTGGCAATTGATGACAAAAGGGGAATGCGAAGGGAATCTACCTTATTTGAATTCGGTGCAATGGAGTGTCAATTAATGGAAGAGAAAGCCTTAGACTAATACACATAATAAGGAGATAACTACTGAACAAGGAGATCTATGATTGGCTATGTGATTGTATATGGAATAACTACGGGGACGACCTTTAACATTTACACACCAAATGGAGGAAGGAGGGTGATATTTACAACAAGCTTCATTACACTTACAACGATAATAAAAAACACAACACCATTCTCAAATCCACAACACTGCACCCTCCTCCTCTTAGGCACGTCCCGGGCCTATTACTTTTACCTTGAGTGTGGCACGTAGGTGTAGTTCCCTCTACATTTAACCTGACCCTGAGTGTGACAGTTTTAAAACACAAATAAATATGTCCCGCTGCTGCATTGCACCATATCTAACAGACTTACGCCCACAGCTAACCGAATTGCGGAATTGTCTTCAAACTAAACACTTACGGTGGGGGCGCATTATGTACAATGACGCTACTTGTATTTACAAAACGCAACCCAGGACCTGCGATTGTTCTTTTGGGGGTGGGGGAGACAGCCTGTGCTGCATCGACGCACCAGAAAGCACCAAAACGCACCAAAGCACCATCAAGCACCAATCGTTGCACAGTGTTACGTGGTCCTCCCGGTGACTACCTGGTCTCGGTGACCCCCGGACCGTGAGAGGAACTCCGCCAGAAAGATCTATGATTTATACGCCTTCGTAACGCAATCAATATGAAAGACACAACAATTCAAGTCAATAAGAAACCCCACACCAAGGATCCGGATTCATCAATAATATATTCCCCAATCAATCAACAACCATCAATAATCACCAATATTACTAAGATGGCCATCTCATGTATGTCCCCCCTTTCCCCACTCACGACTCCTCCATGGTCACTGTCCCTCACAATGTCTCTGGGCCCCTCCTGGCCAAGGTGAAGGTCGACTTCTCCGCACACGGGCGGTTGAACGGACCCCTGGCTGACGTGCTCCAAACGTGCACGTCAGGTACCGGGAACAACTGCTGCAGTGCCCTCCTCCGTGCACAGCCAAGCGGGCAAAAGCAAGGCGCGGCTGGCAAAGCGCGCGAGGCCCAAGGTGTGACCCGTACGCGTCCTTGTAGACGTCGAGGCGAACTGTGCCAGACGCTTGGTTCCGTGCACGAACCCACGGCAACTTGACGTGTAATCGGTAATTACCCCGCGCAGGTAACTCCTTTCGCCAGACGGGCTTTCAAACGCAGCGTCCCCCACGCTGCTCAATATCGACCCCGCTCGCGTCGGGGCTGGGCGAGGAAGAGGAAGATCGCCGCTTCTCCCGGACCTCGTGTCTTTTTCTTCTTCCGGTTCACTATCCCGTTTCCGGTCTCCTGTTATCCGGAGCCTCTCTAACCCTTTAACCACAACAACCTTTAATAGAATAAACATTAATAAGCAATGACATGAATAGTAACTCCTCTAAATCCGGCATCCGTAACACTCCCCCCCTTCAAGAAAGAAAGTTTGAACCCTGCGAAAACTTTCTGTGCCGGCCACTTTGATAAACCAACCCGATACCCCAAATCATCAGTTCCCCCCGGGCACAATTAGCGCATCTCAAAAATAAAGCACCAAACCTTCACCAAAACCCCCCAGAGATTCCAAGGTAATTCCCTCGAGACCAAGCGTCAACCACTTCTAGTTGCTCTTGGATGGAGGCCCAGCTGAGTACTCACTACATGGACGCCTTAAGGAATGTGGGGTTCACGGTTAGTCCGGGGAGGAAAGGTCATTACATAGACGCCTTTAAGAACGTGGAGTTCACGGTTAGTCCGTGTAAGAACGTTCCCTACCGGGACGCCTTTTAAGAACGTGGCGTTCACGGTTAGCCCGTGTAGGAGCCCAGGCTCGGCGGCTCCGCCGTATATAGAGTGCTTCAACTTCTCCAGACTCCTAACAGTTACGGTAGGACCCCTTGTCCCTGCAGTTGGACCCCTTGACTGGCGGTCTCCTTCTCGGCCAGTCCTCTGCCAATCATTCTTTCGGGAGATGCCGTAACTCTGGGAGCCTCCATAGTAATATCGGCTGCTGCCAACACCAAAACTACCGCCAAGTGGTCCTCTTCTGTAGACCTCTCGACGCCTACGAAATGCCTTCCCTACTGTTATGGTCCGACCCTCCAAATCCTTACCATTCCAATTCTTCTCTGCCTCCCTGGCGTCTTTTGTGCTTGCAAACGTGACAAAGCCGAACCCTCTTGACCGTTGTTTCCCTGTCTTTTACCACCCGCACTTCCACCAGCGGCCCATATCTGTTGAAGACAGAGGTCAGAACTTCTTCCTCTGTGTTGAAGTTCAGTCCCCCTACAAATAACTTGGCACTTTTGTCGCTATCCCGAGCTGGGGTGGTGTTATTTCCCCTGTGGGGCTCTTTACCCACCCTCGGGTTACCATAAATTTGCCCCCCGGCCAAATCATTCCCGATAATCACAGATACCCCCTCTACAGGAAGCGTGGCTTGTAAACTGACGGTGACCGGTCCTGACACCAAATCGGATTCCAAATGGATGACATGAAGTGGGGCACGAACACAGCCACCGATCCCTTGTAACCGAACACTATCACCAGTTGCGGTACTCTTTGACAATGGCAAAATGCCTTCAAGCATTCAGGATTGATGGGCTCCTGTGTCCCTCAATACCCTAACAGGTCTTGGGTTAGTCAAGTCTCCCTCGAGTGAGACAAACCCCTCATAAATAAATGGTTGGTAACTTTTCTGTGGGCGATTTCTTACGCTAGCCATCGCATTTGGAGTTGTGATAGTCGGACTCCGCTCTGGGTTGTCCCTTTTCATGAGGTAACAACTGGACATCAAGTGTCCGGGTTTTTTGCAAAAGGCGCAAGTAGGCCCGGAGGAAAAACTCGTGTTCTGCCTCGGGCCCCCCAGGAAATAAGTTTGGCTTGGGCCCGTAGCCCTCTGATTTCGAACAGTCGGGGTATCCGCGTTGTCCCCATAATCCTCTCGAGGCCGCCGCCATGTATTGTCGTTCTCCGCACCGGGTGTTCCATAACTCCCCTGCTGAAGTCTAGGCGAGGAGCTAGGGGTGTGGACCCCTATCCGGTGTGTTAAGGCATAATCATCTGCCATGGTGGCTGCGTCCCACAACTTTGGTACTTTCTTTTCCTGCAGGTACACTTTGATGTCCTCGTGGACACACTGTTGAAATTCCTCCACCAGCATCAGGTCACGCAATGCTTCGAAGTCGTTCCCGACTCCTTTTGACTCACACCACCGATCAAACATGTTTTCTTTCACTCTGGCAAACTCCACATGGGTCTCCCTCTCCCTCTTCCTGGCATTCCTGAATTTTTGCCGGTAAGCTTCAGGAACCAACTCATAGGCTTTGAGAATGTGCTTCTTCAATACCTCATAATCTGCACATTGGTCCATTGGTAGCGCCGAATAAATCTCTTGAGCTTTACCCACCAGCACACTTTGCACTAGTATGGTCCAGGCCTCCTCCGGCCAGTTTAACTGTCGAGCCACTTTCTCAAAGTGTGGAAAAAATTGAGTGACTTCCTTTTCACTGACGGGTGGAACCAGCCTCACATGTCTGCCCACATCCCAGGTTTTCTGGCTAGGTGTCGACCCCGTCAGCAAGGGTGGTACCTCTCCCCGTTCTCTCATTAAATCCAGCTCCTTGAATTTAATTTCTTGCTGAAGCGCCAGATCACGTTCCTTCAACTCCCTTTTGGCTTTTCTCTCCTCTGCTTCGAGTTCCCTGGCAGCTCTCCTCTCCTCTGCTTTTCTCCCTTCTAACCTTTCCTGGAGTTCTCGTTCCACTCTCCTTTCCTCTGCTTGTTTCTCTTCTCTCCTCTCTTCTGCTTTCCTTTCCTCTTCCTTGATCCGTTCCTGGGTCCGTAATTGCAACTCCAGTTTCCGGAGCTCAACGTCTTCTGGTTCTTCGGGTAGCCACTCCCAGGCTAACTCGTCCCATGTTCCTAATCCCACCATAGACTGTATCACCGTGGTCTGCAACTCTGCCTTCCTCAAATTAGTTCGGACCTCCAAGTTAAAATGTTTGGCCAATTTCAAGAGGTCCGATTTTAGTAATGCTCGGAACTGTGCCTCACTAGGGGTTACCGCAAAGTTCTGTGCCACAAACGCCATGATGACTACTGGTAACACCTGTTAACCTTCACCCCAGAAATTTCCAACAAAGAAAAGCAACAGTATTACTATTATTGCTATTATTATTATTATTATTTTTTTGTTGTTGTTGTTTTGTCGGCAGAGCAAAACAATTTTGGGAACGTTGGAAAAGTTCCCACTCTTGGGAATTCTTTCCCGGACTAAAATTTAGAAAATTTTATAGATCCCGGACGTAGACCCAATTGCGAATCCGCAAATCGTAATTTGGACGAGCCCCCAATTCTGTTACGTGGTCCTCCTGGTGACTACCTGGTCTCGGTTACCCCCGGACCGTGAGAAGAACTCCACCAGAAAGATCTATGATTTATACGCCTTCGTAAAGCAATCAATATGAAAGACACAACAATTCAAGTCAATAAGAAACCCCACACCAAGGATCCGGATTCATCAATAATATATTCCCCAATCAATCAACAACCATCAATAATTATCAATCACCAATATTACTAAGATGGCCATCTCATGTATGTCCCCCCTTTCCCCACTCACGACCCCTCTATGGTCACTGTCCCTCACAATGTCTCTGGGCCCCTCCTGGCCAAGGTGAAGGTCGACTTCTCTGCACACGGGCGGTTGAACGGACCCCTGGCTGACGTGCTCCAAACGTGCACGTCACGTACCGGGAACAACTGCTGCAGCGCCCTCCTCCGTGCACAGCCAAGCGGGCAAAAGCAAAGCGCGGCTGGCAAAGCGCGCGAGGCCCAAGGTGCGACCCGTACGCGTCCTTGTAGACGTCGAGGCGAACTGTGCCGGACGCTTGGTTCCGTGCACGAACCCACGGCAACTTGACGTGTAATCGGTAATTACCCCGTGCAGGTAACTCCTTTCGCCAGACGGGCTTTCAAACGCAGCGTCCCCCACGCTGCTCAATATCGACCCCGCTCGCGTCGGGGCTGGGCGAGGAAGAGGAAGATCGCCGCTTCTCCCGGACCTCGTGTCTTTTTCTTCTTCCGGTTCACTATCCCGTTTCCGGTCTCCTGTTATCCGGAGCCTCTCTAACCCTTTAACCACAACAACCTTTAATAGAATAAACATTAATAAGCAATGACATGAATAGTAACTCCTCTAAATCCGGGAACCGTAACAACAGTCACCACAGTTCAATTTAAAAAAACCCAACAAACCCCTGGTGCCGGTCTTCCTCTTCGGCTCCCTCTGCTGGCCATTGTCGTTCTTCCAGATGTTGTCTTTCTTCTTTGCTGGCGGCCTATTTGAACATAATAAAATGACATGCACAACCGTGTCCACTGTTCTTTTTATTTATGGCCCACAGGGCCGACTATGAATGGTTCACCTGTATGGCATAGGTGCCATGTTACCAAGGTCCGCCAGCAAGATCTCGGGCCATCATGGCCGGTTCCAGCAGAGGGGCCATGCCCCCACCCGTGGTGTCCATAAGTGGTGCTCAGCCACAGACATGTGGTCCATAAGTGGTGCATCGATGCAGACAGCTGGTTGCGGGAGTTTTGGGCACTCAATGGCGGACTCCCGCACGCTCCCCTCGGCGCCCAGTCCTCGGGTGGGAGACAAGGGGGGGGGAAGAAGACAGGTGAGCGAGGGGTAAGGTCACAAGGGTACACATCAAACAAGGCAATGCAAGACGAGGTGCATACGGAGAGCGAAGTGAGAAAGCTCATCCCTACCGTACGTCACCCCCCCTATTACCTACTCTACCCTTGCCCTTACCCCATATGTACAAAAATGTACACATTTACAAATTCGTCACTACTGTCCCGTCTTCCCTATATTTCCCCAATACCAAATTCGTCCCCACAATCCCTCTAACCAAATTTGCCATCACCCAATTCATCATCTCACTACATGGTCTAAATTCACATTCATTCCATCCCTCCTCCATCGTTCTGAACCGGATTGCTAACTTGAAAATCACAACAAACCCAATTTGTTATCAATGTTCGTCTTTCATTAATCATCCACTTTCTAAACTCCCCTCTTGCCCCTCCCATCCAAATCCCCCCCCTTGCACCTACACTCCGAAACTTCCCCCTTGCCCCTCCACTCTTAAACTCCCCCCTTGCCCCTCCACTCCTGAACTCCCCCCTTGCCCTTCCCCTCCTAAACTTCCCCTTTGCCCCTCCCCTCCTAATCTCCCCCCTTGCCCCTCCACTCCTGATCTCCCCCCTTTCCCCTTCCCTCCAAAACTCCCCCCTTGCCCCTCCCCTCCTAAACTCCCCCCTCACTCCTCCCCTTCAAAACTCCCCCCCAATCCCTCCCTTTCAATTCTCCCCCCATACCATTCCTCTCCAGTTCTCTCTCCTCCCCCCTCCTCCTCCGGGCTGCCTCCTCCCCACTTCGTCTCCCTTCTATCTCATACCTCCACCCCCCCAAACCTTCTACTATCCTCTGCCCCCCCTCGGACAACCCCTCACTGTGCCGCATCCCTTCACCAGCAAACCTTTCATCCTCCTCATCCTTCCCTTTCTTGGAACTCTTCTGCAACATCAGAAACACTATCGACTGCTGTCCCTACCTCCCCCTCTCATCCTTCATCTTACCCTACTCCTCCCCTCCCCTGTCCTGTACCCGATGCTCCCCCTCTCTCTTCATTAACGGTATGGACCTCAAACATCCGGGGCCTTCGCTCAAACCTGACTGATCTCTCCATACAGGTTGCTTCTGACAATCCAGACTTGATCTGCTTAACAGAGACTTTCCTCCTTCAAGATGTCTCTGATTCCTTAATATCTCTTCCTGGTTACTCCCTCCTCCGGTATGATAGACCTGAGCCTCGGCCTGGTGGTGGGGTGGCTATCTTTGTCAAAAACTCTCTTCCTCACTCTCCTTGCACTGCTCTCTTTCCTCCTCACCCGCAGGAGTACCTCTGGTTACGGCTTCCTCTCCGCTCCCACCTTTTGTTCATATGTGTTCTGTACCGTCCCCCAAACAGTGATGACTCCATCTACATTTCACTGTCTGACAACATGGACCAACTTCTATCCACTCATCCCAACTCTCTCTTCCTCATATGTGGTGACTTCAACTGTCATCATGCCACCTGGTTGGGTGTGGGTTCCTCTCTCACTAGTCATGGCATCTCAGCAAAGGACTTCTGTGACTCACTGGGATTGACACAATCTGTCAATTTCCCGACCCGGATCTCAGCCAATGGAGTATCTTCTCTTCTAGACTTGGTTATGACAAACTTCCCTGCTAATGTCTGCTGCTCTTCTTCTGCTCCAATCGGTTCTTCTGATCATGTGCTTGTCAAAGTGGACATCTCTCTGGCCATTCTCAGAGAGCCTCCTCAGCGTCGTCGAGTCTGGCATTTCACTCAGGCCGACTGGGACGGTCTTCAAGCAGCCATCAATCGTCTGGATTGGTCTCCCATCTCCACTGCCGCTGACATCAATTCTTCCTGGGAATTCTTCCAAAGCAAACTGATCTCTCTCATGCACAGATTTATCCCATCTCGCCTTCAATTGTCTTACCCTTCCTCCCGTCCATGGTACACTGAATCTTGTGGTGAGGCAGTTGCCCTGAAACAACTTGCCTTTGCCTCTTGGAAGGCTAATCCAACTGAAGGAAATCTCAGTTCCTTCCACCAAGCTCGGAACAAGTGTGTGTCTACCCTCAGGAGTGCCAGGAAGCACTATCTCTCCTCACTCAAGAATGAACTCTCAAACCTGTCTCCTTCCTCCAAATCCTGGTGGCGTCTGGTCAAATCCGTTTCTGGTGTTTGTTCCCCCTCCATCCCCTCCCTTACCTCAAATGGCCACACAGTTGACATCGCACGTGACAAAGCCGAATGCCTCAACTCTGTGTTTGCCTCGAAATCCTTAGTCCCAAACCCATCTCTCTCTGTTCCCTCCTTTCCCAGTCGAACCCAACTGCTCCTGGACTCTGTGTCCTTCTCTCCTGACAAGGTGGAGGAGTTTTTGTCAAACCTCGACTCTGATTCTGCAACTGGACCAGACGGCATCAGCCCACGGGTCCTAAAATCCTGCTCTGCCGCTCTATCTCACCCTCTCTCTGTTCTTTTCACCCTATCTTTTGCTCAAGGTCATCTGCCAGCATCCTGGAAATCAGCTAACATTACCGCTTTACACAAAAAAGGTGCAAAAACAGATCCTTGCAACTACAGACCAATCAGCCTGCTCCCAATTATCAGCAAAGTCATGGAATCCATCATTGCTTCGGATATGAAATCTTTCCTCTTCTCCAATGGCTTGATCTCTGATCATCAATTTGGTTTCAGACCAGGTCACTCTACTCTGGACATGCTGCTTCTGCTGTCTCAACAATGGATGGAGGTCCTCAATGCCAAACAGGAAATCAGAGCTGTCTCCCTTGACATATCAAGAGCCTTTGATACGGTCTGGCACCCAGCTCTGCTCACCAAACTCTCCTCCTATGGTATTTATGGAAATCTCCATGCATGGCTTGCGGACTTCCTCTCTGGTCGTAGTCAACGTGTGGCCCTGAATGGATTTCTCTCATCTCCCCTTCCTGTTCAGGCTGGAGTTCCCCAAGGAAGTGTGCTGGGCCCTGTGCTTTTTCTGGTCTTTATCAATGATCTCTCTGACTCTCTGGAAAATCCTCTCTATCTCTTTGCTGATGACTCCACTCTCTGCCGCTCCATTCCTCTTCCCTCAGATCGGCAGTCTGCAGCCTCCTCACTCTCTGAAGACCTGGACAAAATCACAGACTGGTCAAACAAGTGGAACATGTCTTTCAATCCTGCCAAATCTCACTCTCTTACTATGTCTCTCCGAAAAGATCGACTGGACAACCCTCCCATCTACTTTCTCAACAATCCTCTCCAAGAAGTTCTGTCACTCAAGCTTTTGGGTCTCACTATCTGCCATGATCTTTCTTGGGAAAACCACATTTCCAAGCTGGCCTCCAAAGCCAGTCGCCGACTGGGCATCCTCCGTCGTGCGAAGTCCTTCCTCGGCACACCTGAGCTCCTCACCACATACAAGGCTTTCATCCGCAGCTCTATGGAATACTGTTCTCCCCTATGGGCTGGTGCTCCTGCCTCACACCTGGCTCGGCTTCACGCTGTTGAATCCAAAGCTTTCAAAATCATTGGAATCTCCCGCGATGAAGCTATCTCTGAGGGCCTTTCACTCACTCACCGCAGGCAGGTAGGTGGTCTTTCTGTCTTCTACCGACTCCTCTCCGGCCTTGCTCCCCCAGCTCTCTCTGTGCTCTGTCCCCCAAATATTCCTACAGGTCGCACAAGATCTGCCAGCAACCCTCTGATGGTTAAACTGCCGAAATCTCGGCTTTCTGCTCACCTTCACTCTTTCATTCCTCTTTTCTCCCGCCTGTGGAACAAACTCCCACACTCCCTTCAATCCCTCTCCTCCCTCCAGGTCTTTAAAACAGCTGTTCACCACCATCTCTTATCTTCCCCCATCCATAACCTTGATCTTTTCTACCCCCACTAATTCACCCCAGATCCACCTTGTTTGAAATTCCAACTTATTTCCTGGAAATCCTGGCAGTGTCCATATGTTTATACCTCTCCCACCCCCCCCCCCCTTCACATGCCTCCCCCCCCTTCACATGCCTCCCCCCCAAAGCCCTCTCCCTCCCACAGATCTCTCGATGTCTCCATGTCTCTCGGTCCCTGCTCTCAAATGTTGTGTTTGTGTCCTTCCCCCTCTCTCCCCATCTTGTCTACCGCTCCCGATGTTATTTGTTTTATGTGTCTGTTTGTCTTTCTGTGTGATTAATGTTCGCTCTTTCACGAGCCTCGATCTTGTATACAAAAAAAAAAAAAAAAAAATAAATAAAAAAAAAAAAAAAAAAAAAAATCCTCATAAGGAGGGAGAGATGGAACAACAAAGCACAATGTCACACCCACATCATGATGCGTCTCACAATCCAAACATTTGCACAATAAAAATAATCAAAAACATCCATGGCATGGTGTGGAGGTACGTCATCTCAGGTGAGTGGATGTAGATGGTGCGAGGAGATTCTTAATCCTAACTACTTCCTAAATGACCTTAACTCACTTTACACTACCCGGGGTCTTTCCCTGCCAAACCATTGGCCGTCTTACTCTATGCGGTTTTAAGAACCAAATTCCCATTGACCAAACTGTGGTGCTTCATCAATTTGGGGTCTCACTCCCCCGATTCAACTCCCTGTGCCCTTGCACAATTTCAGGACTGGGTCGTGTAGCTCTCCCAGCAGGTCTACCCACCTGCACACCTCCACCACTGTAGTTGCCTCCGAGCTTACCTGCTCCTCACCCTACCTATCTTAACTGGGGAAGGCCCTCTGGCGCTCTCCCCACTCGGTGCCCCCTCTAGCACTGGGCTACCCGGGTCCGTCCTCTGGATCCTCGGGCCCCATTCACAACTCTAACGGCTCCCAGAGCCCACCTGCGGCCTCACCTGGCCGACATCCTCACAGTGGTGGAGTGCCCAACCAACTACACACACTAACAGGCCACATGCCCAGCCATTTCCACGTCACTAATGCACCCATCCAAACACCATTCTTCCACATGCACCACAGATGCCAATATCCAACCACAATTTACCTACTCTCTACCTAACGCTTACACTACCCTCCCCGGGTATTCGTGATGGGGTCCATCCTCCTTTCCCCCATCCACACCTTCGCACCATCCACTCCACTCCACAGTTTCCACCATACTCACTCCACCACCATCCATTCCATACTCCATGTATTCCAGACCATTTATTCCATACAACCATGCTCACCTGGATTTGCACACCTGTGCAATCACTCCTACACCTGGTGCTTCCTGCACCCTCCTTCCTCCCTGGGCCATTTGGTCAACACAACACACAATCACCACTACTCAGTCATACACCTGTTCCATACACTTCCACGCTCAATACAACTCACAATCGCCTTTTGACAATACACTTCTGAATACACCTCCAACACTCACACGGCATCATCTGATCTACCTGGTTTCCTGCTAACGCTCGCGCTTCCCCGTCGCCCGTTACATTATTGCGCTCCCTCGTCATTATCATCCAACTACCCTCTCTATGTCCCCACTACCTGTCCAAAGTCGCTACTTAACCTTACCGTTACCTATGGTCAATCTCTAGGTCCCTACACATTATATCCTAACCCTCCCGGGCTAGTTTTCACTGCCATAAACCCCATAAACTATAGCTCCTTTGCCCCCTTTTGTGCGGGATGGCAGAGTTGCCATCCCACCACATCGGGCATCTTCCACTACCAATTTGGCCCATCCAATTTCAGCCAATCAAAAATTTGCCAATCACTCTACCAATCATCTGCCAATCATCAAATTTTTTCCAATCACAAATTTTGCTGTTCAAATTCACTACTGCTATCACCCTCACACGTCTACTCACTTGAGCCTCTCGGTGCGCCAATTCATTTCCAAAGCTCGGCTTCGCAACGCCGAGCAATGAATGCGGGTGGTTTGTTGCCGGCGGTTGGATTCGTCCGGCATTCGGTGCAGGGAAGGGGGCTTACCCGGGCCGAGATTCCACGCACCATCTCGGCACGGAGCCGTCCGATGGCCCGATCTCGCCCTGCCAGAACGCCTCAACCACAAAGGGTTGCCGTGACGACCCTTCCTACCGGGCCGCCCGCTCCGCTTAGTGGAGCACGGACGCGGCCGTTCAGAGTGAGGCCTGGCGTGGATCGTGTACGGCGGTTCTTTCCAAACTGCCACGGTTACGATCCCTGCTGGTTCCCGCGGCACACAACGCCCGGCACGAACCGAGGGCTCGCTTCGGCTACAAGTCGATCTAACCGCTATCCCGTTTAGCGTCGATGCTCCACCTGCAGGCTCACACGCATACGCAACCCCTTTCATCCTTACCGAGCTCGGTGCTCCAACGCCGCCCGTACACCCCGCGTACTTCGTTATTGCACTTGTTCTTGCGCTCACAGACTTCGTCACACACCTGACCACCGCACACCTTAGCACACACTCGTCGTTCGCACACCTCACCAAGTGCACTCACTTGCACACCCAATCACGTGCTTTACTACTAACTCCAGTGTGCATTCCCACACGCGCTCGACCATTCCAGGTGTGCATCCTTCCATTCCAGGTGTACATCCTCTCTCACCTGCTACAACCAACTCGTGCTCCGTGTCACTCTCACTACTTTCACCACCACACTCGGTCGCGCATTCACCCTTACTCTTGACAGCGCACTCTGTAATCATGCGCTCCTCTGTTACACACCTTTCTCGCGCATCCTCTTGCACACACTCTCCCGTTACGTCCTCCGTAACCCTCACCACAGGTGTGCACTCTTTCGTTACATCCTCTGTAACACTCCCCATCCTGCGCTTCCATGTGCCCCCCCGCACACGCGCTACGACCAACTCACTCTCGACAGCACACTCACTCCTCGGCGCGCCCTTTTTCCTCACACACCCCATCGTCGGACAACGGACATCCTCGCACACCTCCTCCTTCACACTCTGTACCTGTCGTACACTTCACCAGCGGCCTCTCACGAACACCCAGGTCCAAACCAACCCCCAAGCCAACTGAGTCTCCCCTCACACCATATACATTTCCGAGTATAACGCCACTCACCTCGGCACCTCTTCGTCGCTCCTCCTCCGCCACCTGCAAACTCTTTATTTGGCTTGCAAGCACATCATCATGATTTGAGCACAGACCTTGCACATATTCCATCACTTCCTCCTTTATCTCCTTCTTAGTTTCCCTCCGTCTCTTCTTAATTTCACTCACCCCCTCTTCCACTTCCTCTAATTTCTCCTTTACCTCCCTCATTTCCCGGTGCGCCCCCTCGATCTCTTCCTCTAATGCCACCTTGACCGTTTCTATGTGCGTCCTCACCTCCCGTTCTTTCGTCTCCATTGCCTCCGTCACCTCGTCCAACCTCTTTGTCAATCCCTCATGTACCATCCGACATTCCCTCTTTGTCGCTATGAGTTCGTTCTTTATCTCCTTCTGCGTCGCCTTCAACCCCCCGATTATTGCAGTGTTCTTTTCCACTTGATCCACTAGTTCCTTTTGTCCCACCGTCAGCTGCTCCACTCCCCTCGTCAGATCTTCTATGCCCTCCTGTAACCTAGCCGTACTACTTCTCACCTCTTTCTCCATACGCTTCTCACCTCGCTTTACCTCCTCGCGTACCCCCGAGACATCCTCGCCCACACCTCGTCTTATCTCCTCCCCCATCTCCTCCCCCATCTCCTCCCCCATCTCCTCCCCCATCTCCTCCCCCATCTCCTCCCCCATCTCCTCCATTTCTTTAGTAGATGCTGCCCTCATCTGTTCCAATTCATTCCTCTGAGCATCCATTTTACCTTCCAACCCAATTTTCACCTCCTCTATCTGGTTCCCCATCTGTTTGATTTCCCGGGCGGATTGCTCCCCTATTTCCCGCAATTTGTCTTCCATCTTGTCTTCTAGCCCCGTTAACCCATTCTTCACCCCTTTTATCCCGTTGTCCAACCCCTCAAATTTATTGTCTAACCCCTCAAATTTATTGTCTAACCCCTCAAATTTATTGTCTAAACCCTCAAATTTATTTCCCATATTGTTTAACCCGTCTCTTAATTGCTCACTAGTACCCCTCGCTTCGTCCCTCATTGCCCCCAATTGCTCACTGGTACCCCTCGCTTCGTCCCTCATTGCCCCCATACTGTTTTCCAAACCTCCAATTTGGTTTCCCATTTTCTCCCCCATTCTGTTTTCCAATCGCTCACTTTTCCTTTCCATAATTTGTTCCATTTCCCTGCTGGATTTTTCAGCCATTTTTGCCATATACCCCATCATCTGCGCCACGAAGAGGTCCCATTTCACCAGTGCCGTGGACTCGGCTGCCGCAGCGCCGCCATTTTGTGCCTCTGCAACCACGTGCACGAGGGCGCCATCTTGTGCGCCTGAAACCCCCTCAACCACCTCACCATTTCTCTCCTCCTCCATTTCTTCCCTCTGGTCCTGGGTTACCCCTAACCCCTCTTCTAATTCCCCCACCGGCATCCCGTCGCCTTGACCATCCATGGCACGATTTTAAATTTAGATGTTATAAATAAAATCTCCGGCCACTCGTAATTTTGAGCGCGCTATTCGCGCTTCAGGTCCGAATCTCGCTCCCGCCACCAATTATTACAGCCAATAGTACAATTGGTGTCCAAAATTTGGGCTAAATAAATTTAGTCCCAGGTTCCAGATCCCAACTCCTGACTACCAATTGTTACGGAACCCAACGTCGGCCTCTGTTCCCCTTACCGAGGGGGGATTAATCCCCTCGTCTCTGACTGACCGACGGGGTCCCTGACGCTGCCCAGCTACCTCCGGAAAGGCAGGTGCACAGCCCCGTTCGTACCGCGGACAGATGTTAATTGCCAAGCGGTTTTAGCAACCGCGGCACGAACTATTAACAGAAACTAACCCGATTCCGAAACGTTGGCCAAATCGTGCCACAGGTATTCAATGAAGGAAATCACTAAGACGACACGGATGTGAAGAAGAAGCAGAACAAAGGTAGGAAATACGAATATGATTTATTTACTACTATTTACACAATCAAAGAAACCAAGGAAGAAGGAAGAATAAGAAAATGAAGACAGAAAGAATGGAAGGAGACGCAGTGCAAATATTAACTTATCTAAACAGGCTTAACTTATACCCAGGGACAAGACAAAAGACAGACTACAAGCACACTTACACGGGGGATGACGACAGGAATGGCAGGAGGTGGATGGCTGGAGGGAGAGGAAGGTTCAGCTGGACGCTGGCTGGGGCTTGATCCCGCACGGGACGTCGGCCTGGACCTAGACGGCCACCGATGCCACCGATGCCACCGCAAACTGGTTCCCGTGTAGCAGCGAGTCGAAGCTGCGTGGTGGAGTCAAAGCTGCTTGGTGGAGTCAACGCTGCCTGGTGGAGTCAAAGCTGCCTGGTGGAGTCAACGCTGCCTGGTGGAGTCAAAGCTGCGTGGCACTGTTCGTGGGGCTCTGTCACTTCCTTCGCTCTGGACTCATCTGACGCATCTCTCTCTCCCACTTCCTCAAAGGCCTCCGCGCACGCTTTTATAGCGCGCCTCCAGATCAACCCGCGCCACGCCCGAGCTGGTCTCTCACCGGTCCTGATTGGCGGGTCGGGGCTCCCTGGCTCCACCTTGTGATGACGATCGGCGGCCAACGCCCTGGATTCGGCGGCTCCTCCCCCTTCTTCTCCGATCTGACCGCGTGTTCAATGGAGGTTTTGCGGCAAAAACGACAAAGCAGCAGCGGCGAATGCAGAAAACCGCACGCAGAACCCGCCCAATGCAGTTGGCAATTGATGACAAAAGGGGAATGCGAAGGGAATCTACCTTATTTGAATTCGGTGCAATGGAGTGTCAATTAATGGAAGACAAAGCCTTAAACTAATACACATAATAAGGAGATAACTACTGAACAAGGAGATCTATGATTGGCGATGTGATTGTATATGGAATAACTACGGAGACGACCTTTAACCTTTACACACCAAATGGAGGAAGGAGGGTGATGTTTACAACAAGCTTCATTACACTTACAACGATAATAAAAAACACAACACCATTCTCAAATCCACAACAATATATTAGATCAGGTCATTAAAAGGATCAGAACATGCATGACATTATGACATGTTAGATCAGGTCATTCAAAAGATCACAATATACCTGATATCATAACATGGTAGATCAGGTCATTGAAAGGACTAGGGCATGCCCGTACTATATATATATCTAAAATTATATCCCCCCCCCCCCCTCTATTTACATGAAATGGTTTGGTCCAAAGCGAACGGCTTGCGAGTACGGTGACAATCCCCCCCCCCCCCCCCCTCTATTTACATGAAATGGTTTGGTCCAAAGCGAACGGCTTGCGAGTACGGTGACAATCCCCCCCCCTCTATTTACATGAAATGGTTTGGTCCAAAGCGAACGGCTTGCGGAGTTTGGTAAAGAAATCGCCATAGCGTGCACAAACGCGCAGGAAAGCGAAAGAATCGCAAATTAGTTTTAATTAGTTTTAAAACATAGTTTAACGCCAACATACCGCCAACATAGTTTGCCAACGTGAAATAAATGAATACGCTCTCAAATGTGCCGTCCGAGGCAGAGTCTGTTCGCCACGTTCGGCACACGTGATAGCTCGCTGCTCTCTGATTGGTTGAATCGTTTTTTGGACATAGCTCGCTAACTACTTGTCCGATTAATATGAAACCTTGAAAAGGCACATCCTCGGGTCCCCAGCAATATACCTGGCAAGTTTCAAGTATATCGGACCCGTGGTTGTCGAGAAACAGCGGTCACAGACAGACACACAGAGATTACTGGCATTATAGATAGATAAGAACATGTATGACATTGTCGTTGAAGAATGGCGATTTCAATCTTTACCAAGAAACAGATTGGCCGAGCAAGCTTTAACTCCGAGGCGATGATAAAACAGCAGATTTTATTATATGTGGGAGGAAGAAAGAGAAGAGAGAGGGATGAAGGGTCTTACCTGTGGTCCACTGGCAGTTCCCGAACCTGTTCCCGAAATAACTCACTGAACCGGATTGAAAATGTACAAAAAACAAACTGGTTTATTAAACGGAATGCCCGTAACAAGAAAAACGCGATGGTAAAACTAAATTCCGAACCGGAACGTCCCCCAAACACAGACGAAGGGAAAGGTAAACTGGATAAAATAATGGTGTGATTATTTAGTGCACTTATCTCTGATCGCTCGTGGGATCTCGTCAAGAATCGTCAAGGCCCCGGAGGTCCGTGCGTGGGAAAACGCCTGAGCGCCAGGTAGGCCTCGATGCACCTTTTCACGCTGCAGCGCTCGTCCACTTGTCCCTCCTGCCTGGAAACTTGCTGCTTAACGTCTGCGGCTCTGCCGCCTCTCGTCCACCAGCAACATCTCGGCACACTGCTGCCCGAACCGAGGTCCAGAACGTGAGGAAGAAAAGGGGAAATCGTCAGCGCACAGCCGTCTACTGGGACATCCAGAACACGCAGGCACAAGAGGGACAAGAGGCACAAAGAAGATGCCGGTTCGAGCATTCTTTTTACGTCCCGCTCTGACGTCATCGGCGCTTCTCCTCCAATCAGCGCCAGCCAACACCACAGTTTTTTTTTGTTTGTTTGTTTTTGTTTACAAGATCGAGGCTCGTGTAAGAGCTAACATAGATGACAAAAAAAAAAACCAAAAAAAAACGGACACATAAGACGAAATAAAGGGAGCGGGAGACAAGATGAGGATAGAGGGGGAAGCACACAAGTACAATATTTGAGAGCAGGGACATCGGGAGATCTATGGGAGGTAGAGGGCTTGGGGGGAGGAGGCGCAGCAATGGGGTGGGGGTGGGAGAGGTAAAAAAAAAACAAAAAAAACATAGACACTGCTATGGCTTCCAGGAAAGAAATTGGTATTTCAGAAACGTGGATCTGGGGTGAATTAACATGGGTAGAAAAGATCAAGGTTTTGGATGGGTGAAGATAAGAGATGGTGGTGAACAGCTGCTTTAAAGACCTGGAGGGATGAGTGGGATTGAAGAGAGTGAGGGAGTTTGTTCCAGAGGCGGGAGAAAAGAGGAATGAAAGGGTAAAGGTGAGCAGGGCGTCTTGATTTTGGCAGTTTCACCAGAAGAGGGTTGCAGGCAGATCTTGTGCGTCCTGTAGGAGTACTTGGGGGACAGAGCACAGACAGATAAGGGGATGCAAGGCCAGAGAGGAGTCGGTAGAAGACAGAAAGGCCGCTGACTTGCTTGCGGTGAGAGAGTGAAAGGCCCTCAGAATCAGCTTCATCGCGGGAGATTCCAATGATTCTGAAAGCTTTATTCGCAGCTCTACACGCTCTCCATCGAAATCGAAGTTAAGTAATTGTTCCCATTTGTATTTTCGTTATAACTGTATTTATTTTATGGTGTATGTACGTATATTGTCCCGACGAAGATTTTCGGTGCAAATCTTTCATACCTGTATTGAAAATCGTGTTAATTCGTGTCGTGTCTTGAGGCCTTGTACAGTGAACACTGTACAACCTTGAGGCTTTGTTTTTCTCTCAGCGGTCCGTCGTTTGTGAAACCAATAACTTTCGTTCTCTGTTTTCGCAGTCTTTTCACCCCATAGCCTACTTCCTTATGTAAATCTCAACTCAAAAAAACAAAAAAAAATAAGACATTACCTTCTCTGTGCTCATTCGTTTATTCATTCTTATTCGTTCGTTCGTTCTTCGACCACGTGTTTCTCCCCCATTTCCCCAGATAGATTGTCAAATTTCAACTCGTTATTTTATCGTCCATGCGTTATTGTTTGATTTTAGTTAGTTTTGGTTTGAATTTCCTGTAACTCGTAATTAATTAATCGTGTTCTGCTCCTCGTGTGTGGCCTTGTAGTTGTACCCCCGTCGGTGTTTTGTTAACTTAAGCGTGTTTTGCTTGGCTCTTAGTTTTTTCCCTTCTACCCCGAACATAATACTCTGTCTAACGTTCTAAATCCCCACCCCCCCCCCCCCCCCCCCAAAAAAAAAAAAAAAATTTATTTTCCTTTCTCCACGTGTACTGTTGTCTCATCCTGTATTTTCTGTCCAGGTGTGCTGTTCGCCCCGCCCCCATTATCTCCTTGCCATCCACCGTTTGCCCTGTTCACGTGACTCGTGGTGGTCCCTCTCGGCTCTCCCCCCGTTGGTATTTTGTGCATAGAAGATTGTTCACAGTTCTGTTTAAATATTATTTAAATATGTTTAACCTTTCCCCTTCTGTGTTTATTTCAGTGGTATATTACAACACGCTGTTTTTCTTCCTATTTAAAAGGCTTTTCTCAATTTCCTCTCCAACGCATTCCACTTCAAAAAAAAGAAATTCAATATCTTATACGTCTCCCTCACTACATGGTCTAAATTCACATTCATTCCATCCCTCCTCCATCGTTCTGAATCGGATTGCTAACTTGAAAATCACAACAATCCCAATTTGTTATCAATGTTCGTCTTTCATTAATCATCCACTTTCTAAACTCCCCTCTTGCCCCTCCCATCCAAATCCCCCCCCTTGCACCTCCCATCCAAATCCCCCCCCTTGCACCTACACTCCTAAACTCCCCCCTTGCCCCTCCACTCCTGAACTCCCCCCTTGCCCTTCCCCTCCTAAACTCCCCCCTTGCCCCTACCCTCCAAATCCCCCCCTTGCCCCTCCACTCCTGAACTCCCCCCTTGCCCTTCCCCTCCTAAACTCCCCCCTTGCCCCTCCCCTCCAAATCCCCCCCTTGCCCCTACACTCCTGAACTCCCCCCTTGCCCTTCCCCTCCTAAACTCCCCCCTTGCCCCTCCCCTCCAAATCCCCCCCCTTGCCCCTACACTCCTAAACTCCCCCCTTGTCCCTCCACTTCTAAACTTCCCCCTTGCCCCTTCCCTCCAAAACTCCCCCCTTGCGCCTCCCCTCCTAAATTCCCCCCTCACTCCTCCCCTTCAAAACTCCCCCCTAACCCCTCCCATTCAATTCTCCCCCCATACCATTCCTCTCCAATTCTCCCTCCTCCCCCCTCCTCCTCCAAGCTGCCTCCTCCCCACTTCGTCTCCCTTCTATCTCATACCTCCACCCCCCCCAAACCTTCTACTTTCCTCTGCCCCCCCCCCCCTCTCAAACAACCCCTCACTGTGCCTCATCCCTTCACCATCAAACCTTTCATCCTCCTCATCCTTCCCTTTCTTGGAACTCTTCTGCAATATCTGACACACTATCAACTGCTCTCCCTACCTCCCCCTCTCATCCTTCATCTTACCCTACTCCTCCCCTCCCCTGTCCTGTACCTGATGCTCCCCCTCTCTCTTCATTAACGGTATGGACCTCAAACATCCGGGGCCTTCGCTCAAACCTGACTGATCTCTCCATACAGGTTGCTTCTGACAATCCAGACTTGATCTGCTTAACAGAGACTTTCCTCCCTCAAGATGTCTCTGATTCCTTAATATCTCTTCCTGGTTACTCGCTCCTCCGGTATGATAGACCTGAGCCTTGGCCTGGTGGTGGGGTGGCTATCTTTATCAAAAACTCTCTTCCTCACTCTCCTTGCACTGCCCTCTTTCCTCCTCACCCCCAGGAGTACCTCTGGCTACGGCTCCCTCTCCGCTCCCACCTTTTGTTCATATGTGTTCTGTACCGTCCCCCAAACAGTGATGACTCCATCTACATTTCACTGTCTGACAACATGGACCAACTTCTATCCACTCATCCCAACTCTCTCTTCCTCATATGTGGTGACTTCAACTGTCATCATGCCACCTGGTTGGGTGTGGGTTCCTCTCTCACCAGTCATGGCACCTCAGCAAAGGACTTCTGTGACTCACTGGGATTGACACAATCTGTCAATTTCCCGACCCGGATCTCAGCCAATGGAGTATCTTCTCTTCTAGACTTGGTTATGACAAACTTCCCTGCTAATGTCTGCTGCTCTTCTTCTGCTCCAATCGGTTCTTCTGATCATGTGCTTGTCAAAGTGGACATCTCCCTGGCCATTCTCAGAGAGCCTCCTCAGCGTCGACGAGTCTGGCATTTCATTCAGGCCGACTGGGACGGTCTTCAAGCAGCCATCAATCGTCTGGATTGGTCTCCCATCTCCACTGCCTCTGACATCAATTCTTCCAAAGCAAACTGATCTCTCTCATGCACAGATTTATCCCATCTCGCCTTCAGTTGTCTTACCCTTCCTCCCGTCCATGGTACACTGAATCTTGTGGGGAGGCAGTTGCCCTGAAACAACTTGCCTTTGCCTCTTGGAAGGCTAATCCAACTGAAGGCAATCTCAGTTCCTTCCACCAAGCTCGGAACAAGTGTGTGTCTACCCTCAGGAGTGCCAGGAAGCACTATCTCTCCTCACTCAAGAATGAACTCTCAAACCTGTCTCCTTCCTCCAAATCCAGGTGGCGTCTGGTCAAATCCGTTTCTGGTGTTTGTTCCCCCTCCATCCCCTCCCTTACCTCAAATGGCCACACAGTTGACATCGCACGTGACAAAGCCGAATGCCTCAACTCTGTGTTTGCCTCAAAATCCTTAGTCCCAAACCCATCTCTCTCTGTTCCCACCTTTCCCAGTCGAACCCAACTGCTCCTGAACTCTGTGTCCTTCTCTCCTGACAACGTGGAGGAGTTTTTGTCAAACCTCGACTCTGAATCTGCAACTGGACCAGACGGCATCAGCCCACGGGTCCTAAAATCCTGCTCTGCCGCTCTATCTCACCCTCTCTCTGTTCTTTTCACCCTATCGTTTGCTCAGGGTCATCTGCCAGCATCCTGGAAATCAGCTAACATTACCGCTTTACACAAAAAAGGTGCAAAAACAGATCCTTGCAACTACAGACCAATCAGCCTGCTCCCAATTATCAGCAAAGTCATGGAATCCGTCATTGCTTCGGATATGAAATCTTTCCTCTTCTCCAATGGCTTGATCTCTGATCATCAATTTGGTTTCAGACCAGGTCACTCTACTCTGGACATGCTGCTTCTGCTGTCTCAACAATGGATGGAGGTCCTCAATGCCAAACAGGAAATCAGAGCTGTCTCCCTTGACATATCACGTGCCTTTGATACGGTCTGGCACCCAGCTCTGCTCACCAAACTCTCCTCCTATGGTATCCATGGAAATCTCCATGCATGGCTTGTGGACTTCCTCTCTGGTCGTAGTCAACGTGTGGCCCTAAATGGATTTCTCTCATCTCCCCTTCCTGTTCAGGCTGGAGTTCCCCAAGGCAGTGTGCTGGGCCCTGTGCTTTTTCTGGTCTTTATCAATGATCTCTCCGACTCTCTGGAAAATCCTCTCTATCTCTTTGCTGATGACTCCACTCTCTGCCGCTCCATTCCTCTTACCTCAGATCGGCAGTCTGCAGCCTCCTCACTCTCTGAAGACCTGGACAAAATCAAAGACTGGTCAAACAAGTGGAACATGTCTTTCAATCCTGACAAATCTCACTCTCTTACTATGTCTCTCCGAAAAGATCGACTGGACAACCCTCCCATCTACTTTCTCAACAATCCTCTCCAAGAAGTTCTGTCCCTCAAGCTTTTGGGTCTCACTATCTGCCATGATCTTTCTTGGGAAAACCACATTTCCAAGCTGGCCTCCAAAGCCAGTCGCCGACTGGGCATCCTCTGTCGTGCGAAGTCCTTCCTCGGCACACCTGAGCTCCTCACCAGATACAAGGCTTTCATCCGCAGCTCAATGGAATACTGTTCTCCCCTATGGGCTGGTGCTCCTGCCTCACACCTGGCCCGGCTTCACGCTGTTGAATCCAAAACTTTCAAAATCATTGGAATCTCCCGCGATGAAGCTACCTCTGAGGGCCTTTCACTCACTCATCGCAGGCAGGTAGGTGGTCTTTCTGTCTTCTACCGACTCCTCTCCGGCCTTGCTCCCCCAGCTCTCTCTGTGCTCTGTCCCCCAAATATTCCTACAGGTCGCACAAGATCTGCCAGCAACCCTCTGATGGTTAAACTGCCGAAATCTCGGCTTTCTGCTCACCTTCACTCTTTCATTCCTCTTTTCTCCCGCCTCTGGAACAAACTCCCACACTCCCTTCAATCCCACTCCTCCCTCCAGGTCTTTAAAACAGCTGTTCACCACCATCTCCTATCTTCCCCCATCCAAAACCTTGATCTTTTCTACCCCCACTAATTCACCCCAGATCCACCTTGTTTGAAATTCCAACTTCTTTCCTGGAAGTCCTGGCAGTGTCCATATGTTTATACCTCTCCCAACCCCCCCCCCCCCCCCTTCACATGCCTCCCCCCCAAAGCCCTCTCTCTCCCACAGATCTCTCGATGTCTCCATGTCTCTCGGTCCCTGCTCTCAAATGTTGTGTTTGTGTCCTGCCCCCTCTCTCCCCATCTTGTCTACCGCTCCCGATGTTATTTGTTTTATGTGTCTGTTTGTCTTTCTGTGTGATTAATGTTCGCTCTTTCACGAGCCTCGATCTTGTATACAAAAAAAAAAAAAGAAAAAAAAAAAAGCTTTGGTTTCAACAGCGTGAAGCCGAGCCAGGTGTAAGGCAGGAGCACCAGCCCAGAGGGGAGAGCAGTATTCCATTGAGCTACGGATGAAAGCTTTATAAGTGGTGAGGAGCTCAGGTTTTTCCAAGGAAGGACTTCGCACGACGGAGAATGCCCAGTCGGCGACTGGCTTTGGAGGCCAGCATGGACATGTGTTTTTCCCAGGAAAGATCATGGCAGATTGTGAGACCCAAGAGATTGAGTGACAGAACTTCTTGGAGAGGATTGTTGAGAAAGTAGATGGGAGGGTTGCCCAGAGGGTCTTTTCGAAGAGACATAGTGAGAGTGTGAGATTTGTTAGGATTGAAAGACATGTTCCACTTGTTTGACCAGTCTGTGATTTTGACCAGGTCTGAAACACCAATCACCATCAATCACCACCAATTGGTGAAGAGCTGTGAACCCACCAGCTCTCCCCCTATCAGCGTGCAGTCCACTTTCTGACGTCATCGGTCGCGCTCTGCCAATCAGCGTGATACTTCCTACTCGCCCTTCTCTTCACCAATCAGCGTGTTGCTCCTTGCCCCTCCTTTGCTTTACCATTCACGGCTCCTCGTCTTCGACCTGCTCGACCTTCGTGGTGATGTAGCTGGTTGCCGTCCCATTGGCAGTGCTCAGAACTGGTTCCGGTTGGTTTTATTGTTATTTGGTGTAGTTAATGGGCATTTTCCTGCGCTACGTGTCTAATGCGGTGCTATAAGAGACAAATGATAAATCACAAAGGGTAAGACATACAGGGAATTAACATAATCCCTGCGCTAGTTAACATGCCCCGCCCCATCGTGATGGGGACAAATATACAACTTTATCCGACATCCGGGCTACACAAGTACTTATTACATCAAGGTCTCTACACAACAATCGGAGCATGCTACCTATACAAATCTACATTGTCTAAAGTCATCACAAGCCCCCACAAACGTAACAATATCATTAATATTATGCCATTGTCACAAGCATTATCACCCTCGCCAGAGGAGAGGGTGTTGCATTTGAGTCAATTTGTCTGTTTGTCCGCACAGAATAAATATGATTTTCTCTGCAACCTTTGGTCCGATTGACAGGAAATTTTCACCTTCGGTGCACCTACACCTGTATAATTTTGTTAATGATAAGTATGACGTCATAGGTCACGTGGTACAGGCGTCATCTTGGAAAAAAACGAAAACATTTGCACCTCTATCTATGAAATTGCTGCATAGAAAACAATTTTGGCCGCCGAGAAGGCCGATAAAAGAATCGCTTTCTGCTTCTCCACTTCGACGATGTCGTTAGCAATGAAATAAAAGCTCTGCTGCTGCGCAAAAAGTTCATAGTTGTCCCCAGCGTACTCCGGGACCTTTCCATACAACGTAGCCATGATCCGAAAAATCCTCATCGCCAATTTGTAATGTCTTTGTTATGACAAAGCACCATCTTTATTCAAGCACCATATTTATTCCAGGGAATAAAGGGCGGGGTCGCTATGGGTGGGGCCTCACTCGGCCCCGCCCACAACGCCTCACTCAGCCGTACACGGCACTACATTTTTGTTATGAGAAGAGGCCTTGGAAAAACCCCACGATAAAGCTAGCTTAACACGGATATACACCTCAACACGCAACCCCATTGATGGCAATGGTGGGGGAAAACCCGTTTGGGGGAGAAAGCCCCTTGGGTGAGGGAGGCAAATGAATGTGTAACAACCTTCATTGTGTAACCCTTAGTCATCCTGTCAGGTTTGGTTGAGATTGGATAAGTAACGACGGGACGTATCGTGGTCAAAAATCACGAGACAGACAGATGGCAAATTGCGTATTTTAGTATGACTAGTACACCCACAGACTCTGGGAGGGGCAGGGTCATTCCTCTTTGGGGTATATGGATTACAGTCGATCTATGGGCGGGTCTCAAGAACATTGGGTGTGTGTTCATGTACCAAGTTTTTTGTGAAGAGATCGCCAAGTGCTTTAAGCATTTGAACAAGCACTCCATTCAAAACTGTTAAGGAACAGCTGGCTTGGCAAGCGCTAGGTAGCTGCTTGGTAAAGGAGCACAATCCGAGCTTCTCCCTTTCAGTTTTGTTTGAAACAGCAGGAGCGAGTTTCAAAAGTTCGTGACAAAAAATGCCACGGTAGCGGCAGAAAGGGCCATGCTATAAACTCAACATTTGTGGGTTATATAGAGTACAGTAGATCTTCACTCGGTTCTGTGAGTAACCTTACTTCATGGATGTCGGGATTCCTCCAAATTTCTTCATTTCGTGTTATAAAGAGCATTCATAACTGTTTAAAAAGCTAAGCATACGTGTTTGTGGTGTATAATATTTTTACTTCCTGTAGAAGCCGTTGCTCCCACAGAAAAGCCATTATAACTACTAGTGAGGTACCCATGCTACGCACGGGTGGGAGGCCAGAAGCAAACAGACAATGCAGAAACGGCGAATGCTAAAGCATGAAACCAATAAATTCCACATTCCTGTAGCACCTTCAATCACACGTTAGACATGGACATCAAGTTCGTGAAGGACTTCCATGAAAAACGTACCCATTCGCAAACAACCGGGTACGTTTGTTCTATTCCCAGTCAATGGCAAATCTGCATTTGGCGATCCGCGAATTTCACGTTCAGAAAGTAGAAACCGTCACTGCATTTCGTCATTGACTTGGACTCGATATCTCTTTTTTCAATCCAAACAGCATAACTCCAATCACAAATTAAATAGCATTAATATAAAAAATAAACTTTCAACAACATTCGTGACATAAACAAATATTTAAATCCTGATGTGAAGTTCCGTACGGTTGGGTGAATACAATTACGAATTCAAAATCGTAATTGTATTCACTCAATTCCAATAATCAATTGATACTTTAACAAAATACTGTTTTAAATGACGGTTGTATTGGGATATTATCAAACCAACTCATTGCCATAATCTGTCCACTTCCGCATTCGCGGCAGGTTCATAATTCTCATCAAAATCTAAACAGTATTTGTAGAATTTCAATAACAGCCACATCACAGTTCATATCGGTAAATATTATTCCATCGTGTTTGGAAAAACTGGAAAATTGGAAAATTGGAAAAACAATACAGCCTATTTTACTCCAGGGGGACCCAAGATTACCCACCCAAAATATTGTTGCGATCGGTTCAGCCGTTTTTGCGGTACCTGGGAACGGACAGACAGACAGACAGACGGACATTTGGTGAATTATAGTAAGACAAGTGGGGTCACCCGTGGGATTCCACGTGTGACATTTCGACATCTTGTCGACATCGATCGAAGATGTCGATCATTTCGACATCTTAGACATTTTATGGACATGTGTGACATTTCGACATCTTGATTTAGATGCTGCACATTAAATTTTACAAAATGGTTAAAATGGTGTAATGAACACAATTTATTTATTTCACATAATATGTGACCCCTCACTCCTCTCCACCCTCACGCCTCTCCAATGCCACTCCTCCTCACACTCCTCTGCAATACCTCCTCACACTCCTCTCCAATACCTCCTCACACTCCTCTCCAATACCTCCTCACACTCCTCTCCAATACCTCCTCACACTCCTCCAACCCCTCACACTCCTCTCCAACCCCTCACACTCCTCTCCAACCCCTCACACTCCTCTCCAACCCCTCACACTCCTCTCCAACCGCTCACACTCCTCTCCAACCCCTCACACTCCTCTCCAAACCCTCACACTCCTCTCCAAGCCCTCACACTCCTCTCCAATACCTCCTCACACTCCTCTCCAATACCTCCTCGCACTCCTCTCCAATACCTCCTCGCACTCCTCTCCAATACCTCCTCGCACTCCTCTCCAATACCTCCTCGCACTCCTCTCCAATACCTCCTCGCACTCCTCTCCAATACCTCCTCACACTCCGCTCCAATACCTCCTCACACTCCGCTCCAATACCTCCTCACACTCCGCTCCAATACCTCTTCGCACTCCTCTCCAATACCTCTTCGCACTCCTCTCCAATACCTCCTCACACTCCTCTCCAATACCTCCTCACACTCCTCTCCAATACCGCCTCGCACACCTCTCCAATACCTCCTCGCACTCCTCTACAACCCCTCACACTGCTCGCCAACCCCTCACACTCCTCACCAACCCCTCACACTCCTCTCCAACTTCTCACACTCCTCAGCAACCCCTCACACTCCTCTCCAACCCCTCACACTCCTCTCCAACCCCTCACACTCCTCTCCAACTCCTCACACTCCTCTCCAACCATTCACACACTCCTCTCCAATCCCTCACACTCCTCTCCAATCTCTCACACTCCTCTCCAATCCCTCACACTCCTCTCCAATCCCTCACACTCCTCTCCAATCCCTTACACTCCTCTCCAATCCCTCACACTCCTCTCCAATCCATCACACTCCTCTCCAATCCCTCACACTCCTCTCCAATCCCTCACACTCCTCTCAAATCCCTCACACTCCTCTCAAATCCCTCACACTCCTCTCAAATCCCTCACACTCCTCTTCCATTCCTCATACTCCCCTCCAATCGCGCCTCACTTGCCTCTCCAATCGCGCCTCACTCTCCTCTCCAATCGCTCCTCACTCTTCTCTCCAATCGCTCCTCACTCTCCTCTCCAATCGCTCCTCACTTGCCTCTCCAATCGCGCCTCACTCTCCTCTCCAATCGCTCCTCACTCTCCTCTCCAATCGCTCCTCACTTGCCTCTCCAATCGCTCCTCACTCACCAACTCCTCGCTCCTCTCCAACCCCTTCGCTCCTCTCCAACACCTGCTCACACTCCTCGCCAAACCCTCACACTCCTCTCCAAACCCTCAGACTCCTCTCCAATCCCTCACACTCCTCTCCAATCCCTCACACTCCTCTCCAATCCCTCACACTCCTCTCCAATCCTTCGCAATCCTCTCCAATCCCTCACACTCCTCTCCAATCCCTCACACTCATCTCCAATCCCTCACACTCATCTCCAATCCCTCACACTCCTCTCCAATCCCTCACACTCCTCTCCAATCCCTCACACTCCTCTCCAATCCCTCACACTCCTCTCCAATCCCTCACACTGCTCTCCAATCCCTCACACTCCTCTCAAATCCCTCACACACGTCTTCAATTCCTCATACTCCCATCCAATGGCGCCTCACTCGCCTCTCCAATCGCCCCTCACTCTCCAACCCCTCGCTCCTCTCCAACACCTCCTCACACTCCTCTCCAACACCTCCTCACACTCCTCTCCAATCGCTCCTCACTCTCCTCTCCAATCGCCCCTCACTCGCCTCTCCAATCGCTCCTCACTCTCCAACCCTTCGCTCCTCTCCAACACCTCCTCACACTCCTCTCCAACACCTCCTCACACTCCTCTCCAACACCTCCTCACACTCCTCTCCAACACCTCCTCACACTCCTCTCCAATCGCTCCTCACTCTTCTCTCCAACACCTCCTCACACTCCTCTCCAAAACCTCCTCACACTCCTCTCCAACACCTCCTCACACTCCTCTCCAACACCTCCTCACACTCCTCTCCAACACCTCCTCACACTCCTCTCCAACACCTCCTCACACTCCTCTCCAACACCTCCTCACACTCCTCTCCACACCTCCTCACACTCCTCTGCAATACCTCCTCACACTCCTCTCCAATACCTGCTCACACTCCTCTCCAATACCTCCTCACACTCCTCTCCAATACCTCCTCGCACTCCTCTCCAATACCTCCTCGCACTCCTCTCCAATACCTCCTCACACTCCTCTCCAATACCTCCTCACACTCCTCTCCAATACCCTCCTCGCACTCCTCTCCAACCCTCCTCATCGTTGTTGCAGCAGCATTCTGTGCGGTTCTCCCGTCTCGTGCGGTCTCTGTGCGGTTCTTGCTACATCCTGTTCAAGTCTGCATTGACGTTCGTCGAAGGACTCGTTCGCCCGTCTCATTCGTTTTCTTGCTACATCCTGTTCAAGTCTGCGTTCTTCATCGACCGTCGCATTCATTTTGGAAATGGAAGTTTCCACGCAACGCATGAATTGTCACGATCCTCAAGAGGAGGTGTCTCGTAATTATCAAATGACAAATGGCAAGTAAATTACATTGTGAAAATTAAAGATTTCAAATAAACCTATTTAAAGTGTATGCGCACATAACTAATGAAAAAAAAACGAAGAAATATCTCTCGGTAATTTCCTGAAACATATTTTACTTCCGGATAATAATGTTGAATGAAATAAGAAAGAACGAAGATATATATGTCGTTTTTGTGCCGACTCTCGTAAAACGTAAAAGTAATAAATGTTAACGGAAAAGAAAAAGCGAATTTTTAATATATGTCGACATTTCCCCCGAATGTTATTTTAGGCGGTGTATTTTCGTGTATCATCGTGGCGTGATTTTTATAAATATATCTCGGCAATTTCCCGTGTGTGCGTGAATGTTCTCAATTATTTCTGACACCGAGTCTAAAACCATCGATAAAAATTAAATCAGACGGTGAATTCGAGATAAAATCGTGAGGGTGACTCGATGAATGGGCTTCATGTTACAGGCCTTTGAGAAATCATTTCGTTCTATAAACGGAAACATTCTTGGGATTCTCTTCCCGTTTTTTTTCAACCGAGTCTAACACTATGTTAGCGACTATTAAAAATGAAATGATATATCGAATTAGAATTGAAATAAACCTGTGTGAGAGAGAAAGACAGCATGGGCCTAACTAAACAGGCCTCAAAGCCATTGGAGTTAATAAAATGGTGGATATTTGTTTCCATGAAAGCCTCTCCAAGAATGGGTGGAGCTATGGGTGGAGCTACTCTGCAAACGGACTAAGCCACACCCCTGGACAGACGGACAGAATCACCTTCGCCTATTATAATATAGATAAGCTATTTATACACGTTATCACTGCAAGAAAAACGCCTTGGGGAAGAGTGGGGCATTATTAGTATTAATATTGTTTTGTAATAACATTAACAATATGCTGTCTTTCCCTCGTGGTCCCCCTGTGCTGTCTTTCCCTCGCGGTCCCCCTGTGCTGTCTTTCCCTCGCGGTCCCCCTGTGCTGTCTTTCCCTCGTGGTCCCCCTGTGCTGTCTTTCCCTCGCGGTCCCCCTGTGCTGTCTTTCCCTCGTGGTCCCCCTGTGCTGTCTTTCCCTCGTGGTCCCCCTGTGCTGTCTTTCCCTCGCGGTCCCCCTGTGCTGTCTTTCCCTCGTGGTCCCCCTGTGCTGTCTTTCCCTCGTGGTCCCCCTGTGCTGTCTTTCCCTCGCGGTCCCCCTGTGCTGTCTTTCCCTCGTGGTCCCCCTGTGCTGTCTTTCCCCCGCGGTCCCCCTGTGCTGTCTTTCCCTCGCGGTCCCCTGTGCTGTCTTTCCCTCACGGTCCCCCTGTGCTGTCTTTCCCTCGTGGTCCCCCTGTGCTGTCTTTCCCTCGCGGTCCCCCTGTGCTGTCTTTCCCTCGTGGTCCCCCTGTGCTGTCTTTCCCTCGCGGTCCCCCTGTGCTGTCTTTCCCTCGTGGTCCCCCTGTGCTGTCTTTCCCTCGTGGTCCCCCTGTGCTGTCTTTCCCTCGTGGTCCCCCTGTGCTGTCTTTCCCTCGTGGTCCCCCTGTGCTGTCTTTCCCTCGTGGTCCCCCTGTGCTGTCTTTCCCTCGTGGTCCCCCTGTGCTGTCTTTCCCTCGTGGTCCCCCTGTGCTGTCTTTCCCTCGTGGTCCCCCTGTGCTGTCTTTCCCTCGTGGTCCCCCTGTGCTGCCTTTCCCTCGTGGTCCCCCTGTGCTGTCTTTCCCTCGTGGTCCCCCTGTGCTGTCTTTCCCTCACGGTCCCCCTGTGCTGTCTTTCCCTCGTGGTCCCCCTGCGCTGTCTTTCCCTCATGGTCCCCCTGTGCTGTCTTTCCCTCGTGGTCCCCCTGTGCTGTCTTTCCCTCGTGGTTGTCAGCTCTTTCACGAGCCTCGATTCAGTATACAAAAAAAAATAAAAAAATATGCGATTATCATTAATTTTGTTATTAAAAGCGTCTTTGGAAAAACGCCACGATAACTCTTCTTTGGAAATATGGCACGATAAAGGTAATTTAACATTTACAGTCACGTGAAAAAGTAAGTACACCCCATGTAAAGTTTTGACTTTTTCAACATATTTCAACATAGCTATTTGATCTTTATTTCAACAATATTGACAGATAAAGGTGATATAATATGACAAATATCACGAAACATTTACATTTTGTAGTCCATTGTATAATTTAAATAAACATAAATGCAAATTTCGCATGTTGAAAAAATAAGTACACCCTTGCCTCTAATAGGTGGTATTGCCCCCTTTGGCAGAAACAACCTCAAGTAGGCGTTTCTTATAACTGTCTACCATTCTCTGACATCGACTGGGAGAAATTTTTGCCCACTCCTCCATGCAGAATTATTTCAGCTGTGCTGGGGGGGGGGGGGGTTTCTTGCATGCACAGCTCGTTTCAAATCCCCCTACAACATCTCGATGGGATTTAGATCCAGGCTTTGACTTGTCCATTCTAGAAGCCTCCATTTCTTTCTTTTCAGCCATTCCTTGGTGGATTTACTGGTATGTTTAGGGTCATTGTCATGTTGCAAGGTCTACCTTCAGTTGAGCTTCAACTTTCCGACAGATGGCCTCACATTATCCTCAAGCACCCTCTGGTGCAATGAAAAATTCATAGTGGATTATATGATGGTGAGCTGCCCAGGCCCTGATGCAGCAAAGCTGCCCCCAAACCATAATATTTCCACCACCATGCTTTACAGTTGGTATCAGGTTCTTGTGGTCAAATGCTGTCTTTGGTTTTCGCCAAACATGTCTTCTGGTACTGTGGCCAAATAGCTCTACCTTTGACTCATCTCTCCAGAGCACATTGTTCCAGAAGTTCTGGTGTTTGCCTCGGTGTTCATTGGCAAACTTTAGTCTTGCCCTGATGTTCTTTCTGGACAGCAAAGGTTTCCCCCTGGCACACCTCCCATGTAGATCAAATTTGTGCAGCCTCTTTCGAATGGTAGACTCGTGCACTTTGACATCAACAGCGACAAGTGCTACCTGTAGGTCCCGTGATGACATTCTGGGGTTCTTAGAGACTTCTGTCAGCATCTTGCGGTCTGCTCTCGGGCTGAACTTGCTGGGGCAGCCTGGCCTGAACAAGTTGGCAGTTGTTTGGAATCTTCTCCACCTGTAGATGATTTTCCGGACAGTCGAATGATTGATTTCAAATTGTTTGGAGATCTTTTAAAATCCATTCCCAGACTCGTAGGCATCTATAACCTTCTTTCTGAAGGCCTCAGAGAGCTCTTTTGATCTAGGCATGGTGATGCCGCACACTTCAACAACAAAGAGCAAACCAAACTGAATGTCTGAGGTTTAAATAAGACATAGTCTAGTAGGAAGTCTAGGTCCCCCTGCACCCCACGGAGATATACTTCTAATCAGTGTTTCTAGATTGGAAAAAATGTGTAGAAAATGACTAGCTATGGCCCCAAGCTGAAAAAATGTCCCACATACCATTTTTATGCAAATTACTGCTGCAAATTTTATGCAAAATTATGCAAATTTTATGCAAATTTTTGATGAGGAGTAGAGTTGAGGGGTCTTTGAGGGCTTCATCGAGGTGCTCTCGGTTGCAAGACTGGGTCATTCTGAGAAGCACAGCAGGGTCAGAGATCATGATGTTCTCCTCCTCAGTGAATCTCTCCATCAACAGCCTCTCCATTGCCTCACACACTGTTTTGAGGCAAAAGAGGGACTTTGCGTAGGCCTTTCCACTGAGAACACCTTTGAGAGATCCACTTGTTACTAGTTGTGCCTCAAAGAGAATCTCTGCATATCCAGAACCACGCATCTTGTGTCCAGTGAGCATCCCGATGTAGTTCATGGATGTGTGGAAGGGTCCAATCGTTACTACATGACTAGCAAATTCATTTGGCCAGCGCCAGATGATGGGAAGGGCTTTCATGCAGACACCCAGATCAAATGTATTCAGGACCCATCTCTGACCCACCTCAGCAGTTGCTGCCTCGGAACGCTTCAGTAGCTCACGAACAACTGCGTTGTCTGTGATCGGTTGGTGGATAGGCGTGCAGTAGTCGACTGTTGATTTGCTGGGTGGGGGAGAACCAGTTGCAGAGGTGAAACCCCCTAGCCCAGGCACAGGCTGCAGGCCATTGCCATGCCATGCAGGCACCAGGCACAGACCGATCACAGACAACGCAGTTGTTCGTGAGCTACTGAAGCGTTCCGAGGCAGCAACTGCTGAGGTGGGTCAGAGATGGGTCCTGAATACATTTGATCTGGGTGTCTGCATGAAAGCCCTTCCCATCATCTGGCGCTGGCCAAATGAATTTGCTAGTCATGTAGTAACGATTGGACCCTTCCACACATCCATGAACTACATCGGGATGCTCACTGGACACAAGATGCGTGGTTCTGGATATGCAGAGATTCTCTTTGAGGCACAACTAGTAACAAGTGGATCTCTCAAAGGTGTTCTCAGTGGAAAGGCCTACGCAAAGTCCCTCTTTTGCCTCAAAACAGTGTGTGAGGCAATGGAGAGGCTGTTGATGGAGAGATTCACTGAGGAGGAGAACATCATGATCTCTGACCCTGCTGTGCTTCTCAGAATGACCCAGTCTTGCAACCGAGAGCACCTCGATGAAGCCCTCAAAGACCCCTCAACTCTACTCCTCATCAAAAATTTGCATAAAATTTGCATAATTTTGCATAAAATTTGCAGCAGTAATTTGCATAAAAATGGTATGTGGGACATTTTTTCAGCTTGGGGCCATAGCTAGTCATTTTCTACACATTTTTTCCAATCTAGAAACACTGATTAGAAGTATATCTCCGGGGGTGCAGGGGGACCTAGTCTTCCTACTAGACTAACAGGTTCCTCCAAGATCCTCTCTAACGGTGTTATAATCATTTGCACCTGAGCTGGTGCACCTGATTCTAATTTTAGGTATTTGAAGTAGTGATAAATGTAGGGGTGTACTTACTTTTTCCACATGCGAAATTTGCATTGATGTTTATTTAAATTATACAATGGACTACAAAATGTAAATGTTTCATGATATTTGTTATATTATATCACCTTTTTCTATCAATATTGTTGAAATGAAGATCAAATAGCTGTATGTTGAAATATGTTGAAAAAGTCAAAACTTTACATGGCGTGTACTACTGTACTTACTTTTTCACGTGACTGTATATACACCTCAACGTGCAACCTCATTGACGGCAATGGCAGGCAAACTCGCTCGGGGGGAGAAAACCCCCTTGGGGAGGGGGGGCAAATGATTGCGCTACAACCTTCATTGTGTAACCCTTCGTCATCCTGTCGAATTTGGTTGAGATTGGATAAGTAACGACAGAATGTATTGGCATCAAAAATTCATCAGACAGACAGACAGAAATGGCATATTTTAGTATGATGATGACTGGGCTCAAGAAAGAACGGAGTGATGGAGAGTGTATGTATAGCACGCCGTTATGGGATTTGTGTGGAATAATTGGAGGTGGGCCAAAGATAAGCAGGTTTAAATGAGGGGCAGGGAAAATATAGCCCTATATAGAGGAACAGACAGGTTTAGAGAATAAAAAAAAGTCATGAGAGTAGGTCTGTCGGTAAAGTTGTCACCTCAAAGACGATTAACAGAGTATGGACTGCTTATATACACAGGGATGTGGTGGCTCCAAAAATAGAAGAAAAGGAGGACAATGGAATTGAGCTAAGTGGAAACTCTGGACTTTTGAATGTTGTTAGGAAGGTGTGATTGAATGTACGTGTATGCAGTCATTGTGGAGCTGGATATTAGATGAGGACAGAAATGCTTAATCCACTGTTACACTTCTCTTCAGGTCCTCTTGTCTGGTATCAGAAGTTTGAGTATGCCGTGGGTCACTGGCTGCAGAAAACCACTGAGCACGTGCTGGGCTGTGTGCTTTGCTCTCCTGGCTGCTTCTCTCTTTTCCGTGGAACTGCAATAATGGATAAAAATGTCTTGAAGCAGTTCACTTCCGTTGCTGAATCAGCTGCGGAACATTTACAGTATGATCAGGGTAAGAATTCTAACATTCTGGGCAAGGTAAAGAAGGCCTTACCTTGTGTCGTTTTTTTGGTTGCTTTATTTGGCTAGAATGCATATACAGTATATAAACTGAACATCAAAAGAAACTTATCACTTTCAATTTCTGAAATGTGCAGCTTTACAAACACGTTTCTTCAATTGTAATGGCTGATTATGTAACGGGAACTTCACTTCAATCACCTGGTTGATCAACACTGGCATGCTTGAGTGGTTCTGTATAGGGATCTTTCCCTTTACATAATGACCCTCATAATGAAATCCTTCAGTTCTGATGGTTAGATATTCCTTTATTGCTGTCTATAGTCACTCTAGAGGCTTCTGACAGGGAAAACAACAAGAAAATTCAGATGCCACGCCTGACATCTGAACAACGTTTAAGGGCAATTGGGATGCTTGAGGCTGGTGTAGTGGTGTAAGCTAGCGAACAATTGCCCAACGTCTTGGTTGCTCACAGCCTGCAATTTCCAACCTGGCCAGGTGTTATGGTGAAACTGTCTCTACTGTGCGGAAGCACTTGAGAAGTCGGGGCCTGGTGGCCAGATGTCCTTGCAGAGTTCCAGTGTTGAACGCAGTGCATCGGCGGAACAGACGAAGATGGTGTCTGCAGCATCGCCACTGGACACAGCAACAGTGGAGTGCAGTCTTGTTCAGCGATGAGTCCAGATTTTGCCTCCATGCTGCTGATGGGCATCAACGGGTATGGCGCAGAGGTAGGGAAAGGTATGCATCATGCTGTATTTGCCAGATCAATCGTTAGGGAGGACCCAGTGTGATGGTATGGGCCGGCATTTCCACCCATTTCAGGACACCTCTGGTCGTCATCGAAGGAAATCTCACTAGTCAGCGTTATGTCAATGAAGTTTTGAGACCTCATCTGCTGCCATTTCTCCAGGCTCATCCTGACATTGCAGTTTTCCAGCAGGACAACGCTGGACCCCATGTTGCTCGCCTGACCACCAACTTCCTCCAGGAACAGGGTGTTGAAGTGATGCCTTGGATGCCTTATTCCCCTGACCTCAATCCCATTGAGCATTTATGGGATGAACTTGGTCTTCATCTTGCATCGAGGAGATCAACGGCTGTCAATCGGCAAATGCTCATTCAAGGCTTGCAAGAGGAGTGGGACAGACTTCCCCCAGACCGCATCAGACGCCTGGTACAGAGCATGCGTCGGAGGTGTACAGCCTGCATCATAGCTCAGGGAGGACACACACGATATTGAGGACTGCTGTCATTCTGTCGTTGGCTGTTAGGAGTGTTGTGTCCATTCCTGTGTCATTTTGTTTTGACTGTATTCAGGTGCGTGCCTTTGTGTTGCAGTGCTGTGACTTGTTACAGCACCCCTTGTGATGTTCATGCTTTTTGTTTTTTGTGATTGAGGCAACCTCTTGTTTATTGACGTGTTTCGTAAACATAGCTGAACTTTACCTCTGTGTTCAAATATTTTTCATTTTTGCGTGGAGGATTTCAATGAGGGTCCTTCTAAAGATTTGATAAGTTTATTTTGATGTTGAGTGTGTGTATATATATATGGTGATTATGGAATGAGATGTTCGATGTTTGGGTGTCCACATACTTTTGGTCATATAGTGTATATATATATATCTGACGGTTCAAATCTGATGGGCCACGTAAAAGCAGTTGTAGCAGTCAGGTGAGTCCGCAGTTCTGGGTCAGATCATGGCCTTTGATCTCCGCTACAGTGCCCGTTGGAACCACTGAGCCAACCAAGTGCTATGACAATTGGCGTCACATGCCTTGATCATATATATACATGATCATATACATATATATATATATATATATATATATATATATATATATACATATACATATATATATATATATACATATATATATATTGTTGCGGATCTCGGACGTCGGCTCTCCCCTTATCAAGGGGGGGTTTAATCCCCTTGTCCTTTTATCTGGCCGACCCGAGTCCTGGAAGTTATAACGTTTCTTCCGGTCGGTGGTAAATAGGGTTGTTGGTCGAGTCTTAGTCCAATTACCTAAGTACTACCACCGGCCGTAAAGCAAGGAGATAACTCCCGCCCGAACCACGGCGTTACTGGACACGCCGAGCGAAGCGAGCCACGATTCAGGCTGTGAGCAAGGACTAAACCCGATTCTGAGCGGTTCCTAATCGTGCCACGTTTACCCAATGAGAGAAAAGACGGATGCGATCGGCTAAGAGGAAACCAAGAAAGAACAAGGCAATTTATTACAAATGTGCAGAAAGAAGAGGAAACGAAAGAAATGTACAATATAGGAAGAGGAAGGAGAAGAACACAGAGCAGCCTTAAACAGTCTTATTCTTAATACCCAGGACAAACATACACACTCTCACGGGGATTGTAGATGGTAGGGTGGAACAGGTAGAGGGTCCGGCGATGGCGTCCACCTCGTCCGGTCCCCGACTCGTACCGTGCAGCAGATGGAAAACGGCAGCAGCTCTCCGCATGTAGTGGAACGCGACCGGACAAGTTATATAATGGGAGAAAGCTGGTGTCCTATGGCGTATGTAATAAATGCACACTCGTGCCAAACGCCCCCTCTCTCCACGGTCCTTTCGCACAGCGCGTTTCCCAGTACTCCACTACTCCTTTACAACGTCAATCGTACGAGGCTGTCTTGGACAGTTCTCTCATCAAGTGCGCCGTATATCTCTTCACAAAGGTGCGCTCTCCTGATAAGTCCTGTTTATCAATGCGCGTTTCCCAGCAAGTCCTTTACAATGCCAATCGTATGACGCAGTTCTCCAAGTCCTCTGAAAGGGCTTTGTGTTCGCGCTTATATAAGCCAACCAAGCGATCACTCCGCGAGCCCCAAAGCCATGCCTGTCGGCGATGTCACTTCAGCCCTGGTTGGCTGGTGAGGGCTTACCGGCTCCGCCTTTGACGGCTGGGTGACGTGGCCACACCTTCTTCCTGGCGCTCCGCCCCCTTTTTCCGGTTTTACCTCATGGCTTATGGCGGCTTTTGGACGGAAGCTCAGCGAGGCTGCGAACGTGGCTGGCAGAGGCGCGTAACAATTTGGGAGGGCCATGGGCAGACTGGAGGGCACGTAATGGCATCGCTTGGAGAGGGAGGCTTTGCAAAATGAACAGAATGGGCCTACTTCTTATTTGATTGACACAATGCAGATTCAACTATTGGAAACATGGCCTTACCGATACACATACTCATGAAATAACTGAAGTCCTATGGTGGCCTATGTGTTGCTTGTGGCCTAACTATGGGGTGCAACCTTTAACCCTTTAATAATGTCATATTTACAAGAATGATGTCATATTTACGAGTGTGGGTTCTCAAAACCGCAACAATATATATATACTGTGTGTATATATATATATATATATATATATATATATATATATATATATATATATATACAGACTTGGCATTTAATATGGAATATTTTTTTTGTGGGGGTGAACTTACTTTTCAAGATGACTTGGAACCAAAAGTTCTTTGGAATTATGTTGAAATTATTCTAGATTTTGTTAATGTGACTTTTAAAAGAAACAAAAACCACATTTGACATTTCGAAGCAAATAAATTGATCCTTGAAAGTGATGTGAACTGATATCTAACTCAATTCACGGACAGTACTGTGTTAAAGTTCTGTACGTTTTCCAGAAGTATCTCTTTATTTTACACATGAGCCAAAAAAAATTTCAACAAAAACAAAAGTTAAATTATGACTGGGATTACGGACAGTAGAATTACAGTTCAGTACTTTGTGTAACCCCCACGAACATTCAGGAGAGCACGTACACGTCGAGGCATGCTGTTCACGAGATTTGCCAAGGTTTGGACAGGAATCGCTTGCCATGCAGTGACAATAGCCTGCTGCAATTCACGCACAGAGGTCGGCTGCTGGTCCAAGTGGTCGATTTGAGGCGTTAATTCTGCCCACAAGTTCTCTATCGGATTCATATCCGGGGACATGGCAGGCCACTCCATATGCTTGACACCACGGTCAACAAGAAAGTGTTGGATCATGCGAGCACGATGAGGCCATGCATTGTCATCTTGGAAGCCAAAGTTTCCTCGAAAGGCTGCACGAGCAAATGGAAGCAATGTTTCTTCCAGAATGGTCCTGTACTTGAACTGGTTCAGGTTTCCATTCAGAACAACCAGGTCAGTTTTGCCCCCTGCATGAAAAGCACCCCAAGCGGTCACCCCACCACCTCCAGCTTGGACTCTTGGCACTATACAATCTTCGTTGTGGGCTTCATGCACTTGTCTGCGCACTCGGACGCGGCCATCTTGACGATAGACCAGAAATCTAGACTCGTCACTGAAGGTCACGTGATTCCAGTGTCCTGGCTGCCATTGACGGTGCTCTCTGGCCCACTGCAATCGGTGCTGGCTGTGTTGTCTGGTCAGGCGTGGCTTTCTCAGGAGATGCCTGGCACGATAGCCTGCTTGAACCAGTCGTTGGTTGACGAGCCTTCTGGATACAGGCACATTTGTCAGTTGCTGTCACTCAGCCCTCAGCCGATTAGCTGACTTGGTACGGCCATTGCAGACTAACCGGTGCAGCTGGCGATCATCTCTCCTTGTGATTCTGCGGGGACGTCTTGGCCTCGGTATTGGAGTAGGGACACCCCACTGAGCATTTCGTTTCAGGATCTTTGACACCTGACCTTGAGTGATGCCATACTTCCAAGCAATAGCACGCTGTTTCATGCCGTAATTTCGTAAAGCCACCACTCCATGACAAACAGCATTGTCGAGTTGACGGACCATCTCCAGAGGAAGCGGCAATAACTTTTGTAGACGTGCAGCAGTTGTTTTCCACTAATACAGAACGCAACAACCCTTCTATACCGGATTGTGAAGCCAATCGTCAAATGTACCTGTCCTTACATTTTGTCACGCCACCTGTGATATTATCCTGTTATTGACTTCTTGCTGCGAAAGACAATCAGTGACATGGTTCTTGACAAAAAAATCACCGAAGCATAAAATAAACTCACCAGATTGATATACTGAGTTCAGAAAGTAAACCCAAATCAAGAATTAAAATAATATTCCATATTAAATGCCAAGTCTGTATATATATATATATATATATATATATATATATATATATATATATATATATATATATATATATATATATATATATATATATATATATACAGTATATATATATATATATATATATATATATATATATATATATATATATATATATATATATATATATATATATATATATATATATATATACACATATATGCCAATACATGAAATTTATTTTGAAAGGGCTCACACTCTCCGTGGAACTATACTGAGTTTAACAACAGGTCATACGATCCCACATGACATACATATATATGTATATATATGTATGTTTATGTATGTTTATATTTGTGACTGTTTGATTTTTCTTAGTATGTTTCCAAACCCCTGGACTAATTTCCCCCAACTTTGCTGTACAGCACTATTCTCGCCCACAGAAGGTCAACATCACGATAAAAACTTTCAATCCTTATTGAAATTGATACAAACAGATGAAACAAGAAGAAAAAGACGTAAAATGTCATAGCCCTCGTGGCGTTAGTAATTTTGCTGTACAGAGTTAAAGGCCACCAGTCGGCCCTCTTTGCTCAGATTACAAAACAAAATTTTCTGCATATGTATACTCTAATGTATTGTCTTTGTGCCAAATTTGAACAAAACCAGACCATGCATGTTCAACAAATGGTTGGGGGCACGTTTAAGTAACAAAATGTCCACCAGTCGTCCATATTGGATCTAATCTCGAAAGAAAATGATGTGCATATGTAAGCCATCATTCACTATCTGTGTGCCAACTTTGACCATTGGTAAATGCATCTTCGAGGAATGGTTGAGGACGTGTTCAACATCGGGTTTTTATGCCTCCCCCGACAAAGTCGCCGGAGGCATTATGTTTTCGGGTTGTCCGTCCGCACTGGCTAAACCTCGTTTTTCTCAGCAACCACATGTCCGATTGAGACGAAACTTCCAGGGTAGGAGTGACACCCATGCAGAATGTTTTTTATGATAATTGTGACGTCATAGGTCACGTGGTATGGCAGCCATCTTGGATTAAAGCAAATAATTTAAAATATATTTCTCAGAAACCGCTGAATGGAAAAATTTGAAACTTGGCACATTGTCAAGTACTCCCAATGGGGAACAAAGCATGATAATGATGACATCATAGGCGAAGTGGTATACCAGCCAAAAATGCTTTAATCGAATTCCTTATCCTAAAAATCTGAAATTGCATGCACGTGATCTATGACCCATTTGTATTGAAATATTAAATTTATGACATCATAGGTCACATGGTTTGGCAGCCATATTGGATTGAAGGAAAATATTAAATAATTATATCTCTGAAACTGCTCACCCTATCGATGCCAAATTTTGCAAATATCATCTAACAGCACTGTTCCATGTAGTTTGAAAATGATGATGTCATAGGTCACGTGGTTTGGCAGCCATCTTGGATAGAAAAATAAACCTTATCCTATCAACACGAAACCTCACAAACATGATCCCCTACCCATACATATGCAGAGTGATGGCATCTACCCGTTGTGGGACTATGCAGAGGCATATTGGCAACAGTCACATTGTTCTAGTTTACAACTAAAATAGCCGCCAGTCGGCCATGTTTGATCACTTCGCGAAACAAAATGGTGTGCATATGTATACCGTCATGTATTGTCTTCTTACCAAGTATGAACAAAATCGGTCGATACAACTCTGAGATATGGTTGCGAACGCATGGACGGACAGACGAGACCCAATCCATAAGTCCCCGTTTCGGACTAAGTCCAACGAGGGCTAATAACGGTGCTATGGCAATCGAGATTCGAACATCTGGTGCCCCTTGCAGTGGGGAGAGTGGCGACTAGCTTGGACTTCTGTTTGAATGTCCATGCTCTATTGGGAAACAACGTCTTGGTGTTGAAATATTTATTTTCTGTATGCAGAAGTGAAATTTATTTTGAAAGGGCTCACACTCTCCGTGGAACTATACTGAGTTTAACAACAGGTCATACGATCCCACATGACCGAAAACAAGGAAATGAGGAGGCAATTTTTGTTGCTGTTATTTCGAGATATGTCCAGAGATATGGCCATGCTTTCATGTCCGACATTGAGGGCCTCCATCCATTGTTGGCTGAGTAGAAGCAGCATGTCCAAGGTGGAGTGACCTGGTCGGAATCTAAATTAGTGATCTGAGATGAGGCTTTTGGGGGAAAAAAAAAAAAAAAAGGGAAGGATTTCATATCAACTGCGATGATGGATTCCATGACCTTGCTGATGATTACAAGTAATGAAAGAGTGTAGTTAAGGGGATCAGTTTTTGCACCTTTTATTGTAATGCAGTGATGTAGTTGGATTTGCGAGCAGGTTGAAGATGACTTTGGGTAAATTATAAGGTGAAAACGACAGATAAAGGATGTGCAAGTACAGCAGAGCAAGTTTTTAGGACATGTGAGCTGATGGTATCTGGTCCAGTAGCAGAATCAGAGTCGAGCGTTGACAGAACCTTCTCCACCTTCTCAGGTGTAAAATATACAGAATCTAGGAGCAGTTGAGTATGACTGAGATGGGTGAGTCGACAGAGGGAATTTTGCCGGGTTTGTCCACAATCTCTTTCTTTTCGACCCAAAACTTTGTCTCTTTATCATGTGCATGAGGCCTTAAGATTAGATAATTAAGGATCTGCTGTTCGTTATTGGTTCATGTGCGCATATGTTGGCTTGAGGATTAGGGGATTGTTTGCTTATTACATACGCATTTATTATTGTGATTGCTTCTTTTGCAAATTCCTTCCCTCTTTCCATTATTATTTCATCCATAAACTGGTTTTCCGGTGAATTCTTATTGTCCTTGTGGCTTCATTTGATGTTTTTTATTTGGTCTGATGAGGGTGATTGACCGTGGTTCCCATACCGCTAGATGACCATGTTATGTGGCCTTCAGGTTTGCTCGGCCCAATTAGATCAAGGCATGTGACGCCAATTGTCGTAGCACTTGGTTGGCTCGGTGGTTCCAACGGGCACTGTAGCGGAGATCAAAGGCCATGATCTGACCCAGAATTGTGGACTCACCTGACTGCTACAACTGCTTTTACGTGGCCCATCAGATTTGAACCGGTCAACCAGAATGGTCTGACTGCTGTAACTGTTTTTAAGGTCATATTTGGTTGGAGGTTTAAAAAAAATTCACCTTTTTCAGTCCATGCAGCAATCTTCAACCTTATTTGAGGAAACCTGATTGTTTTAGGCTATGAACTAGTTCACATGTTTTCTATCGCAAAAAGAATTTCACGTTTTCTATTTAGGTGAAGACCGCTGGCTCTGCACACTGATGCTGCAGCGAGGCTGGCGTGTAGAATACTGCTCCGCAGCAGATGCATCCACCAACGCACCACAGTACTTCACTGAGTTCTACAATCAGCGCAGACGTTGGGTTCCATCTGCGTGGGTCAGCATCTTTGACCTACTCCACACCAGTTCAATTACTGCTCGCAAAAATGCATCCTTTTCCACCGCCTACATCACATACCAGCTCTTCTACACTGCATCATCGTTGTTGGGACCTGCATCTGTATGTCTCTTAATATCCGGTAAGTTCCTGCAAAAGCATTGTGAACAGTGAAAAATTATGAAGACGTGTTATTCAATTCAGTATTGCAATTATTTTGTCAGTGTGTGCATTTTTTTGTTGGAGCCGCACGTGCTTTGGCAAAAACGTATTTTTTGTTTTTTGATTAATCAATTAATTGATCAATTACTTAATTATTATCGATTTATTAAGTACTTATTTATTTCCTTTCTCATCTGGGCATTATCTCAGGCACCTTTCTAGCTAGGAAGCTGATATTCTGACACGACAGTGACCAAGTGATGTGTCGATAAAGGATATTTTTGATTTATTGATTAATCAATTTATTATTTATTCATTAATTAATTAATTAATTTTTTCGATTAATGACTTATTTAGTTTTCGAAAAGTTACAGCTTCGGATGAAACACTGTTGGTTGAGGTAGGCTATTAGCAAATTAATGATGAAATTATTTTACAATTACTATTGATTTTAATTATGCAATTAATCAATCAATTATTGTACACCTCTCCCTTCCAATACCGTCTCTATGTGCTGCACGGCGGTATTGCTGGGCGCCGAAGGCACTCCGGCAATGCCACGCTGGAGGATGTTATTAATTTATTTGGTGTGGGGGCGGTGTACTTTGAATGTATCTATACCTTTTTTTGGTTTTGTTTTGAACTGAAGTAAAGGAAGCAAGCTGGTACTCAATTATTGGTGATGAAACAACTAATATTTCCTGCAAAGAAAAGTTCAATATTTGTGTATGGTGGGTTGACGACAGCTACCAAGTACACGAGGAATCACTGGGATTTGTTGAGGTGCCAGATCTTACCAGTTAAACCCAAGGGCCTAAAAGTTGTCCTGATGTGCTGCAATCTAGGGCTGGATCAATGTCGAGATCAAGCATATGATGGATGGGGCATCAAATATACAGGGAAGGACTAGTGGTGTTGCTACTCAAGTTCATCATGAGAACAGCTCAGCCATTTCTGTTCATTGCTTGGCCTACTGTACCAATTTACACCTTCAGGACGTTTCCCACAAAAGCAAGCCGATTTGAGATGCACTGGATCTCGTCTTTGAAATAATCAAACTCATGAAGTTTTCCCTAAAGTGTTCGACCATCTTTGTATAAATGCAGAATCGCGTTGGCAAAAAAGCCCCGTCATCTGAGACCACTTTACCCAACTCGATGGACTGTGAGAACAGGATCTTTGAGCAACATTTTGTCGAAATATGAAGTGCATATAATGTCGTCTCTTGGGCAGAACAGGTGTCAATAAATATACAATATAAGGATACATCCATCCAGAGTGCAATGAAGGCCGTCTACTTGCTACACACCTTCTGCCAACAACAACAAAACGAGGAGAAGTTCTATGATCATGTCATACAGGAATTAGAGGGCTTAACGGAAAGGCCAGTACTACCTAGGAGGACAACCCCACCAAGGAGAATTTACGAAGGCAAACAGCCACACAGCTTCTCCTCTATAGTAGAGCACGTCCGATACTTCTGACAGAAATTCTATGAAGTCCTTGACATTCTGGATCAAGTACTTGACCTAAGATTTGAGCAAAAAGGCCTGCAACTCCTCCAGAATCTGGAAAACCTTCTTCTTGAATCTGCCAATGGGGAGTATTCCAGAATACCCAAATCCATTGAAGACCAGTACAAAAATGACATCAATCTAGAACATCTAGGCCTCCAGCTACAAATGTTACCAGATCTTGTAAGATCTGACACCAGCATTGTCCATGTAACAAGCAGGGAGACATTTGCCAGGCCATGTCTACGGATCCAGTCAGTAAAAAGCTCTTTACAGAGGACCACAACATTCTCAAACTGTACTATATACCTTGCCAGTTACTGCCAAAACATCCGAGTGAAGTCATTCAATCCTGAGAAGAGTGAAAAACTACCTGAGGTCAACCATGAGCCAACAAAGGCTGAACAACTCTGATCTGCCATGACATGAAAGATCGCACGGACAAGATCGACATATTAAAATTCGCGAATAACTTTTGTCAGGCAAATTATTCAAGGATGGAGTATTTTCGCTAATTTAATTGAAGCCAAACAAACTCAGAAAAAGGGAAAAGAGTGTAAAATAAAGTTTTGAATTTTCCACCAAATCTTTCTGAAATAGTTTTCAAAAATAAAGATAAACAACTGTATTTACATCATGTTCGGCCTGATCGTAATTTTTTTTCTTCTCTTTAAATTCGTTGAAACCCTGAATTTTTTTAATGGCGTAGCTCATCGGGCAAAGCCTTCTATAACAGTCTATGTATGTATGTATGTATGTATGTATGTATGTATGTATGAATGTATGTATGTATGTTTGTATGTATGTACAGTATGTCCCTCCCAAACATACACAAATCAAAGCTGAGGATCTAGTCACTTGACATGGGTGATGTGATTTTGTCTGTGATGTCACTACGGCAGAAGATGGCTAACTCCACACACCGCCATTTTGATTTATATGTCGTTCATGCCGAACATATTGTCGAACCTGTCATATATCACATTCACCATGCTTTACCTTTACGTTTTTCATTCAATGCGAAACACAAACAAACCGATTGTTAAAATGACCATCAAATATTGAAAGCTTAGGTATGACGGGTTTTCCAACAACACAGTACGTATAGGCCTTAGGCTTAATGCCTTCATGTCTCACCTTCAGGCCGCTTCGGACAAATTAACCCAAGTTTTGTAATACAGTAATATCGTTTTCATAATAATAATAATAATAATAACAACGTTAATAATAATAATAATATAGTAAATATAATTGTAACACTGCAATCCCTTTGTCGTGACTGCAAAGTTGCTGGATTGAAGCGGTGTATGGTTGGTTCATTGTTGACTCGAAACATCTAGAATAAACCAGCGTCTCAATGCAATCTCCACTTCCATGGTGACCGACAGTTCAAATTCTACCCCCATGACTTTTCCATCTCCCCAAATTTAGTCTCCAATTTGACCTCAAATTCACCCAGTCTGTCCTGTATTTGATTCTGCACTCTCCCCTCAATGCTATCAATTAGTTCCCCCAGCTGTTGTCATTTCCCCTATTTTTCCCTCCAATTGTTCATTCATCTCCCCTATTTCATTCCCTTGTTCACTCATTCGTTCATTCATTCCCTCGATCTTTCCTTCCAAACCGTCAATTTTATTTTGCATTCCCATAATTTGTCCCTTCAATTCTCCCTTCAACCCATCAATTTTGTCACTCTGGGCATACATTTCTCCCTTTAAACCATCAATTTTGTCGGTTTGAGCATTCATTTGCTCACTCATTCCCTTCATATCTCCCTTCAATTCCCCTTTCATTCCCCTCATATCTCCCCTTAATTGTTCACCCATTCCCTTCATTTGTTCTTTCATTTTTGCGTTCTTTCTTTCATTCAATCCCTCCAATTGTTTCATTAACACTTGCATCCAGGCCTGGTCGGGCATCACAGCCGTTCCCAGCGTCCTAGGCCCTGACATTACGGGGGAGGAGGTTTGAATGCTCGGGACGGGGGAAGTTCCAATCCTATCCTCAAACCCGTCTATCTCCGGCTCGCTTCCATACTTTTTGGGATCCTCCATCCGCCGGCCATGCCATTCACATTCGCCATTAGGTGCTGGCTGGCGATTTTTCCCCTCGCGCGTATTTTACCTCAGACCAAAAAAATGTAAATTTTTCGAAAGTGTGATGTTGCGCTTCGCACACTAATCGACTAAAAAAAATTTGACCCGCCAGTACTACGATCACCTCCCCCTCGATGAGCGAAAGACAACCGTTAAAAATTTTCTATTCCAAATACTGAGCGCAATTTACACCCAGCGGGTGTCGATCTCGCAACCCTCAGACACCGAGTGTCCGTTGAGCTCAAATCCCACACTCCTGACACCAGTTGTCCTGTCCGTAGCCGATAAAGACTGGTCTCGGACGGATTAGCCGATCGAGCTTAACACTCCGAGGCGTTCAATCAAAATATAGCGGAGAATACGTGTGTGGGAGAGGGTGAAGAGCTTACCTTCACAGGTCCCACCAGACGTCCTCGAACCTGCGATAATTAATTCAAGCCGACACGGGATTTAAAATGTACAAAAATACCGGCTTTATTGAAGAAATGTCGGTAACAAATTAACACACGGCAAAACTAAGATTCCTAAATGGGACGCCCCTGTACACAGACTCGTATACACACGAAGGGGGAAAATAAAGGTGAAAATAATGCGTAATGTTTCTAGGTACTTAGCTCTGAGCATCTCCTGAACCCCCTCGGGAATCATCAAAAACCCCGCGTCCTTGGCCAGAACAGCACAGGCCTGCGTGTACAGTCCATGCATGGGAAACCGCAGGCCTGGTCCGCAGTTCGCTCTTCCTCACGATCACGATGATGATGTCGGAACACAACCGTTCACCACCAAACCCCACAGCCAAGAGCTCGTAAACTTCGACCGTTCGTTTAGACTGTCCCACCGCAAGAGCTTATCGGCGACAGTTCACTTTCAGATCCACAAGCCAAGAGAGAAAATGTCGGCCCTCCATCTCCTTTGTACTCAAGGCTCTGACTTCATCCGCCGCCGCCCATGCCTGCTCCAACCAGCGAGTCCCTCTGTTCGTTGCTCAACAATCCTAACCAATTACTGCTCTCTGGGGCGTGGCCTCCCGGACCTGCCTGCTTGATGTTATCACACGTCGGTGGTATCATAATTGGTGCTCAAAGTCCTGTTTCCGGTTAGCTTTTATTTAGTGTCTTTTAATGCGCTGTTGCCTGGCTTTGTGTGTGTGCTGCATTGTCATAAGGAATAGTGGAAAAATAACAGAGGCAGTTACCTACAGGGGATTCATTATCCATAATCCCTAACTAATTAACATAACCCACCCCTCTCATGGGGACACTTATACAGTTATATGACATACGGTCTACCGGATCCCTACTTATGGAAATGGGGGTTCTTCTTCTTCATCGCGACATACGGAGCATGGTAATCTATACACTTCTACCTGGACTAAGGTAATCATTGCCTATCTCCCACAAACGTAACAGTATCAAACAAGCCTGGCTACGCCACTGTTAGACTTTCGGTCTTGTTTACAAATTAGGCTCCCCCACTTTTTTATGACATTCCTACACCATGCTTCAGGCACTACGGTCTGAAATTATTGCTGTTTTTGACTTTTCACGAATTATTCCAATTGTCTCTTTGCAGGTTTACTTCATACTATCTTCAATGTGAACGCGAGCCTTTCGATTGTGCTTTCCATCATTCCACCTGCGTTTTTTCTGCTAATCTGCTTCAAAACAAAAGAATCCATCCAGATTAACGTGGCCCTTGTCCTCACCGTGTTCTATTGCATTTTCACCTTGATCTCCATATTGATCATTGCTGCGGAGATGAGTGAGGACGGACCTATAACTCTGATGGGGATCTTCTTCCTCACTTTAGTCCTCATCCACGTTGGAGCCGCACTGTGTCATCCCCAAGAGTTTTTTTGCATCATTCATGGCTTTGTCTATGCCATCTGCTCCCCCTCCGGGTACCTACTGTTGCTCATATACTCCCTCGTCAACATGAACAACGTTGCTTGGGGCACCCGGGAGAGCAAGGCACCAGATGTGTCCACAGAAGTAATTGAGAACGAAGAGAAGATAGACGAGAGCAAGTGGTCATTGGAGGGAAGGTATTGGAAAATGAATTGTACCTAATGCTCTTGTGATTACTTACCCTGGTGAACACTTACAAATTGGTTGATTACATTCGAGGATAGGCTTATCCATAAAAAAACATATATATATATATATTATTTGCATGCAAAGTTGAGGCTCGTGGAAGAGCGAGGACACAGAATGGATCAGGATGCAACAGAACAAAAGCAACAACTTAAAGACATGGGGGAAGCTCCAACAGCCATGGGGCACAGTAGACAGAGACTGACAAACAAAGGATGTGGGTAAGAATGAGGAGTAGGGAAGGACGCAAGGGTGGACAAGGTTGCAGTAGCAAACACTCAGGAAGGAAAAACGAGACATTTGGAAAGGGGAGGGTTTGGAAGTGGGAGGGAGGACGGGTGGGATTATGGGAAGAGCAGATTATGGTTTTGAATGGGGGATGATTTGAAATAAAGAAAGTGAAGCATTTTTAAATATATATAAAAGCTTTTCAAGGAAGAAAAGTTTCATTCAACAAATAATTAGTTTATAGACATTGATAAAATAAAGAGATAATTAATTAAGTACAGGAAATACAGGCAAATTGAGTTTGCGTTTGCAACACTAACATCGTTTGCAAAACACAAATTTGCAACACTAACATCAACACTAACATCAACAACAGCAACACTAACACAAATCTGATAATACAGCAAAAGAAGGTACGATTTAACATAGGAATTTAGACAAAAACAAACAGCAACAACAAAAAAACAAAACACCTTTAGAGGCCATTTTTCCCCGCCGAGCGGGGTTTGGCCTTTTTTGGGCACCGTGGTCCCCTTTTTGAAGCAATGTTTTATGGCCAGATGCCCTTCCTGCCGCCAACCATGTTAGTCACCTCTTGCAACACAGGGAATCACCAGTGAACTGGTACTCAATTTGCCGACCTCGGAAGGATGACAGGCTGAGTCAACCCCCCTGGTGTATAATTCAACGATCGACCGGGATTCGAACCCAGGATCCTAGGTATCCCAAGCCGGCACCCTAACCGCTAAGCCAACACCAGGGATGAAAATATAATAGAAATGCACGATGGAGCTGGTCCGGAAAAATAGCTTTGATTAAGTTGAAAGAGCAGCTGCCAATTCCACCAAGGTGTGCAGCAAACCCTGAAAGGGAAGTCTTGTATACAAAGTCAAGGCTCGTGAAAGCTTTGTATGCAGTCAAGGATCGTGGAAGAGGTATAACACATCAGGATGCAACCGAACGTCAGCAACAGCAGAAAGAGAGAGGGGAAACAACAGCAGCCGGTTTGAGGGAGAAAATAACGGGAGACTTGGACAAATATGGGGCGTGGGGAAGAATGAGAGGTCATAGAGGACACACAGGGTGACAAGATTGACACGGAAGCAAACTCTCAGGGAGGAAAAACTGGAAATTTTTGTGGTGGTCTTGGGAGCCGGGAGGGATGACGGGGGTAAGATCATAGTTTTGGATAAGGGATGACCTGAGATGGTGGTGAAAAGTTGTCTTGAAGACCTGAAAAGAGGGATGACATTAAGGAGAATGTAGAAGTTGATTCAACAGGTGGAGAAAAGATCAACGAATGAGTGGATGTGTGCAGTGATTCTGGATTTTGGGAGTTTCACTTCAAGAGAAGGGGATTGCTGCTGGAGCGCGTGTGCCCTGCAGAAACCCACCCTTTGAATGACTGAACTTATTCAAGAGGATTGTTAAGAAAGTAGATGATTGAACTTCTTCAAACATCTGGTTTGCCAGACGGTCCTTTAGGAGATGCAGAGAGATTTGTCAGGATTTAAAGGCATAATCCAAGTTTTTGACCAGCTTGTGATTCCATCAAAGTCTGAAAGAGAGGGGCGACACTGCTGCCTGCCTATCTCAAGGATGGGAGAGAGGCAGCTATGCTGATGTCACAGCATAGGGTGGTCATCAACAAAGAGATAAAGATGATTTTCCTGAGAGTCAGAGAGACATCATTTATGAAAACAAGGGACAGGGAGTGGTCCAGAACATTGCCTTGGGGCACTCGAGCCCTGACTGAGAGAGATTAAAGGATTTCATTGAGAGTCATCATTGTAAGATCATTACCCATAATTATTTTCCTCTTTTGTTGCAACTATATTCAATATACAGACTTGGCATTTAATATGGAATTTTTTTTTTTCCTTGATGGGTTTACTTTCTGAACTCAGTATATCGATCTGGTGAGTTTCTTTTACCCTTCGGTGATGTCTTCGTTGAAAGAACCATGTCACTGATTGTCTTTCGCAGCAAGAAGTCAATAACAGGATAATATCACAGGTGGCGTGACAAAATGTAAGGGCAGGTACATTTGACGATTGGCTTCACAATCGGGTATATAAGGGTTGTTGCGTTCTGTATTAGTGGAAAACAACTGCTGCACGTCTACAAAAGTTATTGCCGCTCCCTCTGGAGATGGTCCGTCAACTTGACAATGCTGTTTGTCATGGAGTGGTGGCTTTACGAAATTCTGGCATGAAACAGCGTGCTATTGCTCGGCAGTATGGCATCACTCAAGGTCAGGTGTCAAAGATCCTGAAACGAAATGCTCAGAGGAGTGTCCCTCCTCCAATACCGAGGCCAGGACGTCCACGCAGAACCACAAGGAGAGATGATCGCCAGCTGCACCGGTTAGTCTGCAATGGCCGTACCAAGTCAGCTAATCGGCTTAGGGCTGAGTGGCAGCAACTGACAAATGTGCCTGTATCCAGAAGGCGAGTCAACCAACGACTGGTTCAAGCACGCTATCGTGCCAGGCGTCCCCTGAGAAAGCCACGCCTGACCAGACAACACAGCCAGCGCCGATTGCAGTGGGCCAGAGAGCACCGTCAATGACAGCCAGGACACTGGAATCACATGACCTTCAGTGACGAGTCTAGATTTCTGGTCTATCGTCAAGATGGCTGCGTCCGAGTGCGCAGACAAGTGCATGAAGCCCACAACGAAGATTGCATAGTGCCAATAGTCCAAGCTGGAGGTGGTGGGGTGACCATTTGGGCTGTTTTTCATGCAGGGGTCAAAACTGACCTGGTTGTTCTGAATGGAAACCTGAACCAGTTCAAGTACAGGGCCATTCTGGAAGAAACATTGCTTCCATTTGCTCGTGCAGCCTTTCGAGGAAGCTTTGTCTTCCAAGATGACAATGCACGGCCTCATCGTGCTCGCATGATCCAACACTTTCTTGCTGACCGTGGTGTAGAGCATATGGAGTGGCCTGCCATCTCCCCAGATATGAATCCGATAGAGAACTTGTGGGCAGAATTAACGCGTCTGGCACAGATCTGGGGAAGCCCACAAAAAATCTCTGCTGTATTGAAGGTTCCCAAGAGCACAGTGGCCTCCATAACTATTAAATGGAAGAAGTTTGGAACAACCAGGACTCTTCCTCGAGCTGGCCGCCCGGCCAAACTGAGGCAATCCGGGGAGAAGGGCCTTGGTAAGAGAGGTGACCAAGAACCCGATGGTCACTCTGACTGAGCTCCAGGGATCATGTGTGGAGATGGGAGAAACTTCCACAAGGACAACCATCACTGCAACACTCCACCGATCTGGGCTTTATGGCAGAGGCTAACCTCTGCTCTGGTGGGGAAAAATGGCCTTTAAACGATCATTCATTCATTCATTCTTTCTGTACATTATATATATATATATACTAGCTTGGCTCGGCTCGCGCGTCGATACTGAAGAACGGGATTATTTTAGCTGAGGCTAATGACTGTACCTGAGTTGCTGTGTTGTCATGATTTTCACCAATCATAATACAAACAATTACTTTGCACAAATGTATTTGTTGTGTTTGTGATTACATTTTTATAGGCAATTTAGGTTGAAGATTTAGGTTGAATGTTTTTTTTTCAAGAAAGAACACCTCAGCACATACATAGGGGAGGGGTAGGTGCAGACTGGAAGTTTGGGACGATTACACCGCACCACCACGTAATTCAAAACACCTCACCACCAAGTAATTCAAAACACCTCACCACCACGTAATTCAAAACACCTCACCAACACGTAATTCAAAACACTTCACCACCAAGTAATTCAAAATACCTCACCACCAAGTAATTCAAAACACTTTACCACCAAGTAATTCAAAATACCTCACCAACACGTAATTCAAAACACCTCACCACCAAGTAATTTAAGACACCTCACCAACACGTAATTCAAAACACCTCACCAACAAATAATTCAAAACACTTCACCAACACGTAATTTAAAACACCTCACCACCAAGTAATTTAAAACACCTCACCACCAAGTAATTCAAAACACCTCACCACCAAGTAATTTAAGACACCTCACCAACACGTAATTCAAAACACCTCACCAACACGTAATTCAAAACACTTCACCAACACGTAATTTAAAACACCTCACCACCAAGTAATTTAAAACACCTCACCACCAAGTAATTCAAAACACTTCACCACCAAGTAATTTAAAACACCCTCACCACCAAGTAATTCAAAACACTTCACCACCAAGTAATTTAAAACACCACACCACCACGTAATTCAAAACACCTCACCACCAAGTAATTCAAAACACTTCACCACCAAGTAATTTAAAACAGCTCACCACCAAGTAATTCAAAACACCTCACCACCAAGTAATTCAAAACACTTCACCACCAAGTAATTCAAAACACCTCACCACCAAGTAATTTAAAACACCTCACCACCAAGTAATTCAAAACACCTCACCACCAAGTAATTCAAAACACCTCACCACCAAGTAATTCAAAACACTTCACCACCAAGTAATTCAAAACACCTCACCACCAAGTAATTTAAAACACCTCACCACCAAGTAATTCAAAACACCTCACCACCAAGTAATTCAAAACACTTCACCACCAAGTAATTCAAAACACCTCACCACCAAGTAATTCAAAACACCTCACCACCAAGTAATTCAAAACACTTCACCACCAAGTAATTCAAAACACCTCACCACCAAGTAATTTAAAACACCTCACCACCAAGTAATTCAAAACACTTCACCACCAAGTAATTTAAAACAGCTCACCACCAAGTAATTCAAAACACTTCACCACCAAGTAATTTAAAACACCACACCACCACGTAATTCAAAACACCTCACCAACACGTAATTCAAAACACTTCACCAACACGTAATTTAAAACACCTCACCACCAAGTAATTTAAAACACCTCACCACCAAGTAATTCAAAACACTTCACCACCAAGTAATTTAAAACACCTCACCACCAAGTAATTCAAAACACCTCACCACCAAGTAATTCAAAACACCTCACCACCAAGTAATTCAAAACACTTCACCACCAAGTAATTCAAAACACCTCACCACCACGTAATTCAAAACACCTCACCAACACGTAATTCAAAACACTTCACCACCAAGTAATTCAAAACACCTCACCAACACGTAATTCAAAACACTTCACCACCAAGTAATTCAAAATACCTCACCACCAAGTAATTCAAAACACTTTACCACCAAGTAATTCAAAATACCTCACCAACACGTAATTCAAAACACCTCACCACCACGTAATTCAAAACACCTCACCAACACGTAATTCAAAACACTTCACCAACACGTAATTTAAAACACCTCACCACCAAGTAATTTAAAACACCTCACCACCAAGTAATTCAAAACACCTCACCACCAAGTAATTTAAGACACCTCACCAACACGTAATTCAAAACACCTCACCAACACGTAATTCAAAACACTTCACCAACACGTAATTTAAAACACCTCACCACCAAGTAATTTAAAACACCTCACCACCAAGTAATTTAAAACACCTCACCACCAAGTAATTCAAAACACTTCACCACCAAGTAATTTAAAACCCCTCACCACCAAGTAATTCAAAACACTTCAGCACCAAGTAATTTAAAACACCACACCACCACGTAATTCAAAACACCTCACCACCAAGTAATTCAAAACACTTCACCACCAAGTAATTTAAAACAGCTCACCACCAAGTAATTCAAAACACCTCACCACCAAGTAATTCAAAACACTTCACCACCAAGTAATTCAAAACACCTCACCACCAAGTAATTTAAAACACCTCACCACCAAGTAATTCAAAACACCTCACCACCAAGTAATTCAAAACACCTCACCACCAAGTAATTCAAAACACTTCACCACCAAGTAATTCAAAACACCTCACCACCAAGTAATTTAAAACACCTCACCACCAAGTAATTCAAAACACCTCACCACCAAGTAATTCAAAACACCTCACCACCAAGTAATTCAAAACACTTCACCACCAAGTAATTCAAAACACCTCACCACCAAGTAATTCAAAACACCTCACCACCAAGTAATTCAAAACACTTCACCACCAAGTAATTCAAAACACATCACCACCAAGTAATTTAAAACACCTCACCACAAAGTAATTCAAAACACTTCACCACCAAGTAATTTAAAACACTTCACCACCAAGTAATTTAAAACACCACACCACCACGTAATTCAAAACACCTCACCAACACGTAATTCAAAACACTTCACCAACACGTAATTTAAAACACCTCACCACCAAGTAATTCAAAACACTTCACCACCAAGTAATTCAAAACACCTCACCACCACGTAATTTAAGACACCTCACCAACACGTAATTCAAAACACTTCACCACCAAGTAATTCAAAACACCTCACCACCAAGTAATTCAAAACACCTCACCACCAAATAATTCAAAACACTTCACCACCAAGTAATTCAAAACACATCACCACCAAGTAATTTAAAACACCTCACCACAAAGTAATTCAAAACACTTCACCACCAAGTAATTCAAAACACTTCACCACCAAGTAATTTAAAACACCACACCACCACGTAATTCAAAACACCTCACCAACACGTAATTCAAAACACTTCACCAACACGTAATTTAAAACACCTCACCACCAAGTAATTCAAAACACTTCACCACCAAGTAATTCAAAACACCTCACCACCACGTAATTCAAAACTCCTCACCAACACGTAATTCAAAACACTTCACCACCAAGTAATTCAAAACACCTCACCAACACGTAATTCAAAACACTTCACCACCAAGTAATTCAAAATACCTCACCACCAAGTAATTTAAAACACCTCACCACCAAGTAATTCAAAACACCTCACCACCAAGTAATTCAAAACACTTCACCACCAAGTAATTTAAAACAGCTCACCACCAAGTAATTCAAAACACCTCACCACCAAGTAATTCAAAACACTTCACCACCAAGTAATTCAAAACACCTCACCACCAAGTAATTTAAAACACCTCACCACCAAGTAATTCAAAACACCTCACCACCAAGTAATTCAAAACACTTCACCACCAAGTAATTCAAAACACCTCACCACCAAGTAATTTAAAACACCTCACCACCAAGTAATTCAAAACACCTCACCACCAAGTAATTCAAAACACCTCACCACCAAGTAATTCAAAACACTTCACCACCAAGTAATTCAAAACACCTCACCACCAAGTAATTCAAAACACCTCACCACCAAGTAATTCAAAACACTTCACCACCAAGTAATTCAAAACACTTCACCACCAAGTAATTTAAAACACCTCACCACCAAGTAATTTAAAACACCTCACCACCACGTAATTCAAAACACTTCACCACCAAGTAATTTAAAACACCTCACCACCAAGTAATTTAAAACACCTCACCACCAAGTAATTTAAAACACCTCACCACCAAGTAATTTAAAACACCTCACCACCAAGTAATTTAAAACACCTCACCACCAAGTAATTCAAAACACCTCACCACCAAGTAATTCAAAACACCTCACCACCAAGTAATTCAAAACACCTCACCACCAAGTAATTCAAAACACCTCACCACCAAGTAATTCAAAACACCTCACCACCAAGTAATTCAAAACACCTCACCACCAAGTAATTTAAAACACCTCACCACCAAGTAATTCAAAACACCTCACCACCAAGTAATTCAAAACACCTCACCACCAAGTTATTTAAAACACCTCACCACCAAGTAATTTAAAACACCTCACCACCAAGTAATTCAAAACACCTCACCACCAAGTAATTCAAAACACCTCACCACCACATAATTCAAAACACCTCACCACCAAGTAATTCAAAACACCTCACCACCAAGTAATTCAAAACACCTCACCACCAAGTAATTCAAAACACCTCACCACCAAGTAATTCAAAACACCTCACCACCAAGTAATTCAAAACACCTCACCACCAAGTAATTTAAAACACCTCACCACCAAGTAATTCAAAACACCTCACCACCAAGTAATTCAAAACACCTCACCACCAAGTTATTTAAAACACCTCACCACCAAGTAATTTAAAACACCTCACCACAAAGTAATTCAAAACACTTCACCACCAAGTAATTCAAAACACTTCACCACCAAGTAATTTAAAACACCACACCACCACGTAATTCAAAACACCTCACCAACACGTAATTCAAAACACTTCACCAACACGTAATTTAAAACACCTCACCACCAAGTAATTCAAAACACTTCACCACCAAGTAATTCAAAACACCTCACCACCACGTAATTCAAAACTCCTCACCAACACGTAATTCAAAACACTTCACCACCAAGTAATTCAAAACACCTCACCAACACGTAATTCAAAACACTTCACCACCAAGTAATTCAAAATACCTCACCACCAAGTAATTCAAAACACTTTACCACCAAGTAATTCAAAATACCTCACCAACACGTAATTCAAAACACCTCACCACCACGTAATTCAAAACACCTCACCAACACGTTATTCAAAACACTTCACCAACACGTAATTTAAAACACCTCACCACCAAGTAATTTAAAACACCTCACCACCAAGTAATTCAAAACACCTCACCACCAAGTAATTTAAGACACCTCACCAACACGTAATTCAAAACACCTCACCAACACGTAATTCAAAACACTTCACCAACACGTAATTTAAAACACCTCACCACCAAGTAATTTAAAACACCTCACCACCAAGTAATTTAAAACACCTCACCACCAAGTAATTCAAAACACTTCACCACCAAGTAATTTAAAACCCCTCACCACCAAGTAATTCAAAACACTTCACCACCAAGTAATTTAAAACACCACACCACCACGTAATTCAAAACACCTCACCACCAAGTAATTCAAAACACTTCACCACCAAGTAATTTAAAACAGCTCACCACCAAGTAATTCAAAACACCTCACCACCAAGTAATTCAAAACACTTCACCACCAAGTAATTCAAAACACCTCACCACCAAGTAATTTAAAACACCTCACCACCAAGTAATTCAAAACACCTCACCACCAAGTAATTCAAAACACTTCACCACCAAGTAATTCAAAACACCTCACCACCAAGTAATTTAAAACACCTCACCACCAAGTAATTCAAAACACCTCACCACCAAGTAATTCAAAACACCTCACCACCAAGTAATTCAAAACACTTCACCACCAAGTAATTCAAAACACCTCACCACCAAGTAATTCAAAACACCTCACCACCAAGTAATTCAAAACACTTCACCACCAAGTAATTCAAAACACTTCACCACCAAGTAATTTAAAACACCTCACCACCAAGTAATTTAAAACACCTCACCACCACGTAATTCAAAACACTTCACCACCAAGTAATTTAAAACACCTCACCACCAAGTAATTTAAAACACCTCACCACCAAGTAATTTAAAACACCTCACCACCAAGTAATTTAAAACACCTCACCACCAAGTAATTTAAAACACCTCACCACCAAGTAATTCAAAACACCTCACCACCAAGTAATTCAAAACACCTCACCACCAAGTAATTCAAAACACCTCACCACCAAGTAATTCAAAACACCTCACCACCAAGTAATTCAAAACACCTCACCACCAAGTAATTCAAAACACCTCACCACCAAGTAATTCAAAACACCTCACCACCAAGTAATTTAAAACACCTCACCACCAAGTAATTCAAAACACCTCACCACCAAGTAATTCAAAACACCTCACCACCAAGTTATTTAAAACACCTCACCACCAAGTAATTTAAAACACCTCACCACCAAGTAATTCAAAACACCTCACCACCAAGTAATTCAAAACACCTCACCACCACATGATTCAAAACACCTCACCACCAAGTAATTCAAAACACCTCACCACCAAGTAATTCAAAACACCTCACCACCAAGTAATTCAAAACACCTCACCACCAAGTAATTCAAAACACCTCACCACCAAGTAATTCAAAACACCTCACCACCAAGTAATTTAAAACACCTCACCACCAAGTAATTCAAAACACCTCACCACCAAGTAATTCAAAACACCTCACCACCAAGTTATTTAAAACACCTCACCACCAAGTAATTTAAAACACCTCACCACAAAGTAATTCAAAACACTTCACCACCAAGTAATTCAAAACACTTCACCACCAAGTAATTTAAAACACCACACCACCACGTAATTCAAAACACCTCACCAACACGTAATTCAAAACACTTCACCAACACGTAATTTAAAACACCTCACCACCAAGTAATTCAAAACACTTCACCACCAAGTAATTCAAAACACCTCACCACCACGTAATTCAAAACTCCTCACCAACACGTAATTCAAAACACTTCACCACCAAGTAATTCAAAACACCTCACCAACACGTAATTCAAAACACTTCACCACCAAGTAATTCAAAATACCTCACCACCAAGTAATTCAAAACACTTTACCACCAAGTAATTCAAAATACCTCACCAACACGTAATTCAAAACACCTCACCACCACGTAATTCAAAACACCTCACCAACACGTTATTCAAAACACTTCACCAACACGTAATTTAAAACACCTCACCACCAAGTAATTTAAAACACCTCACCACCAAGTAATTCAAAACACCTCACCACCAAGTAATTTAAGACACCTCACCAACACGTAATTCAAAACACCTCACCAACACGTAATTCAAAACACTTCACCAACACGTAATTTAAAACACCTCACCACCAAGTAATTTAAAACACCTCACCACCAAGTAATTTAAAACACCTCACCACCAAGTAATTCAAAACACTTCACCACCAAGTAATTTAAAACCCCTCACCACCAAGTAATTCAAAACACTTCACCACCAAGTAATTTAAAACACCACACCACCACGTAATTCAAAACACCTCACCACCAAGTAATTCAAAACACTTCACCACCAAGTAATTTAAAACAGCTCACCACCAAGTAATTCAAAACACCTCACCACCAAGTAATTCAAAACACTTCACCACCAAGTAATTCAAAACACCTCACCACCAAGTAATTTAAAACACCTCACCACCAAGTAATTCAAAACACCTCACCACCAAGTAATTCAAAACACTTCACCACCAAGTAATTCAAAACACCTCACCACCAAGTAATTTAAAACACCTCACCACCAAGTAATTCAAAACACCTCACCACCAAGTAATTCAAAACACCTCACCACCAAGTAATTCAAAACACTTCACCACCAAGTAATTCAAAACACCTCACCACCAAGTAATTCAAAACACCTCACCACCAAGTAATTCAAAACACTTCACCACCAAGTAATTCAAAACACTTCACCACCAAGTAATTTAAAACACCTCACCACCAAGTAATTTAAAACACCTCACCACCACGTAATTCAAAACACTTCACCACCAAGTAATTTAAAACACCTCACCACCAAGTAATTTAAAACACCTCACCACCAAGTAATTTAAAACACCTCACCACCAAGTAATTTAAAACACCTCACCACCAAGTAATTTAAAACACCTCACCACCAAGTAATTCAAAACACCTCACCACCAAGTAATTCAAAACACCTCACCACCAAGTAATTCAAAACACCTCACCACCAAGTAATTCAAAACACCTCACCACCAAGTAATTCAAAACACCTCACCACCAAGTAATTCAAAACACCTCACCACCAAGTAATTTAAAACACCTCACCACCAAGTAATTCAAAACACCTCACCACCAAGTAATTCAAAACACCTCACCACCAAGTTATTTAAAACACCTCACCACCAAGTAATTTAAAACACCTCACCACCAAGTAATTCAAAACACCTCACCACCAAGTAATTCAAAACACCTCACCACCACATAATTCAAAACACCTCACCACCAAGTAATTCAAAACACCTCACCACCAAGTAATTCAAAACACCTCACCACCAAGTAATTCAAAACACCTCACCACCAAGTAATTCAAAACACCTCACCACCAAGTAATTCAAAACACCTCACCACCAAGTAATTTAAAACACCTCACCACCAAGTAATTCAAAACACCTCACCACCAAGTAATTCAAAACACCTCACCACCAAGTTATTTAAAACACCTCACCACCAAGTAATTTAAAACACCTCACCACAAAGTAATTCAAAACACTTCACCACCAAGTAATTCAAAACACTTCACCACCAAGTAATTTAAAACACCACACCACCACGTAATTCAAAACACCTCACCAACACGTAATTCAAAACACTTCACCAACACGTAATTTAAAACACCTCACCACCAAGTAATTCAAAACACTTCACCACCAAGTAATTCAAAACACCTCACCACCACGTAATTCAAAACTCCTCACCAACACGTAATTCAAAACACTTCACCACCAAGTAATTCAAAACACCTCACCAACACGTAATTCAAAACACTTCACCACCAAGTAATTCAAAATACCTCACCACCAAGTAATTCAAAACACTTTACCACCAAGTAATTCAAAATACCTCACCAACACGTAATTCAAAACACCTCACCACCACGTAATTCAAAACACCTCACCAACACGTTATTCAAAACACTTCACCAACACGTAATTTAAAACACCTCACCACCAAGTAATTTAAAACACCTCACCACCAAGTAATTCAAAACACCTCACCACCAAGTAATTTAAGACACCTCACCAACACGTAATTCAAAACACCTCACCAACACGTAATTCAAAACACTTCACCAACACGTAATTTAAAACACCTCACCACCAAGTAATTTAAAACACCTCACCACCAAGTAATTTAAAACACCTCACCACCAAGTAATTCAAAACACTTCACCACCAAGTAATTTAAAACCCCTCACCACCAAGTAATTCAAAACACTTCACCACCAAGTAATTTAAAACACCACACCACCACGTAATTCAAAACACCTCACCACCAAGTAATTCAAAACACTTCACCACCAAGTAATTTAAAACAGCTCACCACCAAGTAATTCAAAACACCTCACCACCAAGTAATTCAAAACACTTCACCACCAAGTAATTCAAAACACCTCACCACCAAGTAATTTAAAACACCTCACCACCAAGTAATTCAAAACACCTCACCACCAAGTAATTCAAAACACTTCACCACCAAGTAATTCAAAACACCTCACCACCAAGTAATTTAAAACACCTCACCACCAAGTAATTCAAAACACCTCACCACCAAGTAATTCAAAACACCTCACCACCAAGTAATTCAAAACACTTCACCACCAAGTAATTCAAAACAACTCACCACCAAGTAATTCAAAACACCTCACCACCAAGTAATTCAAAACACTTCACCACCAAGTAATTCAAAACACTTCACCACCAAGTAATTTAAAACACCTCACCACCAAGTAATTTAAAACACCTCACCACCACGTAATTCAAAACACTTCACCACCAAGTAATTTAAAACACCTCACCACCAAGTAATTTAAAACACCTCACCACCAAGTAATTTAAAACACCTCACCACCAAGTAATTTAAAACACCTCACCACCAAGTAATTTAAAACACCTCACCACCAAGTAATTCAAAACACCTCACCACCAAGTAATTCAAAACACCTCACCACCAAGTAATTCAAAACACCTCACCACCAAGTAATTCAAAACACCTCACCACCAAGTAATTCAAAACACCTCACCACCAAGTAATTCAAAACACCTCACCACCAAGTAATTTAAAACACCTCACCACCAAGTAATTCAAAACACCTCACCACCAAGTAATTCAAAACACCTCACCACCAAGTTATTTAAAACACCTCACCACCAAGTAATTTAAAACACCTCACCACCAAGTAATTCAAAACACCTCACCACCAAGTAATTCAAAACACCTCACCACCACATAATTCAAAACACTTCACCACCAAGTAATTTAAAACACCTCACCACCAAGTAATTTAAAACACCTCACCACCACATAATTCAAAACACTTCACCATCAAGTAATTCAAAACACCTCACCACCAAGTAATTCAAAACACCTCACCACCAAGTAATTCAAAACACCTCACCACCATGTAATTCAAAACACTTCACCACCAAGTAATTTAAAACACTTCACCACCACATAATTCAAAACACTTCACCACCAAGTAATTCAAAACACCTCACCACCAAGTAATTCAAAACACCTCACCACCGTGTAATTCAAAACACTTCACCACCACGTAATTCAAAACACTTCACCACCAAGTAATTTAAAACACCTCACCACCAAGTAATTTAAAACACCTCACCACCAAGTAATTCAAAACACCTCACCACCAAGTAATTCAAAACACTTCACCACCAAGTAATTCAAAACACTTCACCACCAAGTAATTTAAAACACCTCACCACCAAGTAATTTAAAACACCTCACCACCACGTAATTCAAAACACTTCACCACCAAGTAATTTAAAACACCTCACCACCAAGTAATTTAAAACACCTCACCACCAAGTAATTTAAAACACCTCACCACCAAGTAATTTAAAACACCTCACCACCAAGTAATTTAAAACACCTCACCACCAAGTAATTCAAAACACCTCACCACCAAGTAATTCAAAACACCTCACCACCAAGTAATTCAAAACACCTCACCACCAAGTAATTCAAAACACCTCACCACCAAGTAATTCAAAACACCTCACCACCAAGTAATTCAAAACACCTCACCACCAAGTAATTCAAAACACCTCACCACCAAGTAATTTAAAACACCTCACCACCAAGTAATTCAAAACACCTCACCACCAAGTAATTCAAAACACCTCACCACCAAGTTATTTAAAACACCTCACCACCAAGTAATTTAAAACACCTCACCACCAAGTAATTCAAAACACCTCACCACCAAGTAATTCAAAACACCTCACCACCACATAATTCAAAACACTTCACCACCAAGTAATTTAAAACACCTCACCACCAAGTAATTTAAAACACCTCACCACCACATAATTCAAAACACTTCACCACCAAGTAATTCAAAACACCTCACCACCAAGTAATTCAAAACACCTCACCACCAAGTAATTCAAAACACCTCACCACCATGTAATTCAAAACACTTCACCACCAAGTAATTTAAAACACCTCACCACCACATAATTCAAAACACTTCACCACCAAGTAATTCAAAACACCTCACCACCAAGTAATTCAAAACACCTCACCACCGTGTAATTCAAAACACTTCACCACCACGTAATTCAAAACACTTCACCACCAAGTAATTTAAAACACCTCACCACCAAGTAATTTAAAACACCTCACCACCACATAATTCAAAACACTTCACCACCAAGAAATTCAAAACACCTCACCACCAAGTAATTCAAAACACTTCACCACCAAGTAATTTAAAACACCTCACCACCAAGTAATTTAAAACACCTCACCACCAAGTAATTTAAAACACCTCACCACCAAGTAATTCAAAACACCTCACCACCAAGTGATTCAAACACCTCACCACCAAGTAATTCAAACACTTCACCACCAAATAATTTAAAACACCTCACCACCAAGTAATTCAAAACACCTCACCACCAAGTAATTCAAAACACTTCACCACCAAATAATTTAAAACACCTCACCACCAAGTAATTCAAAACACCTCACCACCAAGTAATTCAAAACACCTCACCACCAAGTAATTCAAAACACTTCATCACCAAGTAATTTAAAACACCTCACCACCAAGTAATTCAAAACACTTCACCACCAAGTAATTCAAAACACCTCACCACCAAGTAATTCAAAACACTTCACCACCAAGTAATTCAAAACACCTCACCACCAAGTAATTCAAAACACTTCACCACCAAGTAATTCAAAACACCTCACCACCAAGTAATTCAAAACACCTCACCACCACGTAATTCAAAATACCTCACCACCAAGTAATTCAAAATACCTCACCACCAAGTAATTCAAAACACCTCACCACCAAGTAATTCAAAATACCTCACCACCAAGTAATTCAAAATACCTCACCACCAAGTAATTCAAAATACCTCACCACCAAGTAATTCAAAACACCTCACCACCAAGTAATTCAAAATACCTCACCACCAAGTAATTCAAAATACGTCACCACCAAGTAATTCAAAATACCTCACCACCAAGTAATTCAAAGCACTTCACCACCAAGTAATTTAAAACAGCTCACCACCAAGTAATTCAAAACACCTCACCACCAAGTAATTCAAAATACCTCACCACCAAGTAATTCAAAATACGTCACCACCAAGTAATTCAAAATACCTCACCACCAAGTAATTCAAAGCACTTCACCACCAAGTAATTTAAAACAGCTCACCACCAAGTAATTCAAAACACCTCACCACCAAGTAATTCAAAATACCTCACCACCACAAAATTAAAAACACCTCACAGCCATGAAACACTCAATAAAAACACCTCACAGCCACAAAACACGAAATAAAAACACCTCACAGCCATAAAACACGTAATAAAAACACCTCACAGCCACGAAATTAAAAACACCTCACCACCACATCATTTAAAAACACCTCACCACCAAGTAATTCAAAACACCTCACCACCACATAATTCAAAACACCTCACCACCATGTGATTTAAAAACACCTCACCACCATGTGATTTAAAAACACCTCACCACCACATAATTCAAAATACCTCACCACCACGTGATTCAAAACCACCACAACGTTATTAAAAACACTTCACAACCACGGAAACAAAAGTTTGAGGGAGTCGTTAAGTGAGAACACAGACACTGCCCAGATGTGTAGATATATAGATAAATGACTGTACCCGAGTTTCCGTTTTGTCATGGTTTAAACCAATCATAATTCAAACAATTATTTTGCACAAATGTATTTGTAATATACGTGATATTGTGGCGGACACAAAAGCCCACTGGCGTGGTGACATCATTCCACGCACCGAGTGGGCGGTGGCCACGCCCGAGGGGTAGGCGTGGCCTCATGATATACCCCGGGCGACCAGCCCGGAGGAGTTTAGTGTTACAGTGTAGTCTTACAATAAAGACGTTTATATGTTACCGCTTGTCCGCTTCCTCCTTGCTCACAAGCAGCGCGCGTAACGCCGCGCTTTACTGGTGACCCTCGACGTTGGATCTGCCGGAGCGATCCTTCCACACGCAACGCCATCGCCATGGCCGCCTTCGTCAAACTTCCGGAATTTTGGGAGGCTCAGGCCGAAGTCTGGTTCGTCCAGGCCGAAGCCCAATTTCAGCTTCGGCACCTCACCGGCGATGACACGCGCTACTGCCACGTCGTCGCCTCCCTCGGGCCCGGCACGGCCGCTCGAGTTGTGTCCGTCCTTCGCCACCCACCGGACGGCCACAAGTACGAGGCACTCAAGCGGCTACTCCTAGCCACGTTCAGCCTCACGGACGACGCACGGGCCGACCGCCTCCTGGATCTCCCCGAGCTCGGTGAGACGCGCCCGTCGGTCCGAATGGACCATATGCTGTCACTGTTGGGCGACGAAGCCCCCGGTTCGCTATTCCGGGCGCTTTTCCGTCGCCAACTTCCAGCGCAGGTTCGCCTCGCGTTGGCCGGGACCGGGCTAACGGAACCCCGAGCATTGGCGGCCGAGGCAGACAAGTACTTCGCCGCTTCGGACACGCGGGCGAGCGTTGGCGTGGCCGTCACGGCCTTCGACGCTGATGTTCCACAGCATCATCTTCTACAGCACGCTGATGTTCCACAGCATCATCTTCTACAGCACGCTGATGTTCCACAGCATCATCTTCTAAAGCACGCTGATGTTCCACAGCATCATCTTCTACAGCACGCTGTGGTTCAGCAGCATGCTGATACGCACCTCGTGAACGCCGCCACGCCCCGCCCACCGCCGCGGCGAAAACCGCCACCGTGGGGAAACCCGTCGACTCCACCGGCCTGGCGGAGCCAGCCGCACTCCTCCAGCTCCACCACCTGGTGCTGGTTCCACGCCAAGTTCGGCCACGAAGCTCGGCGGTGTCATCCGCCGTGCTCCTTCAACGGGTCGGGAAACGCCCGGGCCGGCGCTCAATTGTGGCGATGAGCGCCGGCCGTTCGAGCAGCCTGCTGTTCATAACGGACACCTTCTCCGGGCGCCGTTACCTGTGCGACACGGGAGCACAGGTGAGTGTCATTCCCGCCGGCACGTCAGACAAGCACGCCGCGGGTGGGGGCCCCGCGCTGCTTGCCGCGAACGGGACGCCCATCCGTACGTACGGAAAACGCTGCCTCTCTCTGCGGTTTGGAGGGCAGGTTTTCCGATGGACGTTCGTCACCGCCGACGTGCCCATGGCACTGCTTGGCGCGGACTTCCTGTGCGCTAATGGGCTCCTGGTCGACGTCAAGCGCAGACGGCTTGTCCAGGCCGAGACGTTCAGCTCGCTCGCATGTGCGTTGCCCAGCTCAACGAGCGGCTTGTCAAGCGGCTTGCCGAACGATTCGGTTCCGGCCACGTTGGTCTGTACGCTTCCGGCAGCGGACGCATTCACCCGCCTCCTCGCCGGCTTCCCGGCCCTCACGCGGCCCACCTTCTCGGCGGGGGCCGTCAAGCACGGGGTGGCCCATCACATCCCCACCGTCGGGCCACCGGTCTACGCCCGGGCACGCCGCCTCGAGCCGACGAAGCTGGCGGTGGCAAAAGCGGAGTTCGCTACCCTGGAGCGACTCGGCATCGTTCGGCGCTCAGAGAGCGCTTGGGCGTCGCCGCTGCACATCGTGCCGAAGCCCGGCGGGGGATGGCGACCGTGCGGGGACTATCGCCGTCTCAATGACGCCACGACTCCCGACCGCTACCCCGTCCCCCACATTCAGGACTTTTCCGCCCGTTTGGCGGGCAGGTCCTTCTTCTCGAAGGTGGACCTCATACGCGGCTACCATCAGGTCCCCGTCAGGCCGGAGGACGTCCCGAAGACGGCGGTCATCACGCCATTCGGACTCTTCGAGTTCCTGCGCATGCCCTTCGGTCTGAAGAATGCGGCTCAGGCGTTCCAGCGACTGATGGACAGCGTCCTGCGCGACTTGGATTTTGTCTACGTCTACCTGGACGATATCCTCGTCGCCAGCGCGTCCCGCGAAGAGCACCTACGCCACCTCCGCACGCTCTTCGAACGCCTGGGCCAGCATGGCCTGATTGTGAACCCCGCAAAGTGCCGGTTCGGCGCCGCCACAATCGATTTTCTGGGGCACCGTGTCACCAGGCACGGCGCCGTCCCCCTGCCGGCCAAGGTGGAGGCGGTGAAGGGGTTTCCGCGCCCCCGCACGATCAGAGGGCTGCAGGAGTTCCTGGGCATGGTGAACTTTTACCATCGGTTCCTGCCCCGTATCGCCCAGCTCCTGCGCCCCCTGCACGAAGCTCTCCGAGGTAAGCCGGGCAAAGGCGACGTTACCTGGACTGAGCAGATGGACACGGCGTTCACGGGCGCGAAGCTCGCCTTGGCTAACGCCACCATGCTCGCGCACCCGGCGCCCGATGCACCGATCGCCCTCACCACCGATGCCTCGGACTACGCGGTGGGCGCGGTGCACGAGCAATGGGTGCGTGGAGCTTGGCAACCGCTGGCGTTCTTTAGCCGGCAGCTTCGCCCGCCCGAACGCCGTTACAGTACCTTCGACCGCGAGTTGCTCGGACTTCACTTGGCGGTCAGGCACTTCCGCCATCTGCTCGAGGGCCGGGCGTTCACTGCCTTCGTCGACCACAAGCCGCTGATCTTCGCGATGGGCAAGGTCACCGAGCCGTGGTCGGCCCGGCAGCAGCGTCACCTCTCGGCCGTGTCCGAGTACACGACGGACATCCAGCACGTCGCGGGGAAGGACAACCCGGTGGCGGATTGCCTTTCCCGGGCCGTCGCCCACGCAGTCCACCTCGGCATCGACTATGCCCGGATGGCAGTGGACCAGGCCGCTGACCCCGACGTCCAGGCCTTGCGGACCGCCGTCACGGGCCTCCGCGTCACCGAGGTGCCGTTCGACGGCGCGGGCGCGGCTCTCTTGTGCGACGTCTACCTCGGGCGTCCTCGCCCCATCGTGCCCGCGGGCTGGCAGCGCCAGGTGTTTGACGCCATCCACGGCCTGTCCCACCCGGGCGCGAGGGCCTCCCAAAGGCTGATCGCCGACAAGTTCGTCTGGCATGGCCTCCGGAAGGCCGTCCGCGGCTGGGCCAGGACGTGCCTCGCGTGCCAGCGCGCCAAGGTGCACCGGCACACCCAGGCCCCGTTGGCCCCGTTCACGGTGCCGGAACGCCGGTTTGACCACGTCCACGTGGACCTGGTGGGACCTCTGCCCCCCTCGCGGGGTTTCACCTACGTCCTCACCATGGTGGACCGCACCACCCGGTGGCCGGAGGCCGTGCCCTTGGCGTCGACAACGGCGGCCGATGTCGCGCAGGCTTTCATCGCCACCTGGGTCGCCCGGTTCGGCGCCCCCTCAGACATCTCATCCGACCGCGGCCCCCAGTTCACCTCGGAGCTCTGGGGGGCGGTTGCGCAGGGGCTCGGGGTCCGGCTGCACCGAACCACGGCCTACCACCCCCAGGCTAACGGCCTGTGTGAGCGATTTCACCGCTCATTGAAGGCCGCGCTCCGGGCCACCCTTCGCGACGGCGGCTGGGTCGACAGGCTCCCCTGGGTCCTGCTGGGCCTCCGGACGGCGCCCAAGGAGGACCTGCGCGCATCCGCGGCGGAGTTGGTCTTCGGGCAACCGCTGCGGGTGCCGGGCGAGTTCCTCCCCGACTCCACGGCACCATGGTCCGCGGCACAGCAGCGCTCCGCTCTGCAAGAGACCGCCCAGAGGTTCGCCCCGGTGCCAACGGCATGCCACGGGCACCCACCGACGCACGTCGCCCCGGAGCTTCGCACGGCGGAGTACGTCTTCGTCCGCCACGATGCCCATCGGACACCACTGCGGCCCCCGTACGACGGGCCTTTCCGCGTGCTGGAGACCGGGGCGAAGCACTTCACCCTGGACATCGGCGGTACTCCTGACCGCGTTTCGGTAGACCGCCTCAAGCCGGCCCACCTCGATGTGGACCATCCACCGCCAGTGGCCCGACCCCCACGTCGGGGCCGCCCTCCTGCGGGCGGACCCCCGGCACCGCCCAGCCCCGCCGCCACGGCGCCCCCCGGTCCTGCACCCATCCCAGGGGCAGCCAGGGGCATCCCACCTGGTATCCCTGCACCCCGGACGCCGCCGATCGCCAGGGGGCGCTTCGGCCGGGTCATTCGTCTGCCCCGCAAACTGGCCCTCCAGGTGCGCGGGAATTCTGGGGGGGCGCGTGTGGCGGACACAAAAGCCCACTGGCGTGGTGACATCATTCCACGCACCGAGTGGGCGGTGGCCACGCCCGAGGGGTAGGCGTGGCCTCATGATATACCCCGGGCGACCAGCCCGGAGGAGTTTAGTGTTACAGTGTAGTCTTACAATAAAGACGTTTATATGTTACCGCTTGTCCGCTTCCTCCTTGCTCACAAGCAGCGCGCGTAATGCCGCGCTTTAATATCACATTTTATAAACAATTGAAGTTGAAAAAACAAAATTCCCAAAAAAATTCCCCCCAAAAAAAATAAAATGGAAATGTTTTCAAACACAATACCCTTAGGACATACCGACGGGAGAGATATGTGCATTCCAGAAGTTTGGTACGATTTCACAAGAGTTTGAGAAAGTAGTTCAGTGACAACACAGGACAACACAGGACAACACAACACAACACAGGACAGGACAGACGCTGCACAGATATATATATAGATATATATATACACACACAGACTTGGCATTTAATATGGAATGTATTTTTTTTCTTGACTTGGGTTTACTTTCTTAACTCAGTATATCAATCTGGTGAGTTTCTTTTCCACTTTGGTGATTTATTTGTTAAAAGAACCATGTCACTGATTGTCTGTCGCAGCAAGAAGTCAACAACAGGATTATATCACAGGTGGCGTGGCAAAATGTACTGTTACGTGGTCCCCTCGGTGAATACCTGGTCTCGGTGACCCCCGGACCGTGAGAGGAACTTCGCCAGAAAGCTGTATTATATATGCGCCACGCAATCCATATGAATTTCACCCAAGAGACAACTGATGTTCAAGGATATATTTCAATGGTAATGATACCATACAATTTCAATGACACCACCACGGAGATTTTCCCCGAGCAATCAACAATACACAACCATCAACAATTCTCAATCCACAATCAATTCCCTATGATTAAGATGGCCATCTTATACATGTGTGTCCCGGTGAGTACTCACGACCCCCTTTTGGTCTCGGTCCCGCACAATGTCTCTGGGCCCCTCCTGACCAAGATGATGGTCGGCGTCGCCGCACTCGGGCGGTTGAACGAACCCCGGGTGGTCGTGTTTCCACCGGGCAGGTATCGTACCGCTACCAGGCACCCTGGCTGCAGCCCCTCGTGGCCACGCGAAGCGGGTACGGGAAAGCAAGCCAAACCCCACGCCGCTTGCAAGGCGTGTTAGGCCCCAACGGGCGACCCGTACGCGTCTTTTTTGACGGTGTCGCGAACGGCGCCAAACGCTGGGTCGGTGCACGGCCGCACGACAGTTTGACGTCCACCGGGCAGGTATCCGTCCCGGTAACTCCTCTCGCCAGACCGGCTCGGGAACGCCGCTTTTCCACACGGCTCAATCAATCCCCCCTTTCGTCGGAGCGGGGCGAGGAAGAAAAGAAGAATACCCGTCCTTTTCCTCGTGTCTTTTCCTCTTCCGTTTTCGGTCACTTCCGTTTCCGGCCACTTTTCAGCAGGGCTCCTGACCCTCCAACCACAACAACCCTTAATCTACTAAACATGGATAAGCAAAGACCTGAATGGTAATTCACATACATTCACATAAATATGTAACACTCCCCCCCTTCAAGAAAGAAAGTTTGAACCCAGCGAAAACTTTCTTTGCCGGCCAATTTGGAGAAGCAAACCAGATAACTCAACCCCCCCACATTATCAGTTCCCCCCGGGCACAGTTATTACTTAAAAATAAAGCAACCAAAATTTCACCACCACCCCTCCAGATTACTCACTCTGGACTAAGCACCAGCAACGACATTGTCCCTGCCAAATCAAACTCCATCTCATGACCCTCTGACTTTGACCGTCAGTTTCTTGTGAATGAAGGTTAAGGGGTTGATCAAAGATCCAAAGTTAAGCCACTCGATAGCACTTTTTCCGGGAGGCCAAGCCGAGTATTCACTACATGGATGCCTTTAGGAACGGAGAGTTCACGGTTAGTCCGTGCAGGAAAGTTCTCTACATGGGCGCCTTGAGGAACGTGGAGTTCACGGTTAGTCCGTGCATGAAAGTTCACTACATGGACGCCTTTAGGAACGGCGTTCACGGTTAATCCGTGTAGGAATCTTGGCTCGGCGGCTCCGCCGCATTCAGTGCTTCAGCTTCTCAGAACTTCCCTAATACTTAGGGTGGGACCACTTGTCCCTGTAGTCCCCTGAATAGCGGTCTCCTTCTCGGCCACTACTTTGCCAATCCTTCCTTCGGGAGCGGCCGTAACTCAGGGAGCCTCCATAATAATATTGATTGCGGCCACCACCAAAACTACCGCCCAGTTGTCCTCTCCTGTAGACCTCTCGACGCCTACGAAATGCCTTCCCTACTGTTATGGTCCGACCCTCCAAAACCTTGCCATTCCAATTCTTCTCTGCCTCTCTGGCGTCTTTTGTGCTGGCAAACGTGACAAAGCCGAACCCTCTTGACTGTTGCGTTTCCCAGTCTCTTACCAACCGCACTTCCACCAGCGGCCCATATCTGTTGAAGACAGAGGTCAGAACTTCTTCCTCTGTTTTGAAGTTCAGTCCCCCTACAAATAACTTGGCACTTTTGTCGCCATCCCGAGCTGGTGTGGTGTTATTTTCCCTGCTGGGCTCTTTACCAACCCTCAGGTTACCATAAACTTGACCCCCGGCCAAATCATTCCCGATAACCACAGATACACCCTCTACAGGAAGCGTGGCTTGTAACCCGACGGTGACCGGTCCTGACACCAAACCGGACTCCAAATGGATGACATGAAGGGGAGCACTAACACCGCCCCCGATCCCCTGTAAACGAACACTATCCCCCGTTGCCGTCTCCTCGGACCATGGCAAAATGCCTTCAAGCATTAAAGATTGGTGTGCCCCTGTGTCTCTCAATATCCTAACCGGTCTCCAGTTAGTCGAGGCTCCATCCAGTGACACAAACCCCTCTGAAATAAATGGCTGGTAACCCTTTTGATGGCGATTTCTCACAATGGCCATTGCATTTGGAGTCGTAATAGTCGGACTCCGCTCTGGGTTGTCCCTTTTCATGAGGTAACAACTGGACATCAAGTGTCCAGGTTTCTTGCAAAACGTGCAAGTAGGCCCAGAGGAAAAACTCGTGGTCTGCCTCGGGCCCCCTGAAAAATAAGTTTGTCTTGGGCCCGCAGCCCTCGGATTTCTAACCGTTGGGGTATCATAGTTGTCCCCATAATCATCTCGAGGCCGCCGCCATGTAAGGTCGTTCTCCGCACCGGGTGTTCCATAACTCCCCTGCTGAAGTCTAGGCGAGGAGTTAGGTTTGTGGACCCCTATTCGGTGGGTTAAGGCATAATCATCTGCCATGGTGGCTGCGTCCCACAACTTTGGTACTTTCTTTTCCTGCAGGTACACTTTGATGTCCTCGTGGACACACTGCTGGAATTCCTCCACCAGGATCAAGTCCCGCAATGTTTCGAAGTCTTTCCCGACTCCTTTTGACTCACACCACCGATCAAACATGTTTTCTTTCACTCTGGCGAACTCCACATGGGTCTCACTCTCCCTCTTCCTGGCATTCCTGAATTTTTGCCTGTAAGCTTCCGGAACCAACTCATAGGCTTTGAGGATGTGCGTCTTCAGTACCTCATAATCTGCACATTGGTCCATTGGTAGCGCCGAATAAATTTCCTGAGCTTTCCCCACCAGCACACTTTGCACGAGTATGGTCCAGGCCTCCTCCGGCCAGTTTAATTGTCGAGCCACTTTCTCAAAGTGTGGAAAAAATTTCGCGACTTCCTTTTCACTGAACGGTGGAACCAGCCTCACATGTCTGCCCACATCCCAGGTTCTCTGGTTAGGTGTCGACCCCGTCAGCGAGGGTGGTGCCTCTCCCCGTTCTCTCATTAACTCCAGCTCCTTGAATTTGATTTCTTGCTGAAGCTCCATGTCACGTTCCTTTAATTCCCTTTCCGCTTTACTCTCCTCTGCTTCGAGGTCCCTTGCAGCTCTCCTCTCCTCTGCTTTTCTCCCTTCTAACCTTTCCTGGAGTTCTCGTTCCACTCTCCTTTCCTCTGCTTCTGCTTTCCTTTCTTCTTCTTTTAACCTTTCCTGGAGTTCTCGTTCCACTCTCCTTTCCTCTGCTTGTTTCTCTTCTCTCCTCGCTTCTGCTTTCCTTTCTTCTTCTGATCTTTCCTTTTCTGCTTTCCTTTCTTCTTCTTTTAACCTTTCCTGGAGTTATCGTTCCACTCTCCTTTCCTCTGCTTGTTTCTCTTCTCTCCTCGCTTCTGCTTTCCTTACTTCTTATTTTAACCTTTCCTGGAGTTCTCGTTCCACTCTCCTTTCCTCTGCTTGCTTCTCTTCTCTCCTCTCTTCTGCTTTCCTTTCTTCTTCTGCTCTTTCCTTTTCTGCTTTCCTTTCTTCTTCTTTAATCCGTTCCTGGCTCCGTAATTGCAACTCCAGTTTCCGGAGCTCAACATCTTCTGGTTCTTCGGGTAGCCACTCCCAGGCTAACTCGTCCCATGTTCCTAATCCCACCATAGATTGTATCACCGTGGCCTGCAACTCTGCCTTCCTCAAATTAGTTCGGACCTCCAAGTTAAAATGTTTGGCCAATTTCAAGAGGTCCGACTTTAGCAACGCTCGGAACTGTGCCTCACTCGGGGTTACCCCAAAGTTCTGTGCCACAAACGCCATGGTGTCTATCGTTAACACCTGTTAACCTTCACCCAAGACTTTACCCCAATTTCTCAAAAAAAAATTTACCAATTAATAATTAATTAATTAATTTTAATTAATAAAATATTATTATTTTATTATGTTATACAATTTTAGATCCCGGACGTAGACCCAATTGCGAAACCGCAAATCGTAATTTGGACGAGCCCCCAATTCTGTTACGTGGTCCCCTCGGTGAATACCTGGTCTCGGTGACCCCCGGACCGTGAGAGGAACTTCGCCAGAAAGCTGTATTATATATGCGCTTTCGCCACGCAATCCATATGAATTTCACCCAAGAGACAACTGATGTTCAAGGATATATTTCAATGGTAATGATACCATACAATTTCAATGACACCACCACGGAGATTTTCCCCGAGCAATCAACAATACACAACCATCAACAATTCTCAATCCACAATCAATTCCCTATGATTAAGATGGCCATCTTATACATGTGTGTCCCGGTGAGTACTCACGACCCCCTTTTGGTCTCGGTCCCGCACAATGTCTCTGGGCCCCTCCTGACCAAGATGATGGTCGGCGTCGCCGCACTCGGGCGGTTGAACGAACCCCGGGTGGACGTGTTTCCA
>NC_136270.1:120187215-120252215 GCF_964187855.1 Myxine glutinosa | reverse complement strand
CATTGCAGAACAATTTCACTTTGTCTGTACATTTCCCCCCCCCCCCCCCTCCATTTTTGGTAAGCATAAGTATTTTGGAATCACACATAAGAGCTGTGAATGTCTCATCTTGGTTTTAGCCTTTGCTTTTGCCTTTGGAGTTAGTAGGTATAAACCAACATGAAGACCAGAGAACTGTCTATGAAAGAAAAACAAGCCATTTAGAAGCTGAAATAACAGAATAATTCAATTAGAAACATAGCACAAACATTGGGCGTGGCAAATACAACAATTCGGAATATCTTGAAAAGTACATAAACCACCAGTGTACTTAGCAATAAACAGCCAGGTTGGCCAAGGAAAAGAACTCCAGTTGATGACAGAAACATCATCAGAGATGAAAAGAACAACCCTAAAATAACTGTTAGTGACCCATTCACAGCCATGTTCATGACCATACTAGTTAAAAGTTAGCCAAGTTAAAACAACCATTCACAGAAGACTTTGACAGCAGAATTACAAACGCTACACCGAAAGATGTAAACCTCTCATCAGCACCTTCAACTTAATCTGTTCCAATACTTATGCTTACCTAAAATGGGGACACTGAACATAAAAAGTGCTATTGTTCTACAATGGTAAAACATGCATGAATAGAAATACCAATAAATAAAAGCTGACCCTCTGTACTCTTGCCTCACACTCATCTTTTGATCTCAACTCCAAATTTCTTGAGGATATAGCAATAATAACAAATTTGACTTGACTTTTTCCATACTTCCTGCAAATAGCTACTGCAAATACCAGAATCGACTGTTACTTAAAACAGACAAATAAAGATACGTCGATATTTTGGCAAAATACTTCAAATACAATCTATCTTCTTCTTATATTATATTATTATTATTATTAGTCCCCTACCGGTGTACACCGGAGGGGACTATAGGTTTGCACGCCGTCCCTCCGTCTGTCCGTCAGTCTGTCACGCAAAGAACAGTTTTCCGGACTTTTTTCTAAACTCTTAATGGTAATGATTTCAAACTTGGTACATGGTTTCCTCATGATAAGTTACAGATCAAGTTCGAACTTCACGACGTTTCGATCATTTTTGACAAAGTTATGGCACTTTGTTTATTCTAGAGTTCTCCTCAAGCCGCACCGCGCGCCCTCAGCCTCGTCTCGCGAACGTCAAAAGCGCGACCCTACGTGCGCTTTCGGGAGGGGCAGAGCCAAGCCGAGCAACATATATATACACATCGATCATTGATCGTGAACCGGAAAATATAATAAATTACTGATATTTAGCGACTCGAAAGATTCTTTATCAACAACTTATTTTCTCGTGCTTCTGCTGACCTGTCTGCAAGGTGTATAAATCGAAGTCCCGAGTGCGAATCACAGGTGAGCCTGTCCTGAGGTAATTAGCGATTGGGAACGATTCAGAACCTGTGGGTAAATAACCCTTGGTAATTTCCCCAACAGTTTTCCGGACGACAGACTGCCGGTAGGGGACACGTATTGCAGCGCAATACTCAGAATGCTTGTTAATATTATTATCTATCTATGTATATAAAATAAAGTTTTTGTTTGTTTGTTTGTTTATCTGCACGCGCTAATCTCCTGAACGGTGAAAGATAGGAGGAAACTTCTGAAACAAAAAATGTCGGGATGGACCCGGGGAAGGTTTTAGGCTAGGTGGCGAGGCAGGTCGAGGCCGCCTCCGCCGGGCTGGGCCAATTTCGCAATTAAAAGCTGAGCTGAATTATAGTAGTCAATCTTCTACGGCCGTGAGTAAAAGCTGAATTATAGTAGTAAATTCATTCAAAAAGAACTAAAAATGTCGGGACGGGCCCCGGGAAGGTTGTAGGCTAGGTGGCGAAGCCAGTCGAGGCCGTCTCGGCCGGGCTGGGCCCATTTCGCAATAAATCTTCTTTTTTCAAAATTCTCTTGAAGTACAACTTATGTTGAAGCCGGGAAGTGCTCTTGAAGCACTTAGTAATAGGAATGTCTGACTGATTGCAACACATGCTTTCAAAATTCTCTCTCGCGGGGTCCGACAGAAGAAAGAACAAGGAATCATTGAGCACTAACTGATACTGGGCTCGCGTCAGACCTATGTACAGGAGATTAAATTCATTCAAAAAGAACCCGGGCAACGCCGGGTGCATTCAGCTATGTAATATAAATATTGATGATAATGATTTGTACATACAACCTCCCACCCTTCCCACCACAATATCCACCATGTACACACAAACCTGATCTGCCTCACCCACTCACTTCCACATGTAATAAATACATGCTCACTTAATTATATATCCTGGGCAAGGAATATTGTCATCCAACTCATCACTTGTAGTGAAGGCTGCAACGACACAACCTGTCCATTTCATTACCAAAGATGACTTCCTGATAATGTACTCATTCAAACATGCTGTTCATTTGACATGATTTATTGCCTAACATGTCATCAGAGTTGGAATCATGGCGCAGTGATAAGCATCCTCACTTCCAAGCCGTCTGATCTTGATTTTGAGTCGCTGCAAAATCAGATTCAAATAAACCTGCCCTCCAACAGCACTCCATCATTTAGAGGTGGAACAGGCCCTTTGTGTCTTCAGCAGAAGTAGAAATTTCAGCCCGTTTGATGGCCATGTTCAAAAAATCCCTGCAGGAGTTACATGCGGAGGTTCACAGGTTGCTTCCTTCACCTACAATAATTCAAAAGGGTCCATCAGGTGAAAACATTCGAAGGGGAATAAGATGCATTATTTATCTCTCATTATCAAGTCTTGAAATACAGTTCAAGAAATAACGTGCAAACAATATTGTGGGTTTCTTTCACCATGCCTAAGGAATGCCACATAAATGTATCCTTTTCAAACTGTCGATTTCAACAGCCATTTCTGGAAGACAATGACATTCCAGAAGGTTATGCAGACCTGAAGGAAAAATACGACAAGCTCATGAAGCTGGGTGGTGAGCTGGAAAAGGTGTTTGAAGATGTTAACGAATACTTTACAGACATTGCAACATTGAACAAAGGCCAAGGTAATGTATCGGAGCAACTGTGATTGTTAAAATGTCAAATAAACAAGATAAACAGGCTTGTTTTATACAATGGAAACAAAATGGTACATTTCATGTTATTGTTCAAATTAGATAAATATTTCCCCCAGGAAATGAAAACAAAGTTGTTTTTCTAAACATTCTGTCCATATACATTTGTTCCCTTTGTACTTCTCCCTCTCGATCCCTCAGGTCACATACTTTTCCCCCAAATCTGAACTCGTACATTTCCAAATTAATATTTGTTATGCATGTTTGTAGCCAATTTAAGATTATAATATCATAACATTCCTAACCATGTTCTTATACCCAAGGTGAAAACACACAAAGTTATTTTGACATTCAGAAGAGATCACAAAACCATGAGACATTACAGAGTTCCCCATCACAGCAGTATCCCAAGGAATCCTTCGAGAAGAGGAGGCGAGGGATCCCCGACATCCTACACAAATTCCAAATGCCACCAAACACCAACCACCATTTTGAGTGTGCAAAGGACTGAGAATTGCTGTGTCCCATGGTGGTGTCATGGTAATAATGTTCACATCAAGTCGAGGAGGCTGAACCACAGCCGATTCATATCAAAGACTTTTAAAATGGTACATGTTGCTTCTGTGCTTGACGCAGCATTTTTTTAAATGGAGTGCAGACAAACAACCTTTGTGCAGTCTTTGATGGACCAAACTGTCTCCTTGAAGTTCCTCATCAAATAATTCATAATGTTATTATTAGTTTCTGTCCCTGGAAAGACGTACGTCCAGGAATGGCACAGACCCAGCTTGCTCCACTTCACAGGTAAATTGTATTTCTGGCCATGTTGAATTGATCTTTGTGTGGAAATGGTCAACATCTGCCTTCTTCATGATCACGAATGTGTCAACATACCGCAGCCACAACCTCGGAGAAGGCTCACCATGTAGTGTTAGATCTACATCTTTCCAGGGACAGACACGGCAAGTTACACATGCAGGTGTACCGTGAACCTACTAACACGGACAAAGTATTGGATTACCATCGTGGACATCCCTCCTACCACAAAATAAGTTGTGTTCGCAGCTTAGTTGATCATGCAAAAAGACACTGGTGACCATGAACAACGCCGGATGGAAATGCTGCACGTCACTCAACTACTGCGCGAAAACTACTACGTGAAAACCACTACCCAAATGCTTTTATCAAATCTTGTCGCCGGAATTCCAACTACAGCAACAACAATCCAACCACACCTTCACACACAGTTACACTTCCATACATACAACACGCTTCTGAAACCACAAGCCGCATACTACATGAGTACAACATCAACATCACCCACAAACATCCTTACGAACACAGCTGTCAAAACCAAAAGACCACGTGAACAAATTTGACAGAAAGAATGTCATTGACAACACAAAATGTGAAGATTGTGAAGCCAATTATGTGGACCAAACATCCAAATGCTGAAACACAAGGCTAACTGAACACCAACGTGTACTGTAAGACGACAAGACAGGTTGTCCTTGGTTGCGACACACACACACACACACACACACACACACACACACACACACACACACACACACACACACACACACACACACACACACACACACACACACGTTCTCATGGAATCAGAACACAATCCTTGGCACAGGATCTGAGTGAACCACAAGATTATCGAGGCCTGGTACTCTGATGAAAACTCCATCAACCGACACATCGACTGACATCCCACATACTAAGCACGACGCAATCAATTACGTCAACAAAAACGGCAGAGTCATTTGAATACAGGGAAGCCCTGTGATTTACAAGGAAGCCCTGTGATTGGCAAGGACTTGGACCAATCCATGAAGTGAACCGTCCCCAACGGAACTTAACGATTTCACCACCACCACACCACACCACACCACACCACACCACACTCAACGCCTCTGAGGAAGAGAACTAATTTGCTCTCGAAACGTCAGGTTATTAATAAAGAATTTGAATTCTTTTACTGCTCAGACTGCTATCCTTTACAATATGAATCCTGAGTTGCAACTCTTTCAACATGTACGTTAAGAACGGAAAGCGCTAAATCAGGAGCTACCAACCGCAGGGTCGCGACCCAAACTTGAAAACCCCCTCACCATCCTGATTTTGAGGGGGGGGTTTCATGTCGAAAGCGTTTTCTCTGACAATTTTATCGTAGGGACCAGCACCAAGTAGGTACTGGGACCAATTGAGTCGCAAGGCGAATGTGGTTTCAAATTTTGGGTCGTGGACAAAAAGGTTTGGGAACCACTGCGTTAAATATTCCGCTGTTTCCATGTGGAAATACCCATTTGCTTTTATGAGAGGAAGGATGGTGAAGAGTGTGGGAGGGAGAGTAAATTAAAAGATGGGATAGATTTGGAAAGGGGAGATTGAGGCTTTGGAAGGGTGGGGGTGATTTAGAAGCTGTGGTATGGAGGGGTTTGCAAGCTTGAAGTGGGGAGGGTAATGATGCGTTAGGGTTGGGAGGGTAAGGGTGACGGGGGTGGGGGTGGGGGAGAAAAAATATGGGACAGAGTTGGGAGGGGGAGGTAGAGGCTTTTGTGGGAGGGTGGGGGGAGTTGAGGAGTTTTCAGAATTGCATGTGCAAGCTTACTTGTAGTAAAAATGTAATTGACCACAGGTGTGTGTGTGTGTGTGTGTGTGTGTGTGTGTGTGTGTGTGTGTGTGTGTGTGTGTGTGTGTGTGTGTGTGTGTGTGTGTGTGTGTGTGTGTGTTACTGTAGGGGAGTGATGCAATCACACTATAGGTAATGTGCTGCTGTCATATAATTCGAGAAGATTGCGTTATCTTGATTTGAACAATTCATTTTAACTTCGACGCACCTTTTTGAGATTAAATGGATGGCACACTGACATTGTCTCTACTTCCTCCAGGAGTGTCCAGGACATATTCCCACAGAAACCCCACATCACGTCGTCATGCAGTGACTGTTGAAACACTGCATCAGCATTTCAATGAGGAGGTGGAAGAGGAACTGCAAGGTGTACGTTGACTTAGTTATCCTCTTGCAAGCACATCAACATCAGATCTGGCACAGATGAAGCCAGAACTAACTTTTGATATGCAGTGTAATTTGAGCAAAAACATTGCTATTCTCACTTTTGGGAGAGCATGGGGCCCAACCCTTGTTGGGAAGTGACAGTAAAGACAAATACATTGTCAAGTTGTGGGTCATCCCTCCAAGTGAGGACTGATTAAATGAAGAAAAGTTCGATGTATTGTAAATCGTGTCATTACCCCCTTTCAGATGGAAATTAAAATGAATAGTCCCTTCGACCCATTTTAGGTGTTTTAAGATCCTTTTGACCTCAAATTATACCTTTTCGAACCCTCAAACCTCTTAACACCCGATCGACCTTTTCAGTCCTTTCTACCTTTCCAGACCTTTCCCCTTCGACCATTCATTTGCAATCAACGACCTTTCATTTGGTAAATCCTTCCATTTATTTGCCACAACACACTAAATAAGTGTTTTGCAGGTAGAGAAAGTTCTTTCAACCCTGAACTCTGACTCTGCTGGAACGGAAATCATCAGATGACGTTTTCTTTAAAAATCTGCTCTGCTGCTCTTGCCCATCCTCTTTCTGCCCTTTCACCCCATCATTTCTCCAGGTCATATTCCATCTTCTTACAAATCCACCAACATCACTGCATTACATAACAAGATGCAAAAACTCACCCCCTTAAATACAGACCTATCGGCTTACTTCCAACTCTCCCAACAATGGATGGAGCCCCTCAATGTCACACACAAGATCAGGGCCGTCTCTCTGGACAAATCTCGTACTTTTGATACAGTTTGTTATCCTGCCTTACTCTCCAGTCTGCTGATGGCATCCAAGGCCAACTCCACACATGGCTTACTGACTTCCTCTCCTCTCCTGGCCATGTGTCACTCAATGAAATCCTTTCATCTCCTCGACCTGTCAAGGTTGGTGTACCCCAAGGTCGTGTTCTGGGCCCAGTCCTCTTTCTGATCTTCATAAATGATTTCTCTCACTCTCTGGAAAATCCCCTTGATCTAATTGCTGAGGACTTTACCCTCTGCCGTGAACATCCCTCATCCTTCAAACAGGCAGGCTGCAGCCTCCTCCCTCTCTGCAAACCTTGACAATATCACAAACTGGTCAAACACTTGGAACATGTCTTCCAATCCTGACAAATCTCACCCTCTCACTGACTCTCTCCAAAAGGACCATTGGGCAAACTTCGCCCCCTGCCACCCACACTATATACTTTCTTAACAATCCTCTCGAGGAAGTTCACAGTCATTCAAACTCCTGGGTCTCACTATTAGCCATGATCATTCTGGGGCAAACCACATTTCAAAATTGGCCTCCATCGTCAGCCTCTGACTGGACATTCTCAGTTGTGCAGTGTCCTTCCTTGGCACACCTGAACTCCTATCCACCTACAAGGCCTTCATCCGTAGCTTGATGGAGTACTGATCTCCCCTCTGGGCTGGCTGCTCTGCCTCACATCTTGCTCAGCTTGAAGCCATGGAAACCAAGGCCTTTAAGATTATTGGAATCTCCAGCGATGAAGCTGAGTGTATGGGCCGATCACTTCGACATCACAGATAGGTCAATGGTCTCTCTCTCTCTCTCTCTCTGTCTCCTATCGCATCCCTTCTGGTCTTGCACTGCTCTTTCCATGCTTTCCCCCCAGGTTTCTGCATGGCACTCACGGTCCATCAACCCCCTTTTGGTGAAACTACCTAAATCCATGATCACTACTCACCTCCACCCATTTGTTCCTTCCAAGTTTCTTGTTCACCACCATCTCAGATCGTCCCCAATCCAAAACCTTGATCGTTTCTACCCTCGTTATCCAACCTCCACTCCAATCCCTTCTCCTCTCAGATTTAGAGTTTTCCCTCCCGAGAGTTTCCTTCAGCATTCATGATCTCCACTCCATGCATCCTATCCTGCCCGCATTCCTACCCACACCCATTGTTTGTCCAATTCTGCGTTTACCTTTGCCCTGCGTTTACCTTGGCCTTCAACTCAGCTGTTGGTGTTACCCCCTTCTCTCTCTGCTGTTCCTCTGCTGTTCCTTTGTGTGTGTGTTTGTGTTGTCTAGGCTATAACATTTCAGCTTTTGTCATCACATTTTCAACAAACCTTTATAATGAGAATATGAAGAACACGAATTAATAAATTTGCTAAAAATGTTTTTTAAAATATATTAATTAATTTAAAGATGCTTTCTAGTTTTGATTCATATATTGTGTTTACCTTGGGCTTCAACTCTGCTGTTGGTGTTACCCCCTTCTCTCTCTGCTGTTCCTTCGTGTGTGTGTGTCTGTGTGTGTGTGTGTGTGTGTTTGTCTGTCTGTCTGTGATGTGTCTATGTGTGTGTGTGTGTGTGTGTTTGTGTCTTTGTTGTGTCTGTTGTCCAGGCTATAACATTTCAGCTTTTGTCATCAAATTTTCAACAAACCTTTTTGTAATGAGAATATGAAGAACACAAATTTAAAAATTTGCTAAAAATAATAAAAATGTAATCAATGAATTTAAAGATGCTTCCTAGTTTTGATTCATATATTGCAACTGTTGTACAATGAGGAATGTGAACAAACTGTTTTGATTTATTGTGGTTTCAGCGTTCTTTTTTGAATGTACCCCCTCCCTCCCCCTCCAACCTTTCCCCACCCTCATCTCTCATTTTCCCCATGTACATTTAAAATATTTTTTTTGCATCTTTGTACTCTTAGGAGATGAACTTCTGGAATATTTTCATAAAGAGGTACCTGGAACCACTGAACAAAGACACCAAGAGGAAAGAGCACATTCGGAAAGAGTTGATCAGTCTACGAAACAAGGTGAGTCTTCACTTTCATGTTACATCCATATGAGTGCGGATTGGACAGCCTGCTTAAAGTACTGTGTGAGACATTGCCTGTTCCACAATTTTGTGCTATATGCTGGCATTCATATTATAAAGCAGGAGTGTTCGTCTGTCCCCAAACTACTCCCTCAGTTTTGGGGTTAACCCCACCAAACTTTCTTTGGAACGTTTTGGGGTCCCAGTGGGTGTCCTAAGGTGGGTGGGAGCTTTCATAAATATCTCCATACATGTGTAATTTTGACTTTCGATCCATACGAAGCTGCTTCCTGTCCGTATGTGAACACATTAACGGGTTCGGCAGAAACATTTCCTGGTTTGACAATACTAGTAACCTGCTCACTACGGGAGCAGTCGGGGGTCATGTTATTATCCTCAATATTGTCGTGTCCGTGCCGATAAAGACCGGTCCCGGACAGATGACCGATCGAGCTTACCTCCGAGGCATTCAGACAACTATGGCGGATATTCTTTATCCGTGCGAGGAGTAGTGGAGGGTAGCGAAGCTTACCTGGACGGACGGCGCGAACCGTGTTTTCAGAACCACCAACAATTAAACAAGACAGGGCAAGGAATTAAAATGCAACAATACCGGGTTTAATAAAAATAATGCCAAGGACAAGTAATGTGCGGTAATACTAAAATCTTAAGTGGAGCGCCCCCACACTGACTCATAAAACAGCACAAGGGGATAAATAAATGTGAAAATAATGCGTAGTGTTTGGAATGTTAGCGGGTACTCAGGTCTAATTCCCTTGACCGTCCAGGATCGTCACAGGCCCCGCGTCCCTGCACGGGAAAACAAGCCTTGGCGTGAAGCCGCATTCACCGCCACGCCAACGCAAGCGAACAGGCTCGAGCTCCGTCCTCGTCCCACGCTCCACAAAGCACTGAGGTCTCTCAGGCGCATGCAGCCGCCACAAAGTCAGCACCAACGAACCAGGGAAAGGATGCGTCCGCTCGCACCAATCGCCCTGACCAAGAGAAAGAATTTGTCTGCCCGCGATCACATCCAAGAAGCCAGAGAAGGAAAATGCCGGGACACAGTCTTTTTATTCCACGGTCTCAAACGTCATCCGATGACGTCCACGCGTGCTCCAATCAAAGAGTCCATCTCATCGCTCCATGGTACTGACCAATCATCACTCCTCGGGGCGGGGCCTCACGGTCCTCCTGTGCCCTTGTGATGGCTTGGCTGGCGGCATCAGCGGCGGTGTTTCAATGTCCTGGTTCCGTTGGCTTTATTTAATGCTCATAATTATGCGCCGATCGCTTGACTGGTAGTGTGCGTGGTGTAGTGTCATAAGGAACAAAGGAAAAATACAGAGGTCATTTACATACAGGGAATTAATTACCCATAAACCGTACCTAATTAACATAGCCGCATCCCTCGCCATCGGGCAAAGATACGCTCTTACCGGACACACTGAGTTGACTTAACTTACATGAGGGTTTCTTCTTCTTCATGACAGCCAGAGCACTGTCTGTTTAGGCCCTGTCTGTTTGTCTGTTTGTTTGTGAACAGAATATCTCAAAAAGTTGTGGACGGATTCGGACGAAAATTGGCAGAGATGTAGCATATGTCACAAGGAAGAAACGATTCGATTTTGGTGACGATCCGGATTTGGATCCCGCTATTAGAATTTTTAAGTGATTCTTCACCATTGGGAGAGAGGGCTAAAAACGATACATAGCAGGATATCTCAAAAAGTTATGGATGGATTTGGACTAAACCTGTTGCACAGGTTGTATGTGTGACAAGGAAGAATCGATTAAATTTCGGTGAAGATCCGGATCCGGATCCGGTTAGTATAATTTTTTAAGTGATTTTTCACCATTGAGTGATCTGGCCAACCAGGTGGAGGTATGCTCTCTACTGACTGCCATTCTAGTTACTTTTGTTTTGAGAAGCGGCTTTGGAAAATGCCACGAAAAACGCCTTGGAATAACAACGGAAGTGGCAGGAAGGGTCATGGTACTGAACCCTTGTGGAGTATATAGAGTATAGACTACAGTAGATCTTCAATCAGGTGCGTTCATTGACGTGATAAGCATATACTGATGTCCGGATCCCTAGAAATCTCTTTCAGTTTAGTGTTAAACAGCAGTAGCGACGGTTTAAAAAGGTAATCAAATGCGTTTGTGATTTATAATATTTTTACCTCTGGTAGCAGCCGTTGCCCCCACGAAAACACCATGATAAGCTATTTATACATGTTAACACAGCATTTGGCCAAGGAGGAAAAACCCCTTAGGGAGGTGGAGATATTATTCGTATTAATATTGTTTTGTAATAACATTAATATTATGATATTGTACACCATGGTAAAGCTATCTTAACATGAATATACACCTCAACACTCAACCCCATTGGTGGGGAAAACCCACTTGGAGAAGGGGGCAAATGAATTCACTGCAACCTCCATCATGTGACCCTTTGTCCTCCTGTCAAGTTTGGTTGAGATTGGATAAGTAACAACCGAATGTATTGCGGTCAAAAATCCTTAGCCAAGACAGACAGACAGACACCAAATTGATTATTTTAGTATGATCTCGATATAATTGTGATTTTGTGTTTCCAACCGAACGATGCCCCTTTTATATATCCTAAGGTGGGTGGGAGCTTTCATAAATTTCTCAATTCAATTATGATTTTCGATCCGGACGAAGTGTTTCGTATCCGCCCTTTCTCATGGACAGATTTGTCTCTATTGGTCAGAACAGCGTCTATATTTGTTTACCTCATGAGTGTTTGTAACATTGTATTTTGTTATATTAATGCTAAAATTGGTTTGCCGCATTCCTTCACTGAGTAATTTCGTTCGGCATCATGCACAATCATACCAGCTCTGTGTCCTTTTACGTTGCTTGAAATCCTGAGGCTTTTCGAGATGATGAAGTTGTGGCGATATCTGACATTGAAACAAAGATGGTTGCGGTAATTAGCTATTGGAGAAGGGGTTGATCGGATAAGGTCCTTACAGCTAGAAAACTAGAACAATGCGACTGTGTCACCAATATGCCTCCTCATAGTCCCACAACGGGTAGATGCCATCGATCACTGTCCTAAAAATAAACAAGTTTGATTTAAATCCCTTCAGCTGTTTTCAAGTATCACATTTTCACCAGCCATGACAGGTTTCACATTGATTGGTGAAGCAGTTGCAGAGAAGGGATTTTTTTTTAAATATTGGCTTTCAAGCTAAGATGGCTGCCACACCACGTAAGATATGACCTCAAACTAGAGTTTAAAAAAATGTACACTCTGCATATGTAAGGGAAGGGGATGACTTTTGTGAAGTTTCGTGTTGATCGGATAAGGTTCGTTTTTCTTTACAAGATGGCTGCCAAACCACGTGACCTACGACATCATCATTTTCAAAGTATATGCAGCAATGGTGCTAGATTATGTTTGTAAAAGTTTGCATCGATAGGGTAACCGGTTTCAGAGATATCATTATTTAATATTTTCCTTCAATCCAACATGGCTGCCACACCATGTGACCAATGATGTTTTCGTGGTCATCTTTTAATCGCCATGCCTAGTCAATAACACACGTAAAGTTTTGAGTCAATCGATTTGGTGGTTTGGGAGAAGATGCTTTTTTAAGGTTTTAGGTTAAATCCAATATGGCTGCCAAACCATGTGACCTATGATGTCATAAATTTAATATTTCAATGCAAATGGCCCATAGATTATGTGCATGCAATTTCAGATTTTTAGGATAAGGAATTCGATTAAAACATTTTTGAATGGTATACCACTTCACCTATGATGTCATCATCATCATGCTTTTGTTCCGTATTGGAAATACTTGACAATGTTCCGAGTTTAATTTTTTCCATTCAGCAGTTTCTGAGAAATAATTTTATTTGCGTCTAATCCAAGATAGCTGCTATACCACGTGACCTATGACGTCACAGTTATAAAAACATTATGCGTGGGTGTCACTCCTTCCCTGAAAGTTTAGTCTCAATTGGACATGTGGTTGCTGAGAAAAACGAGGTTCAGCCCCGACGGACGGACGGATGGCCGGACAACCTGAAAACATAATGCCTCCGGCCAACTTCGGGGGTGGAGGCATAAAAACTTCTGTTTTCAAGAAAACGTTCCTTGTTTCAAGAAAACTTTGCTTGTTTCAAGAAAACTTTGCTTGTTTCAAGAAAACTTTGCTTGTTTCAAGAAAACTTTGCTTGTTTCAAGAAAACTTTGCTTGTTTCAAGAAAACTTTGCTTGTTTCAAGAAAACTTTGCTTGTTTCAAGAAAACTTTGCTTGTTTCAAGAAAACTTTGCTTGTTTCAAGAAAACTTTGCTTGTTTCAAGAAAACTTTTCTTATTTTGATAAAATCTCTTCTTACTAATAAAGTAATTTTTGCAGTGTTCACTATGAAGTTGATCTGAATTGCTGGCATTGAATCAGACAGCAGTTATAGTAAAATACAATCATACAATAATATCATGTTGTAGATCCTTCTGCATCCCTAAAGTGTCAAAGAAAATGTTTTATAAAAGACGCATTGTTGAGACCTTGATATGACCACCCCCCCCCCCCTCTCCCCCCCACCTCCCTCAACCAGGCAACGTTCCTATACATATTTATCAACTGCCTCTGGGTTTTTGCTACATTGGTGTTGGAGATTTTAGGGAGCACTCTAGAATTCCATATCCCAAAGACTCTTCAAAATGCAAACAACAAAACCCAAAATGGTGCAACAGCAACGGAAACGCTTGAAATAACTCCTATTGCCTTCATGTTCCTTATCGTTTTTCCTGCCATGTTGGTAATACAGTTCTGCGCCATGGTGTACTACAGGTAATCCAATTGTTACCCCCTTCTCTCATCATTTTATACACATTCATCTGTTTAGTTTTGGTTCCAACCAGACAGCCCGACCAGGGGGCTTATATTTTGTGTCGTCAGTCGTGCGCAGCATTTACTTGAAAATGTCAGGACACGCTTCTATCATATTTGGCACATGTATGCACCTGGGAATGAGGCACGTCAATTCATTTTTGGGATTGGATACAAAATCCATGGAACACAATTTAATTTTTGAATTTTGGGCAATTTTTTGGTTTTAATCACAGAATAGACCAGGATTGCATGATGTGTCCAAAGTATGACAGTTTCTGTTTTAGCATAATATACATGATGGTCAAATTTCTTCATGCACGGATTTGTTTATTCTCCTTACAGTCCATGGAATTTTTAACATTTGAATGTAACACCACATTTTAAAACTGTCAATCTTCTTCATTGTCCATTACTCACATCCATACATTGCAGCTGGAAATACCAGAACATTCCACATCCTCATATTGGTTTGTATTGTCACATCTTTGCCAATCCTGACGTTCCTGTTCTCCCCAATGCTAACCATCTATTAATGCCTCCTCCACATTCTCCACTCACTTCAGTCTTAGTTCCCAAGAAGATAAAAGTTAATACTATTTAAAAGTGATCGTCTCCCAATCTGAACTGTCATAACTTGTAAACACATGAACCACCACTTGTCACCATCTCCAAGGATAGATCCACATATACAATGCTTTATTAAAAAGCCCAATTTTTGGGGGGATTTCAACCCGGATACCTATAATATAATTGGTAAGCTGGTGAGCTTGTCAAATATGGTATCAGATGTGAAAATAACCGTTAATTAGGAAGTTATGATAGGTATGATCGACGAAGAAGGAGTCATGTGACCAATCAAATGGGCTAATAGCTAATTATTCAAAAACCGAAAATAGCACAAACACAACTGATAGAAAGATTTAAAGGTAATGTTACTGCTCCTCTATCGGCACTGCAGTATCGGAATTGCAGTTCAACCGAGGGCTTGTAGACGTTCGTCACCTCCAAACCACCATGCGGGAAGCGTACAAAATGGTGCGGAGTCGCACTCCTCGACGTCCCAACGTGAGGTACTTCTCACGATGCCGACTGCCCCCAATCTCTCTTGTTCAGTCTCTTCCCCACAAGTGCACGTGAGCCAAAGATGTGCCACCGCCCGCGGCCACCAGACCAAAGGACGAAGGTGGTTTGTGCCACCAAACCAGAACAAAGGAGAGAGCGGCAAACATGACCGTCCGCCATGAATCCCAGGATCAGAAGAGCTAAAGAACACGACCGCCTCCAACGAACGCCAGGACCAGAAGAACGATCAAGATGGGGAGACGGCGTCTTCTTTTTCCTTCATCTCTCGAATGTTCGACGAGGGCTTTACCCTCTACCAATCGCACCCTGCCCATCACCCCATTGTGCCTCCACCAATCACGAAGCACGCGGCCGTTATGAGTCGTCGGGGGGCGGAGTCTAGTCGCTGTTCGGGAATGTTCGGATGACGTCGGGGTTTACTTGCCGATCGGCAAATGCTGTTTCTGTCAGGCCTGGCGGCGTGGTTGACTAATGGAGCCCATCGCCTGGCCAGCTGAGTTTTATAAGAAGATGAGGGAAAAATCACAGAGAGGCAATACATACTGGGGATTATTAACCATAAGCCCTATAGTTAATTAGCACAAAAGCCATGCAAACACTTGTGGCGACGTGCAAACACTCTTAACCTGAACATTTACTTTGCTTATGTACATCTAGATGACTTCTTCTTCTTCTTGTCACCACACGGCCCATACTAAAAGCTACACATTCTGAACTTTCCAACGGTATTCCATGCCTACCCCCACAAACGTAACAATATATAACATTGAAGGAGTCCGGGCTCCAGCAGAATACGGACAAAAGGATGGCAAGGCACAAACTCGTCCGAGAAGATATTTATTCATAAAACCAACTCGGGAACACTGTAAAGCCCGTTTATCGGGCTGCATTATAAAGCACAACCAGAAACCGAAACCGAAAGCCACGCCTCGCTTGGTGGTCACGTGATCGACAGGTGTAGCTGATTATACCCGCACGCGCGGCACGCTTTGGTGGTCACGTGACCAGCCACTCTGGCGCCGCGGATCCCCGCCGGTGACGTCACCGGCTGGAGCAAGGAGATTCTGATGCTGGTCTTGCTTGGGGGACCCATGGGTCGCTACACACGCCCCCCCAGAATGGACTTGGTCCAGGGAGGTCAACCTGAGGGGGGTCCGGATGACCCGACCGAAACGACCCCTGGCCAGTAGCGGGGGGGGGGGGGGTCCGGTGTGGTGGCGGGTGGTCGGACGGGGGGTGCAGGCAGGGGGGGTCCGGTGTGGTGGCGGGTGGTCGGGCGGGGGGTGCAGGACGGGGGGGCGGCCGAGGGGCCGGGCAAGGCCTCGGGGGAGGCTGCCGAGGTTCCTCGCGGGCCTCCCGAGGTTGCAGTTCGCGGGTGCAGTGCCGAGAAGGCTCGAGCGGTGCACGCGAAAAGCGGGTGAGCCAACCGAGGGGCTGGTCAAGGCCTCGGGGGAGGCTGCCGAGGTTCCTCGCGGGCCTCCCGAGGATGCGGGGCTGGTCAAGGCCTCGGGGGATGCAGTGGACGGAGGGCAGCCGAGGGGCCGGGCAAGTCCTCGGGGGAGGCTGCCGAGGTTCCTTGCGGGCCTCCCGAGGTTGCAGTGCGCGGGGGCAGTGCCGAGAAGGCTCGAGCGGTGCACGCGAAAAGCGGGTGAGCCAACCGAGGGGCTGGTCCAGGCCTCGGGGGAGGCTGCCGAGGTTCCTCGCGGGCCTACGGAGGATGCGGGGCTGGTCAAGGCCTCGGGGGATGCAGTGGACGGGGGGCGGCCGAGGGGCCGGGCAAGTCCTCGGGGGAGGCTGCCGAGGTTCCTCGCAGGCCTCCCGAGGTTGCAGTGCGCAGGTGCAGTGCCGAGAAGGCTCGAGCGGCACACGCGAAAAGCGGGTGAGCCAACCGAGGGGCTGGTCCAGGCCTCGGGGGAGGCTGCCGAGGTTCCTCGCGGGCCTCCCGAGGTTGCAGGGTCGGAGAAGTAGTTGCGGTTGTAGTTGTAGGTGCGCGAGGGTGACGAAGCGGCCGTGCCGCGAACGTCAGTGCGCGCGAAGGTGACGAAGCAGCCGTTCTGCCAACGTCAGTGCGCGCGAAGGTGACGAAGCAGCCGTGCCTTCGGAGGGTCTTGGAATAGCTTCGCCCCTCCGGTCGTAGAGGAGGAGCCGAGCGCGGTGCGCGAACCTCATAGTCATGGCCGTCGTCGTTTCCGAAACTCCGGCATTTCGAAACCGCGTTCGAAACTGCGCCCGAAGCCGTGCGGGAGAAGCCGGCGTCACCAGCTTAGGTGGCTTCCCTGGCTAGGGCATGCTTGCCGTGTCCGTTCGCAGCCCCCGCATCTGTGCGGGGGCAGTCGGGGTTGCGTGTTCAAATTCGGGGTCACCAGTGAAGGAGTCCGGGCTCCAGCAGAATACGGACAAAAGGATGGCAAGGCACAAACTCGTCCGAGAAGATATTTATTCGTAAAACCAACTCGGGAACACTGTAAAGCCCGTTTATCGGGCTGCATTATAAAGCACAACCAGAAACCGAAACCGAAAGCCACGCCTCTCAAGCGAGGCGTGCTTCGGTGGTCACGTGATCGACAGGTGTAGCTGTTATACCCGCACGCGCGGCACGGTTTGGTGGTCACGTGACCAGCCACTCTGGCGCCGCGGATCCCCGCCGGTGACGTCACCGGCTGGAGCAAGGAGATTCTGATGCTGGTCTTGCTTGGGGGACCCATGGGTCACTACAACATGAACAATATTGGACCCAACACAGGCCCTTGAGGAACACCAACATTCGTATTATGAACAGGGGATGAAATGTCCATGTACCCCAGATATTTGACGACTTGAAAGGATGTCAAAAATTGTATCAAGCAATTTTCCAGAAATGCCATATTATTTTAGCTTGTGGATGAGGCCCTTGTGCCACACTTTATCAAAAGCCTTCGAGATGTTGAGAGCAACAACACTGGCTTCTCCACAATGACCCAAAGCCCTAATAACATGTTCACTGATTATGGATAGAACATCACTGGTGGACCTTGACTGTCGAAAGCCAATACTGGACAACAGTTAGGAGGTGGTGGGTTTCCAGATGAGTCATGAGTTGTGATTGATTTAAACACTTTTCTGATAATGGGAGGAAGATTAACAGGCCGATAATTATAAGGATCAGATTTTCCACTTGAGCCTTTAAAGATAGGGACGACAGAAGCCTGCTTCCCGCTACGTGGAAGCACAGACCTTGACAGGCACAAGCAATACATTTTGGGGAGAACAGAAGACAGTTCAGGTGAACACATCTTCAAAGCAATTGCAGGAATTCTATTTGGTCCAGTAGATTTTTGAATGTCAAGCTCTTGAATAATCTTACAAACTTTCCTGGGTCTGATAATGATAATGAAAGGCCTGGTGTCAAGACAGGAAGGACAAATAGGCAAGGGATGTCTGTGGTCTTCAAGTGTGGAGTTTGTAGCAAAATGCTCAGCGAAGAGGTTGACTTTATCAGGAGGAGAAGTAAACACTTCAGGGCCATTGAAGAGGACAGGAATCGATGATCTATTACGGTTGAGAATGCGATTAGCAACTCTCGAAAAATCTCTGGAACCGAGTCTGTCGCAGATTCTACAAACAGATTCTTACAGATTCTGCAAACTGTCGCTTAGCATTCTCTAATACTCATTTAGAGTGGTTGCTCACAAGCTGAAACAAATCACTTGATCCAACATGATGATACTGTTTGAAAAAGTGATTGCGATGGGCGATAGCAGCAGAACAAGCCGGAGTGAACCATGGCTGAGAGTGTGGTTTTACTTGGTTGGTCCGAGAAGGGATAAAGAGGTCCCTACCAACACAGATCCACTTTCCGTACCGTGATAGAACAGACATCGGTTTATCGTTGGATTAGAAACAGAGGTGCATTTGATATCACTATTCTCCTCACCAGAGTATCCAGAGGTGTAGCCAATATGAAGAGACCAGTTTCTGTGGTTAACCCTGCACTTGCAACATTCAGTTAACCTGCTCATACGTTTTCACAACCTATTATTTTGCCCACAGATAAAACAATGTCTACGGCGAAGATTCCTTCAGGTGTAACACACACAAATCCATGCTTCCTTCTTAAGTTATCAAATACCTTGAACACAGAGCACATATTCGCCATGTCGGCGATTTATACCACCCCACTCCCTTTTGCCTAAACGCAACGAAAAGGGAATCAAACCTAAATAAATCGAATTTAATTAGATTTAAAAACCACATAAGCAAAAAAAGCTTACAAAGCCTCATCAAAGTGGGTACACCATGCCCAATAGGTCAGCTTTCACTGTTTCTCTCTCTCTCAAAGACAACAGAATAACGAGAAATGAAAGCAAACTGCCAAAAACACAATAGGATGGTAAAAGGAAAGAGGGAGGGGTGGGGAGAAGAGGAGAAAGCCATACTGACGAATCATAACACAGAGCAACTGAACACAGCCACCATGACACCACAGCCAAAATAAATAAACAACCAGCAGGGGACGAGAGAGAGAAACGGAGAGATCGAGAGAGAAACAGAGAGATACTTGTCTGGATTGCAATACAAATTCCAAGTGTTTGAGCAGCTTATGATTTTTTTTTTTTTGAAGGCCTGAAGAGAGGGAATAGGTTGCTGACTACCAATCTGAAGGATGAGGGATGTCATGGCAGAGGGTGGAGACATCATCAAATAGATAAAGGGGATTTTCCAGGGGTGGAAGAGATCATTTATGTAGATCAGGATTAGGACTGGGCCAAGAATGCTGCCTTGGAGAACTTCCGCCTCAACAGCGAGAGGAGATGAAAATACTCTGTTGTGAGCCACATGTTGGCTCCGAAAGTAGAGGAAGTCAATAAATCATGAGTGGAGTCGGCCTTGGATGCCATAGGCAGTGAGTTTTTAAACAACCGTGGGGTTGCCAGACAACATCAACACGAAGGTAGTGTTGCAGCAATATTTGTGTACATAAACAAGTAATGTCCACACACATTTTAATACCAACTCTTTCCATTTTAACATTTCTAGCACAATGAGTACATATTGTTGCGGATCTCTCGAGCCCGTAAACGTACAGAGGGGGATTAAACCCTTTTCCCCCTTCGAGCTTCGAGTCCACGAGGCCGAGCCACCACTCCCATAGCGAGCGTGCGGAAGGGTATCGGGTCGAATCCCCACGTACCTTCGGTACACACACCGCCACGAGAACGGGAACTGGACCTTGCATGGGCCACGCTAATCGAATACGCCCATCGGTTTGCGTGTCACGTGACTCGTGCCGTTAATTCTTATTGAACCCGATTGAGCGGTCTTATTCGTGCGATGCTAAGCCAATGGTGTGAAATGACGTGCACGGTCAAATGGAAGGAAGAACACAGGTTTATTAGTATTTACAATTGATCAGGGTGAAGAGACACAGAGCAGATACTTAGTCAATCTTACTTAATCCCCGGACAAGGGCTCACTCACTCACGCAGGGAAAAAGGAGGAAGGAAAAGTACGCCCTCCAAACGCGTCCTGGTGCCGTTCGCTCCGGACAGCTCGCCGGGCGTGGGCCTCAAGTGTTCGCGGCACGTGTGCAGGGAGCTCAGGCAGGGAGACCGTGCGTCTGTGGCCCCGGGGAGGGATCATCCTCGCAAGCCGATTAACAGCCGCAGAGCGCAGGGTACAGGGAGAGTTCGTTCACAGAGAGAGATGGGGGCAGAGAGCGTTCGTTCACAGACCTCTTGGACAAAAACTCTGACTGGGGCTCTGACTCTCCGACACTCTCTGACTCTGACTGAAGCTCTGACTCTCTGACACTCTCACTCCTTCGACTCTGACTCCCTCACTCTGACTCTCAACCACACCTCTCACTCAGCTCTGACTCTCACTGGGTGACTCGTAGACTGAGGGACTGGGCGACTCACACTGACTAATTGGGTGACTCTGCGGGGGGCCCGGGGCAAGGTTTTATAGCCCCGCCCCAGAGTCTTACCCGAATGTTCCAAGCCCCTCCTCTGGCTGCTGTTGTTAGCCACTCCCCTTGAGCGCCGATTGGCTGCTCGCCGCTTCCCGGCCTCTCCCCTGCAGCTCCTCCTTCGGGCCTGCCAGACTTGTTCTAGGCCCTAGCACATGGCATTCTAGCCCAATCGAGGCCTACACTTACTGGCCTGCTCAACGCATACTAACACAGGAAAGGAGACTATGCTTACATTTACTAGGAAATAACTAAACTAAAGCGAGGCTACATGTTGTGGTGCAACTACCTACGAGGGGGGTTATCCTCTATTCGCAAAACCGCAACAATATTATATCATTATTATATAGCTTAATGGCATTCCATATTTAAAACATTAAACAACAGTATAATGTTCCGAATTAATCCTACAAAACAATATCCATATTTCTGATTTGCTGCCATGTCAAAAGTTCAGAACAGAGCAATTTAGCTGAGTTATCAATTTCCATTCTGGAGTCCTAAAGGAAGGACTTCCAAGTGGGTGCCAGACCATCAACAGCTCAAACGATCTATAGAGAAACGGCCCTGATCTCATCTCTGACATTGAGGTTCTCCATCCATTGTTTGCAGAGTAGAAATAGCATGTCCAAGGATGAATTATCTGGTGTGAATCTGAAATGATGATATGAGTTGAGGTCATTGGAGAAATAAAAGATTTCATATCAACTGCGATGATGGATTCTACAACCTTGCTCATGATTGGTTTGTAGTCAAGGGGATCAGTTTTTGTACCTTGTTTATGTGGAATTAACTTGTTGTATAGTATATTGTATTGTGGCGGACACGATGGCTCGCTGGCGCGGTGACATCATTCCGCGCACCAATGGGGTGTCGGCCACGCCCGAGGGGTAGGCGTGGCCTCGGGATATACACGGGGCTCGCAGCCCCGACCCGAGCGAGTCAGTGCTACAGTTTGAGCTTTACAATAAAGACTTTTGGTTTTGATCCTACGCGTTGTGGCTTACCTTTTTTGGCAAACAAGTCGTGCGCGTAGCACCGCACTTCAGTATCATTATTATGGGAACATCTTTGCTGTACATTCTACCTGAATACTTACTAACTCAAAGCCTTTTTTTGTTTGGGTCTTCAGGGTATATACACTCCTTCACATCATATCGTTTGGGCTGTCACAGACAAAAAGAAAGATGTCCGGCTATGAAAATGAAGGACTTGAAACAGATACTATTGTGAGCAATGAACAGATTTCAAATTCTGAAGAAAACTCAACTGCAATTGAACTTTCAAATCGCCGATCATTGCACATCTTTGCAGATCAGGATGAAGATTCTGAAAGCGACTTTGAAATTCAATGGTGATGATGATGTCTTTGCTCATTCTACGTTCAATGATGCATGTGATAATTGTGATATAATACATTGTGTATCTTCAATGATACAAAGTACACCAAAGTGTGGATTTGAAAATTAAGGAATATGAGTGAAGTAAACAAAGAGAAATAAAACAAATATCTAAAGAGAAGAAAGATAATTAACTACTTACGGTTCATTTTTATCGAAAAAAAAACAACTTTTAAAGCAAAGGTTCATTGTGCTTAAACTTTCAGTATATGCACAGGCTCTATTTACAATTATATTTACATTTACAATTTACAAATTTACATTCACAATTATATTTACAATTTACAATTGCAAATGTAAATTCAATAGCTGCGATTATAAGGAAAGCACAGTATATATATATATCATGTATGTTGAATCTGTATTTATTGATTATTTAAAAAGACCGTAAGTCTAACAGCGGCACAGCTGGGCTTGTAAAATATTATAAACCACAAACACATTTGATTCGTTTTTCAAACAGTCACTACTGCTTTTTATAACATTAAAAAAAGAAATTTGGAGGAATCCCGACATCTGTGAGGTAAATTTTACTTACAGAACTGAGCGAAGGTCTACTGTAATCTATATACCCCACAAGGCTTGAAGGTGTGCTTGAAGGTGTGTGAAGGCTTGAAGTGCTTGCCAAGCCAGCCGTTCCTTAACGGTTTTGAATGGAGTGCTTGCTCGAATGCTTAAACCACTTGGTGATCTCTCCACAAGAAACTTGGTAAATGAACACACACCCAATGTTTTTGAGACCCGACCATCGATCGACTGTAATCTATATACCCCAAAGAGGAATGACCCTTCCTGCCGCTCCCGTAGTGAGCGGGTGTACTAAAAAACCATTTTAAAACGGGTGTACTATTAAATTAAAATGTCGATCGGTGGAGTCAGCCGTCGTAATGACATCATAGACGTAATGATGTAACGGACACAAAACTGCCGCTACTTTAATATGTAGAAGATGATATATTTTAACTTCCAGTACATTTGCAGTCACTACGAAGGGATTAGTGTTACAATTGGATTTACTATAATATTAACGTTACGTTGTCATTATTTCGAAAATGGCATTACTATAAAAGAACCGAGGCAAATTCCTTACTTCTGCGGCTATTAATATTAGTGCCGAACAACGCTTATCATTGAATCATGAACCATACACAGCTTCAATCCATTAACTTTGTATTCATGACATTCGGATTAAAGTGTTATGGTTATATTTACTATATCTATCTATAATTCCAGTAATCTCTGTGTGTATGTTTGTATGTTTGTATGTTTGTATGTTTGTATGTCTGTATGTCTGTGACCGCTGTTTCTCGACAACCACGGGTCCGATATACTTGAAACTTGCCAGGTATATTGCTGGGGACCCGAGGATGTGCCTTTTCAAGGTTTCATATTAATCGGAGAAGTAGTTACCGAGCTATGTCCAAAAAACGATTCAACCAATCAGAGAGCAGCGAGCTATCACGTGTGCCGAACGTGGCGAACAGACTCTGCCTCGGACAGCACATTTGAGAGCGTATTCATTTATTTCACGTTGGAAAACTATGTTGCCGTTAAACTATGTTTTAAAACTAATTAAAACTAATTTGCGATTCATCGTAACTGCGATTTGCGACCTTCCGGACAGTGAAGACTGCACTTCCGGCAGCCAATCACAGAACGCATTGTTGCGTAGGCGTGGCCGATGTGAGAGCGAGCCGAGCCGAGCGCGTGCGCCATTACGGTTCGTAATTCGATTTCTTCCGGAGAAAATAATAATTTCTCGATTTCTTATGCGCATTATTTCTCCCAATTCAGTCAGAGCGAAGGGCGGAAGCGAAGAGCGTTGTTTTTTTTGTTTACGGGCGTACGGGCGTACGGGCGGGGTAGAGCGTACGGGTAGCGTTATTTTTTTTTTTTGGCAAGGAACGGGCACCCACGTACGGGCATGCCCTAGTTATTATAATTACGAAAACTATACTATTGAAAAGATACACTGCTGTATTAAGAAACCTGGGCTTAATGTGTCCGAAGCGATCCAAAGATGAGGCATGCGGCCTAAGGCCGATACGTACCGTATTGTTGGAAGACCCGTAACGCCGATGCTTTCAATATTTGATGGTCATTTTAACAATCGGTTTGATGTGTTTCACACTGAATGAAAAACGTCAAGGTAGAGCATGGCGATTGTGATATATGACAGGTTCGACGATATGTTCGGCCTGAACAAAATTGGAATCAAAATGGCGGTATGCGGAGTCAGCCGCCATACCGCCGTAATGACATCAGATGAATCACATCACCCTGTCATGTGACCAGTTCCTCATCTCTGATTGGTACACATTTGAGAGGACATACAGACGGACAAACACTGATCTAGATGGCTTTAACCTATGGGTGGTATCAATATGAAGATCGGAATGCCGGGGTTTTTGTGTCCTCAATTTTTGTTACATGCAGCACATACTTGTTTGTACAATGTCTCTAAGATTATTACTTCACTGACACACAGACACACACACACACACACACACACACACACACACACACACACGATGTGTGGTGTGAATATTGTTACGGGCGATGGGAATGAGGACCAGAGTCCCAAACGTCACTCCCGACTAAGTGTGTTATAGGGTGACTAATGTCAGCGACCCTAAGTCCTATCCCCAACCGCCGGGCTGAGCGGTTTTTGGAAGCTTGAACTTTTGGCCTTATGCAAAGAGTAGAGGCTCTAGAGCAGGGGTCGGCAACTTTAGGCACGCGTGCCACCATTGGCACGCGGCAGCGTAATAATTGGCACACTGGCGAAAGCAGTGCCCTCTCAGCTGCATGCCAAATCACCTCTTGAACAGCCATTGGCTGTTGCGCGGCCTGTCTTATTTAGTTTGATTGACGGTACGGCCTCCCGCTCACATTTCCCACAGGAATTGCAGTGAAGCGGTTCAGGTTCGGTAGATGATGGGTTCAGGTTCAGTAGATGATGGCAACCCCGCTAGCTAAGAAAGCTAAAGTAAAGGTTCGGGCATTCAGCCCTCATGGACAGAAGAGTGGGGTTTTGTTTTTCAGAAGGACCGTGCTGTGTGTACTTTATGTTTTGAAAATGTTTGTCGAACGTCGAGTGTTAAGCGCCATTTTGAGACAAAGCACGAGAAAACTTTCAAAGATCAGGCAGACAAGGCAGAATCCATCAAACGTGCCGTGTCCAGGTATGGGAAGCAAGCCAACACCCTCAAAATCTTTGCCATTGCTAAAAAACCATGCGACTGAAGCAAGCTATCGCATTGCTCATTGCATTGTGAAATGCGGAAAGCCATTCACTGATGGCGAATATATTAAGGAGGCTTTTCTCTGTAGCTCAGAGGTTCTGTTTGAAGGCTTACCAAACAAAGAGACAATCAAATCAAGAATAAAAGACATTCCCATGTCAGCTAGAAGTGTTGAGCGACGCATCGAATAAATGGCAGAAAATGTCAGCGTGCAGCAAATAGCTGGGTTAAAAGATGCTGGGGTATTTAGCATTGCACTTGACGAGAGCGTGGACGTGAATGACATACCATGTTTGGCAGTCATGGCAAGATACTGTGATTCGAATGTAAGAGAGGAACTCTGCTGCTTAAAGCCAATGTCGGACACAACAAAAGGTGAGGACATAGCCAAGGTGTTTATGGAACATTTTGAGGAGCGAGGGATTGACATCAGGAAGATTTTTGCAGTGACAACAGATGGCGCCCCTGCCATGGTCGGGAAACAGAGGGGAGCTGTCAGATTAAATGAGGAAAAAGTCGGTCACCCCATCATGAAACTCCACTGCATAATACACCAAGAAAACCTCTGTGCAAAGATGTCAAATTCAGATCTTAATGAGGTTATGGCTACGGTAGTAAAGGTTATTAACTTCATACTTAAGCGATCTGCTCTGACACACCGACAGTTCCAGTCCCTGCTCGAGGAAATGGACTGCACATACATAGATATCCCTCTCCACTCAGCGGTTAGGTGGCTAAGCTGCGGAAAAGTTTTGGAGCGGTTTGTCAGCTGCTTTGATGCCATCAAGGCCTTCCTGGCTGAAAAGGGCCAAAACTACCCAGAACTCAAGGACGAGAAGTGGGTTTTGAAACTTATTTCTCTCACGGATATTACGGGACACCTCAAAAAGCTCAATCTCCGACTGCAAGGTGCAGGGCAAACTGTATTGGACATGTCCGACACATGGACAGCTTTTGTCGGCAAGCCAGCAATCTTTACAAGCGATGTTGCTACCTCCACTTTCTGCTACTTCAGATACGTAAGGGAGCTGTCCTCACAGCACAGCATCAGCACTGCTGAAATATGCAAATACATGAGTGAGCTCGAGTCGGAGTTCACAACACGATTTGGGGACTTTCAGAAGTATGGACCCATGTTCTCTTTCTTGATCAAGCCAGACAGCTTTGATGGACACGAATTGGATTTATCTCTGATAGACTGGTTGGATACACAGGACATGGAAATGCAGCTGATTGAGCTGAAGAGTTCAACACTGTGGGTGACTAAGTTTGCAGAGCTACGGAAACAACTAGAAACCACGGCAGTGCAAGATCACGGAACCTGCATCTTCACCTGCTGGACATCCGTGCCGAAGAAGTTCAGCTGTCTCCGGAATGTTGCACTGACTTTGCTGTCAGTCTTCGGGTCAACGTACCTCTGTGAGCAGATATTCTCACACATGAAGAACGTGCTCAGCCCCTCCCGCAGTCGCTTGACAACTGACCACTCCGAAGCATGTGTGCAACTTAAAGTGACTAACTACAACCCCCAGATAATGGAGCTCAGCAAAGGAAAGCAGGGCCAGGGATCACACTGACTGGTAGGCATCTGTTTATTTGTAGTACACATGGGTTTGCATATGTAGCTGTTTGTCCATCTCTTTTTTTCCAACTCAGATGCGGATGTTTTCATGAGGATGGCAGCATTCTTGTATAGTACTGGTATTTCTGTTTGATACAGTTTATTCTCCCTTTTTGACATTTGTTCCCAATGCAATACTTTGTAAATGAGTTACTGAAAGCAGTGTTTTGAAATGGGGTCCGTGCATATAATTTGTAACCTCATGGGGGACAAATTTTACAATGACAAAATGACCATTACAATGTCCTGATTATGAGAGATAAATGTTTCTTTAAAATGTTGTTGCTTTGCATGTAGACTATATGGATGGAATAAAATTCTATGTCTGTTGGAAATATTTTTTTGATGTGGTGCCATAATTAAACTTAATGTTAAACTTAATGTTGATATGGCACACTAATTAACAAGAACATTTCAAACTGGCACTTCTTGCCAAAAAGGTTGCCGACCCCTGCTCTAGAGTCTAGACTGTCACACTGGCAGTTCAGGGGAGGCTTGCAACCCGATCCAAAAAATGTCAATAAAACAAAATGAAATATAATCAATCTACTTCAAAGAATGCAAAACGATACAATAAGCAAATCATACAAGTATGACGACGGACTTAATTAATTAATAATGACAGACTGAAACAATTAACACAGGAGACCACATACAACCGATACGAAAGGCCGACCCAACATCGCACACACAACACTATCTCACCCAAGGAAAGGAAGGGAAGCAAATTAATAAAATAATATTCGCAGGGAATTGAAATAAAACGGGATGAGGATGGGAATGGAATGGGGTTCAGACCTGTTTGAAGAGCGGGTTCATCAACGCTCGTCAGAGCGGGACATGGCGGTGTAGAAGTCTTTCAGGACTTCAGTATGATTGACTATCTAAATATGTCCATCTAAGTGAGTTTTCACTTACATCCAAATTGCTTGGGTATAAAACTCTGATGATAGCAAGATATTACAATTATTATTAACTAGGGCATGCCCGTACTATATCTATATCTAAAATTATATCCCCCCCCTCTATTTACATGAAATGGTTTGGTCCAAAGCGAACGGCTTGCGAGTACGGTGACAATCCCCCCCCTCTATTTACATGAAATGGTTTGGTCCAAAGCGAACGGCTTGCGGAGTTTGGTAAAGAAATCGCCATAGCGTGCCCAAACGCGCAGGAAAGCGAAAGAATCGCAAATTAGTTTTTATTAGTTTTAAAACATAGTTTAACGCCAACATAGCGCCAACATAGTTGTGAAATAAATGAATACGCTCTCAAATGTGCCGTCCGAGGCAGAGTCTGTTCGCCACGTTCGGCACACGTGATAGCTCGCTGCTCTCTGATTGGTTGAATCGTTTTTTGGACATAGCTCGGTAACTACTTGTCCGATTAATTTCAAACCTTGAAAAGGCACATCCTCGGGTCCCCAGCAATATACCTGGCAAGTTGCAAGTATATCGGACCCGTTGTTGTCGAGAAACAGTGGTCACAGACAAACAAACAAACACACACACAGACACACAGACACACACACACACACACACACACACACACACACAGAGATTACTGGAATTATAGATAGATTTACATGAAATGGTTTGGTCCAAAGCGAACGGCTTGCGAGTACGGTGACAATCCCCCCCCTCTATTTACATGAAATGGTTTGGTCCAAAGCGAACGGCTTGCGGAGTTTGGTAAAGAAATCGCCATAGCGTGCCCAAACGCGCAGGAAAGCGAAAGAATCGCAAATTAGTTTTTATTAGTTTTAAAACATAGTTTAACGCCAACATAGCGCCAACATAGTTGTGAAATAAATGAATACGCTCTCAAATGTGCCGTCCGAGGCAGAGTCTGTTCGCCACGTTCGGCACACGTGATAGCTCGCTGCTCTCTGATTGGTTGAATCGTTTTTTGGACATAGCTCGGTAACTACTTGTCCGATTAATTTCAAACCTTGAAAAGGCACATCCTCGGGTCCCCAGCAATATACCTGGCAAGTTGCAAGTATATCGGACCCGTTGTTGTCGAGAAACAGCGGTCACAGACAAACAAACAAACACACACACAGACACACAGACACACACACACACACACACACACACACACAGAGATTACTGGAATTATAGATAGATGTGCTAATGCTACTACTAATGGAGATAAGCTTTGGGAAAATTATATAATCGTTAGAAATATAATTTTAAACGGTGCTGGAGCTTGGAGCAGAGAGAAGCTCGTGTGGTGACCTTTTTTGACCTGCTCTGAGCAGTTTGCTGGCTAAAGTGCAAACTCATCCTCTTATCTCAGGCTGCACATTCTTCCAGTCTATAACTTGTGAAAGGTCTGGACGGCGGCGCTTACTTGTCTGGGATAAAATAAACTATGATGACTTTTAAGACCCATCTGCTTCTCTTCACTGTCTTCTTCAACGAAACCACACGACTATAATAGAGACAGAACGCTCAGGGAGAAGAGAGAATCTGTGTGGACGTCCACAGTGTGTTGTGTTAATGAAGTGTATGTGCTGTGTTCTGTTTTAGCAAGTATTAAATAAATTGCCTTCAAGAACATGGTTTTCTCTGTCTCAGTCATCTTATTGAGTAGAGATATTCCACATCAGTGGGAACAAACGTGAATGGACCAATCATCACGCTCTGCAATTCCTTTCTCCTTTGATCCCTTTCCTTTCGTCAACCTCCTTCATACAACACAGCAAATCCCTCAGGAAGTTCATCGAGGTCGACTCCTTCATATAGCCCATGCCGAGCCCGTTCACAGCATGAATCATGTATCGGTTTCCACAGAGACCCCAAGAAGCGCCTTTTTCCACACAATACGCTATTTTCCTTTTTGTCCACCTCCTTCATGCACAATGAATCCTTCAGAAAGGTCGTAGAGGTTGAGTCCCTCACACCAACAAGCTCACTCACACCAACAAGCTCACTTCACACCACGAGCAAGGATCGTTTTTTCACCACCCCGCCGGCGCCAAGAACCGCTCTTCTTCCAGTTATTTCCCTTCTTTCCCCTTTTTCCCTCACTTTCTTGCTTTAAAGAAAAAAAGGTTGAATCGCTTCCAAAGCTGTTTTGTGCACCACCACCAACAGTCAAAATCATGTGGCGTAAAAAGAGTGGCTATGGGGTAAACTTTAAGAAAAAGGAGAAATAAATTCGAAAAGATCCTATTTGTGGGTCCACAGCTGAACTGGCATTTCTATGCAATACACCCTAAACAACACGGCTCCTAAATGGTTGACATTCCCACAAACGTAACACTACCCCCTTTCCTCGTCCAGAGCCGTCCCGGCTCGTAACCACAACAACAACTATTACAAAAAAAAAATCACTACGGGGAGGTACCAACACAGGACACAAATCTGCCATATTCTGAACCCTGAACGAATGCCAGGTCACCTACACTACCCCTACTTAACCTAAAACACATTTCTACTTGCTATACATTACACAGAGATAATTAGGCACAAATTGCAAGTTCCAAATATTTGACAACTAAAACCAGGGCAAATGGCCCTTAGTCTCAAGGACATGGCACAATGCCAAAAAGTCTAGTATGTCTTAATGGAAGGCATGATGCAGGTGACAACAGGTAAGTTGGCAATGTGTGTGCTGTTCTCTTCTCAGCTTCCAAGAAACTTCCTGGTCGTGGCCTCAGCCTCCGATTGTTCAAGGTAACGATGAGGATGTAAATTAATAGCATGAGGTGCTCAACGTATCTGAAGGGGAGTGGGGTGAAACAAAGCACAAAATCCCCTCCCCACTGCATCAGAAGAGAGGTAAGGCACAACACCCCTAACTAGTAAAGCAATTTACATGGGCCGTTTTTGTATTTTTCTTTTGGTGTAAAGCAGGAGTTCCTCCACAAATATCTTTATACATGGTCAATCATCAGCCCTATCCCAATTGTCGCAACTACCGCAACTCTGGACCTGTTCAGTGTTCAGGCACCCCAATGGATCCAAAACGGCTTCCCCTCAGTAGCAATCTCAATGACTCAACTCCTCCATTGCATTGTAGCGCACCCAAAGTTTGTGACTCCCAATTAACCAGGCCTCACACAGACTGCGCTGCACACACAGGTGACGCAAGCCCTCCGGAATTTCAGCCCCAAGGACTCCAATCTCATAGCCAAACTGTGCCCTTTCTAAACAACGTGCCACCATTGGCACGCGGCAGCATAATAATTGGCACACTGGCGAAAGCAGTGCCCTCTCAGCTGCATGCCAAATCACCTCTTGAACAGCCATTGGCTGTTGCGCGGCCTGTCTTATTTAGTTTGAATGACGGTACGGCCTCCCGCTCACATTTCCCACAGGAATTGCAGTGAAGCGGTTCAGGTTCGGTAGATGATGGGTTCAGGTTCGGTAGATGATGGCAACCCCGCTAGCTAAGAAAGCTAAAGTAAAGGTTCGGGCATTCAGCCCTCATGGACAGAAGAGTGGGGTTTTGTTTTTCAGAAGGACCGTGCTGTGTGTACTTTATGTTTTGAAAATGTTTGTCGAACGTCGAGTGTTAAGCGCCATTTTGAGACAAAGCACGAGAAAACTTTCAAAGATCAGGCAGACAAGGCAGAATCCATCAAACGTGCCGTGTCCAGGTATGGGAAGCAAGCCAACACCCTCAAAATCTTTGCCATTGCTAAAAAACCATGCGACTGAAGCAAGCTATCGCATTGCTCATTGCATTGTGAAATGCGGAAAGCCATTCACTGATGGCGAATATATTAAGGAGGCTTTTCTCTGTAGCTCAGAGGTTCTGTTTGAAGGCTTACCAAACAAAGAGACAATCAAATCAAGAATAAAAGACATTCCCATGTCAGTTAGAAGTGTTGAGCGACGCATCGAATAAATGGCAGAAAATGTCAGCGTGCAGCAAATAGCTGGGTTAAAAGATGCTGTGGTATTTAGCATTGCACTTGACGAGAGCGTGGACGTGAATGACATACCATGTTTGGCAGTCATGGCAAGATACTGTGATTCGAATGTAAGAGAGGAACTCTGCTGCTTAAAGCCAATGTCGGACACAACAAAAGGTGAGGACATAGCCAAGGTGTTTATGGAACATTTTGAGGAGCGAGGGATTGACATCAGGAAGATTTTTGCAGTGACAACAGATGGCGCCCCTGCCATGGTCGGGAAACAGAGGGGAGCTGTCAGATTAAATGAGGAAAAAGTCGGTCACCCCATCATGAAACTCCACTGCATAATACACCAAGAAAACCTCTGTGCAAAGATGTCAAATTCAGATCTTAATGAGGTTATGGCTACGGTAGTAAAGGTTATTAACTTCATACTTAAGCGATCTGCTCTGACACACCGACAGTTCCAGTCCCTGCTCGAGGAAATGGACTGCACATACATAGATATCCCTCTCCACTCAGCGGTTAGGTGGCTAAGCTGCGGAAAAGTTTTGGAGCGGTTTGTCAGCTGCTTTGATGCCATCAAGGCCTTCCTGGCTGAAAAGGGCCAAAACTACCCAGAACTCAAGGACAAGAAGTGGGTTTTGAAACTTATTTCTCTCACGGATATTACGGGACACCTCAAAAAGCTCAATCTCCGACTGCAAGGTGCAGGGCAAACTGTATTGGACATGTCCGACACATGGACAGCTTTTGTCGGCAAGCCAGCAATCTTTTCAAGCGATGTTGCTACCTCCACTTTCTGCTACTTCAGATACGTAAGGGAGCTGTCCTCACAGCACAGCATCAGCACTGCTGAAATATGCAAATACATGAGTGAGCTCGAGTCAGAGTTCACAACACGATTTGGGGACTTTCAGAAGTATGGACCCATGTTCTCTTTCTTGATCAAGCCAGACAGCTTTGATGGACACGAATTGGATTTATCTCTGATAGACTGGTTGGATACACAGGACATGGAAATGCAGCTGATTGAGCTGAAGAGTTCAACACTGTGGGTGACTAAGTTTGCAGAGCTACGGAAACAACTAGAAACCACGGCAGTGCAAGATCACGGAACCTGCATCTTCACCTGCTGGACATCCGTGCCGAAGAAGTTCAGCTGTCTCCGGAATGTTGCACTGACTTTGCTGTCAGTCTTCGGGTCAACGTACCTCTGTGAGCAGATATTCTCACACATGAAGAACGTGCTCAGCCCCTCCCGCAGTCGCTTGACAACTGACCACTCCGAAGCATGTGTGCAACTTAAAGTGACTAACTACAACCCCCAGATAATGGAGCTCAGCAAAGGAAAGCAGGGCCAGGGATCACACTGACTGGTAGGCATCTGTTTATTTGTAGTACACATGGGTTTGCATATGTAGCTGTTTGTCCATCCCTTTTTTTCCAACTCAGATGCGGATGTTTTCATGAGGATGGCAGCATTCTTGTATAGTACTGGTATTTCTGTTTGATACAGTTTATTCTCCCTTTTTGACATTTGTTCCCAATGCAATACTTTGTAAATGAGTTACTGAAAGCAGTGTTTTGAAATGGGGTCCGTGCATATAATTTGTAACCTCATGGGGGACAAATTTTACAATGACAAAATGATCATTACAATGTCCTGATTATGAGAGATAAATGTTTCTTTAAAATGTTGTTGCTTTGCATGTAGACTATATGGATGGAATAAAATTCTATGTCTGTTGGAAATATTTTTTTGATGTGGTGCCATAATTAAACTTAATGTTAAACTTAATGTTGATATGGCACACTAATTAACAAGAACATTTCAAACTGGCACTTCTTGCCAAAAAGGTTGCCGACCCCTGCTCTAGAGTCTAGACTGTCACACTGGCAGTTCAGGGGAGGCTTGCAACCCGATCCAAAAAATGTCAATAAAACAAAATGAAATATAATCAATCTACTTCAAAGAATTGCAAAACGATACAATAAGCAAATCATACAAGTATGACGACGGACTTAATTAATTAATAATGACAGACTGAAACAATTAACACAGGAGACCACATACAACCGATACGAAAGGCCGACCCAACATCGCACACACAACACTATCTCACCCAAGGAAAGGAAGGGAAGCAAATTAATAAAATAATATTCGCAGGGAATTGAAATAAAACGGGATGAGGATGGGAATGGAATGGGGTTCAGACCTGTTTGAAGAGCGGGTTCATCAACGCTCGTCAGAGCGGGACATGGCGGTGTAGAAGTCTTTCAGGACTTCAGTATGATTGACTATCTAAATATGTCCATCTAAGTGAGTTTTCACTTACATCCAAATTGCTTGGGTATAAAACTCTGATGATAGCAAGATATTACAATTATTATTAATGTGCTAATGCTACTACTAATGGAGATGAGCTTTGGGAAAATTATATAATCGTTAGAAATATAATTTTAAACGGTGCTGGAGCTTGGAGCAGAGAGAAGCTCGTGTGGTGACCTTTTTTGACCTGCTCTGAGCAGTTTGCTGGCTAAAGTGCAAACTCATCCTCTTATCTCAGGCTGCACATTCTTCCAGTCTATAACTTGTGAAAGGTCTGGACGGCGGCGCTTACTTGTCTGGGATAAAATAAACTATGATGACTTTTAAGACCCATCTGCTTCTCTTCACTGTCTTCTTCAACGAAACCACACGACTATAATAGAGACAGAACGCTCAGGGAGAAGAGAGAATCTGTGTGGACGTCCACAGTGTGTTGTGTTAATGAAGTGTATGTGCTGTGTTCTGTTTTAGCAAGTATTAAATAAATTGCCTTCAAGAACATGGTTTTCTCTGTCTCAGTCATCTTATTGAGTAGAGATATTCCACATCAGTGGGAACAAACGTGAATGGACCAATCATCACGCTCTGCAATTCCTTTCTCCTTTGATCCCTTTCCTTTCGTCAACCTCCTTCATACAACACAGCAAATCCCTCAGGAAGTTCATCGAGGTCGACTCCTTCATATAGCCCATGCCGAGCCCGTTCACAGCATGAATCATGTATCGGTTTCCACAGAGACCCCAAGAAGCGCCTTTTTCCACACAATACGCTCTTTTCCTTTTTGTCCACCTCCTTCATGCACAATGAATCCTTCAGAAAGGTCGTAGAGGTTGAGTCCCTCACACCAACAAGCTCACTCACACCAACAAGCTCACTTCACACCACGAGCAAGGATCGTTTTTTCACCACCCCGCCAAGAACCGCTCTTCTTCCAGTTATTTCCCTTCTTTCCCCTTTTTCCCTCACTTTCTTGCTTTAAAGAAAAAAGGGTTGAATCGCTTCCAAAGCTGTTTTGTGCACCACCACCAACAGTCAAAATCATGTGGCGTAAAAAGAGTGGCTATGGGGTAAACTTTAAGAAAAAGGAGAAATAAATTCGAAAAGATCCTATTTGTGGGTCCACAGCTGAACTGGCATTTCTATGCAATACACCCTAAACAACACGGCTCCTAAATGGTTGACATTCCCACAAACGTAACACTACCCCCTTTCCTCGTCCAGAGCCGTCCCGGCTCGTAACCACAACAACGACTATTACAAAAAAAAAAATCACTACGGGGAGGTACCAACACAGGACACAAATCTGCCATATCCTGAACCCTGAACGAATGCCAGGTCACCTACACTACCCCTACTTAACCTAAAACACATTTCTACTTGCTATACATTACACAGAGATAATTAGGCACAAATTGCAAGTTCCAAATATTTGACAACTAAAACCAGGGCAAATGGCCCTTAGTCTCAAGGACATGGCACAATGCCAAAACGTCTAGTATGTCTTAATGGAAGGCATGATGCAGGTGACAACAGGTAAGTTGGCAATGTGTGTGCTGTTCTCTTCTCAGCTTCCAAGAAACTTCCTGGTCGTGGCCTCAGCCTCCGATTGTTCAAGGTAACGATGAGGATGTAAATTAATAGCATGAGGTGCTCAACGTATCTGAAGGGGAGTGGGGTGAAACAAAGCACAAAATCCCCTCCCCACTGCATCAGAAGAGAGGTAAGGCACAACACCCCTAACTAGTAAAGCAATTTACATGGGCCGTTTTTGTATTTTTCTTTTGGTGTAAAGCAGGAGTTCCTCCACAAATATCTTTATACATGGTCAATCATCAGCCCTATCCCAATTGTCGCAACTACCGCAACTCTGGACCTGTTCAGTGTTCAGGCACCCCAATGGATCCAAAACGGCTTCCCCTCAGTAGCAATCTCAATGACTCAACTCCTCCATTGCATTGTAGCGCACCCAAAGTTTGTGACTCCCAATTAACCAGGCCTCACACAGACTGCGCTGCACACACAGGTGACGCAAGCCCTCCGGAATTTCAGCCCCAAGGACTCCAATCTCATAGCCAAACTGTGCCCTTTCTTGCACCTCAACACTGTGCTCTCCTGGCACTTCATCTCCAAGGGGTGTACTCTCCCACCTCCATGCGCCACTGGCCCATAACCCCTTCCTCAACCTATTTTGCCACGACCCACAGGCATCTGCATCCCTAGGCTGGGTGCGCCTCGCTCCATTACTGTCATCAATCTGGGTGGCATAACTTCACCTTTACGATCCACGCTACTAATCAGGTTCAGTGTCCAATCCAAGGTTCCAGTGGTGTGGGGTTCTGTTAACTCCAATTACTAGCCCTTCCAACTATAAGCATGACTCTCCAGTCTGCAGTACACCACTCACTGCTCATCATAACAGACCTCAGAACACCAATCACCTCACACTCCGCTCTCTTGTTTCTCTTTGAACATATCTCTTATGTTTTGATCCATCCCTGTCGCCATCCCTCTCATGGTCCCTCAAATTTCTATTTCCGTATGCGGCATGTTCTCGCTACTCTTTCCCCTCCATCATCGCCTGCTGCATTGATCCTGGGAGTTTATAACCATAATGACCATTGGTGTTCTTCTTCCTTAATTTATAATTCCGTTGTTTCCCATCTACACAACACCATGAACCTCGCTCATTTTTGTTTTCTTTCTCACTTTATAATTTGGATGATCCTCGTCTGAAGAAGCATAAACCTTGCACCTCTTCGTTTTCTTCCTGACTTTATAATTTGGCTGGTTCTTGTCTAAAGACACATGATCCTTGCACCTCTACTTTTTCTTTTTGACTTTATAATTCTGCCGTTTGTCTGAAGAACCATGAACTATGCACCTCTTCTTTTTCTTCCTGCATAAGGCTCTGTTTTTATTGACTTTCAATCTTGGCCTTGATTCACCATCTGATCTATTGTTGCAATCAGTAACAGCTTTGACTTCACATGAGCACCCATTTCAACCTCTCCAACTTGACCATCTGAGCCACTCCTATTCAACTCTTCTTTCAACGTTTCATCACAAGCATTTTGCATTTTGCAAGACACTACATGCCCAAAAGTATGCGGACACCCGAACATCGAACATCTCATTCCAAAATAATGGGCATTAATATGGAGCAGGTCCCCCCCTTTGCTGTTATAACAGCTTCCACTCTTCTGGGAAGGCTTTCCACTAGATGTTGCAACATTGCTGCGAGGATTTGCTTCCATTCAGCCACAAGAGCATTCGTGAGGTTGGGCACTGATGTTGGGCGATTAGGCTTGGCTCGCAGTCAGCGTTCCAATTCATCCCAAAGGTGTTCGATGGGGTTGAGGTCAGGGGTCTGTGCAGGCCAGTCAAGTTCTTCCACACCGATCTCGACAAACCATTTCTGTATGCATCTCGCTTTGTGCACGGGGCATTGCCATGCTGAAACAGGAAAGGGCCTTCCCCAAACTGTTGCCACAAAGTTGGAAGCACACAATCGTCTACAATGTCATTGTATGCTGTGGCGTTAACATTTCCCTTCACTGGAACTAAGGGGCCTAGCCCGATCCATGAAAAACAGCCCCAGACCATTATTCCTCCTCCACCAAACTTTACAGTTGGCACTATGCATTCGGGCAAGTAGCGTTCTCCTGGCATCCGCCAAACCCAGATTCGTCCATCGGACTGCCAGATGGTGAAGCGTGATTCAGCACTCCAGAGAACGTGTTTCCACTGTTCCAGAGTCCAATGGTGGCAAGCTTTACACCACTCCAGCCGACGCTTGGCATTGCGCATGGTGATCTTAGGCTTGTGTGCGGCTGTTCGGCCATGGAAACCCATTTCATGAACTCCTGACGAATTGTTGTTGTGCTAACGTTGCTTCCAGAGGCAGTTTGGAACTCGGTAGTGAGTGTTGCAAACAATGACCGACGATTTTTACGTGCTACGTGCTTCAGCACTTGGCGGTCCCATTCTGTGAGCTTGTGTGGCCTACCACTTAACGACTGAGCTGTTGTTGATCCTAGACGTTTCCGCTTAACAATAACAGCACTTACAGTTGACCGGGGCAGCTCTAGCAGGGCAGAAATTTGACAAACTGACTGGTTGGAAAGTTGGCATACTATGATGGTGCCAGGTTGAAAGTCACTGCGTTCATCAGTATGGCCCATTCTTCTGCCAATGTCCGTCTATGGAGATTGCATGGCTGTGTGCTTGATTATATATACCTGTCAACAATGGGTGTGGCTGAAACAGCCAAATCCACTAATTAGAAGGGGTGTCCGCATACTTTTGGTCGTGTAGTGTATCTTCATGATTTGAATAGGTGGGAGGGGAAGAACTAACACACGTGAACCCATCCCCCACAGGTCACGTAGGCAAGACCATTCATTTGAAGGGAACACATCCATCCCCCTCAGATTGCAATTAAAAAGACAGTCCTTTCAAGTTACATATGTGACATTCCAAAGAGATATGTAGATTACCTCCGGAGAACTTAACAATGCCTTACTCAATCTCAATTTGACCCTCGGATAGCAATTTACAAAAAAAAACGTTTGCTCCATACCACCCATCGACTTAATTTGACCCACGCTGTAGAGGAAAGATATGCTGATTTGCAAAACAATAGCCAGGATAAGTTGCATTCAAAAGCTGATTAACTTTCAGAGCTTACAATGGTCAATTTGACCTCTGGGAGTCACAGATCGCGTACAAGCCTTTGCAAATAGTTTCAAGAATGCAGAGCATTGTGCATGCAGATTAGACAAGCAAATCTTGGCGCCACTCAGTCTGAGAGCTTCATATTAATGTCCTTCAAAATAATTAATTTGAAAACATTCATTCGATATCTATAAATATACACGTTTATATTTATGATTTCCAAAATCCTATTATCATGTATTTCAACATTGTACAGATGAATTAACCATTGGGAATACATAATCCAACACTATATTTCAAATCACAATACATCACATGGTACAAATGAGTCATATAGATGAATTCAACAGTGGAAATACATAATAACACAACAATATTGTTACATTTGTGGAGGGTAGGCAATGAAATACCTCAGTCCAGGTAGAATTGTATTGGGTAGCGTGCTCCGTATGCTGTGTAAACACCTCGATGTACTTAAGTGAGGCCGGATGTCGCGTAAGTGGATATTTGTCTCCATGCGAGGGGTGGAGCTATGCTAATTAGTTAGGGTATAAGGTAACTTTCCCTGTATGTAGTTGCCTCTGTGGTTTTCCCTTTGTTCCTTATGACACTTGCAACACCAGCCATGCATTCTGCACCTACACTAAATAAATAACACAACCGGCGACCGGATCCGGACATTTGAACACTATCCCTGATGCCACCAGCTGAGTCATCGCAAGGGATGGCAAAAAGGGCCATGAGGCCCTGCGCCAAAAGGTGATGATTGTTCATGGCCATAGAGCGATGCGATGGTGCTCGTTGATTGGGGCGCGCGTGACGTCATCATGGAACGTTCCAGGACCAGGGACAAAAAGGCAAAGTGGCCGCCATCTCTCTCTCTCTCTTGGTCCGGACTCTTGGTCACAGGTGGTCACAGTTTGTACTCTCTCGTTCTGGCCTTGGTCACAGGCGGTCGCAAGTTGTGCTGGCCTTCACTGCGAGCAGTTGCATTTTCTATCCTTCTGTTACGGGCTGTGGGAAAGGCGGACGCATCCTTCTCATCTATTCTCTCTCTCTCCTTGGTGTTGGCTCGTGGCGGTGGCGCTTGGTGCCGTGTGCGCCTGGGAAGAACGTCGGGGCTCAGTGCGGCCGAGCAGGAGGGACGAGGAAGGAGCGAGGGCCTGTTCGCTTCACATCCCGCGCAGGGACACGGGACCTGTGACGGTCCTGGCGTGTTTAGGGATGCGGGACCTGTGACGGTCCCGGACGCCAGTCAAGGTAGCAGGCAAATGCACCACACACATTTTTACTTTCGTTTAGTTCTCCCTGTGTCTGTATATGAGTCCGTGTGGAGGATCCTCATTTAGGAATTAGATTTTACCGCACATTCTTTGTTATGCTGGCATTTATTTTTTTAAACTCATTATTTGTTGCATTCCCAATTCCTTGTCCTGTCCTGCTTATTTGTTGGTGGTTCGGAAAACCCACTTCACGTCCAGCCATGCAGGTAAGCTTTGTGACCCTCCACCCCCGTGTGTAAAAGGAGCCGCCATAGTTTGGGTACGCCTCGGAGTTAAAGCTCGATTGGCCATGCGTCACCCAGAGGTGTTAATCCCGGTGAACACGACAATATATATCTATACCTATGTCCACTTATTTTACAAATTAATTTACCATTGTTTGGTTTTGTAGCAAGACATTGTTTCTGGAAGAGCACACCAGTGCACGATTTGTATCTTGTCGGTGAGAAATAAAATAATTCGGTCAGGGTTCCAGCGATAATTCGCCTACTCTCTCTCCTTCTCAGAAAACACCGCAGAATAATTATTTTGCTTATAATTTCTCCCACACCCAGGTGGCCTCTTCGGTACGAGCCAGGTCCACTGCATTGTCCAATGTGAGAGTTTCTACCTTGCCTAGCAATGTTTCTTGGACTTTCTTGTGTCTGGTGCCGATTATTAACTGTTCAATTAGACGGTCTTCCAGCTCTTTATTGGTGTCAAATCTGCACTTTTGAGCCTGTAGCCGTAATTTAGTCATGAATTAATCGATGGATTCAGCAGGTTCCTGCTTATACTTCTGTAGGTGGAAACAATTGTCGGAAATTGGTCCTCGGCTCTAGATGTGTTGTGAACTTCTCCCATATTTTCTTGGGTTGTTTGCGATCATCGTCAGACAGGTCCCACAAATTGTACATGTGGGGGCCTTGCTGTCCTACCCACAGTAAGGTGTAGGTTACTTGCTCGTCTGGGCTCATTCCAGCAAGAGGTGCCCTGAGTACGAGTTCAGCATTCTGCTTAAAAGTGGTGAATGCAGAGGGCAGGTCTGGGGCCCGACAGTTCATTCTAGGTGGTTCAATGCCGGACATGTTAAGCGTGTTGGGAATGGTGCCAGAAGAACGTGTCGGCAATGGCGTCCTACCCGAAGCAGGCCCAAAGCGCGCAGGGGTTGGGGCACCGTCAACGAAAATGTCCTTTTACCCGGTCGGGGTGGTTTAAAGTTGACCACCGCTGCCACCATGTGATAGATCGGGACCGAGCGAGGTGAGGTAATAACCACGGGAAGAGCACGTACAGAAAAAAAAAAACACGAGCCAGGTACAGTTTGTTGCAAGAGGAGCTGTATTGAACAATGCACCGGAAGCGGAAGTACCCCAAAAATCATGTGTATAACAAACTCAACAAAAGCACAGAATTATATGAGTAAATGTTTTACAAGTTAGAATTATTGGTGATGGCAAAGAGCCACTAATAATAATTCAGTGGTTGACAGTGCTCAATCTGTGGCTGGCTTTGGAGGCCAACTTTAAAATGTGGTTTACCCAAGAAAAGCCTTCTGGTCAAAACCCATTGGCTGGAGAGCTGGCATGACTCCACCCACAATTGTAAGCAGGAAAATCATACATCAGCCGCTTTGGTGCTATGGTAGGCCTAAAGTCGTCTTCGGAAGTCTTACATCACAATCACCATGCCCTATAAGTTTTCCGTTCAGCGTGAAATGGCTGTTAAAAGATCAAACTAGAATGGCACTCGGTATAGAGAGCATACCTCCGCAAGGCTGAGAAACAGGCAGGGTGATTCATCAATGGGTGTGCCGTCCCTTGGATGGACGTCGGGCGTCCCGTCTGCCAGCATTTGTTAGTCGATGTGAAAGATTCCACGGTGTCTTTCGTGAAAGGTAGGCAAGCTATCAACCGGCACCCTGAACAAATTGGGTGCCAAATTGCAAATTCCTGCCCTAACCAGAGAGGGCACTGCATCACTGCAAAAAATTTATGCTGAATTAAAAAGGCAATGTAGGGATGACAAACTACAGTCTAAAAAAGGTCCTAAACAAGATAGGGATGATGTTGGTTTAGTTTAGAGAGTAGCTAAGAGTATTGCCCTCACATAACAATCCAATTCATTTTCACATCAAAATGTAACGATGAAAAACAAGGCATTTCCCGAGACATGATATTTCTGCTGATATTATTTGATGCCACATAACATTATCACGCATAACGCCAACACTTAGGTGAATGTGTCTAGCGGCTCCGCCCCCATCAGGCTGATTGACAGTCATAGCCACGCCTACCCCAGTCTTATTCTTTTACATAGGAATGTCGTTTTCCGTAATTTTCGTGGAATCCTTTCAAGCTACGACAATTATAATACCAAAGGATGTTGCAGGAAGTAAAACTCTATCAAATGGTAGCAGAATCATTGCCATTGATAGAGGCAGCTCGGAAATATGCTGTCTGAAGAAGATCATTATTATTATTACGAGCATGACTCGGTGCGCTCCGCACACCTCACCACACGTCGTTTCAGAGGGATAGGCATCTTTGACCATTTCGGTGTATTTTGGGTCTTCTTGGTGTTTTGGGTATTCAGGGCCATTTGGGTCTTCAGGGTCTTTTGGATCCTCTGGGCCTTTAAGGGTATTTTAGGTCTTTGGGGTGTTTTGGGTCTTCGGTGTCTTCAGGGGCTTTTGGGTTTTAAGGGTCTTTTGTTTCCTCTGAGTCTTTAAGAGTCTTTGGGGTATTTTGGTTATTTGGGGTATTTAAGGGTATTTTGGGTCGAAGGGGTCTTTAAGTGTCCTGAAACGAAAACGCCTCTTTTTTTTCTCTTTTTTTTTGTATACAAGATCGAGGCTCGTGGAAGAGCGAACATTAATGACAAATAACAAAGGGACATATAAGACATAATAAAGGGAGCGGGAGACAAGATGGGGAGAGAGGGGGAAGCAAACAATAACAACATTTCTGAGCAGGGACATCGGAAGTTCTGTGGGAGGGAGAGGACTTGAGAGAAGGAGGGATTGGAAGGGGGATGGGGGTGGGAGAGGTAAAAAAAACACACTGACACAGCTAGGACTTCCAGGAAAAAAGTCGGTATTTCAGAAAAGTGGATCTGGGGTGAATTAACGGGGGTAGAAAAGGTCAAGGTTTTGGATGGGGGAAGATAAGAGATGGTGGTGAAGAGCTGTTTTAAAGACCTGGAGGGAGGAATGGGATTGAAGAGAGTGAGGGAGTTTGTTCCAGAGGCGAGAGAAAAGAGGAATGAAAGAGTGAAGGTGAGCAGAGAGTCTTGATTTTGGCAGTTTCACCATAAGAGGGTTGCCGGCAGATCTGGTGCGGGGGAGCTAGGCTGGAGAGGAGTCGGTATAAGACAGAAAGACCACCAACCTGCCTGCGGTAAATGAGTGAAAGGCTGTCGGAGTTAGCTTCATCGCGGGAGATTCCAATGATTCTGAAAGCTTTGGTTTCAACAGCGTGAAGCCGATCTAGGTGTGAGGCAGGAGCACCAGCCCAGAGGAGAGAACAGTATTCCATTGAGCTGCAGAAGAAAGGCTTGTATGTGGTGAGGAGCTCAGGTGTGCCAAGGAAGGACTTCGCATGACGGATGATGCCCAGTCAGCGACGTGCTTTGGAGACCAACTTGGAAATGTGGTTTTCCCAGGAAAGATCATAGCAGATTGTGAGACCCAAGAGCTTGATTGACAGAACTTTTTGGAGAGGATTGTTGAGAAAGTAGATGGGAGGGTTGCCCAGTCGGTCTTTTCGGAGAGTCATAGTGAGAGTGTGAGATTTGTCAGGATTGAAAGACATTTTTCACTTTTGTTTGACCAGTTTGTGATTTTGTCCAGGTCTGCAGAGAGTGAAGAGGCTGCAGACTGCCGATCTGAGGGATGAGGAATGGAGCGGCAGAGAGTGGAGTCATCAGCAAAGAGATAGAGAGGATTTTCCAGAGAGTCAGAGAGATCATTGATGAATACCAGAAAAAGCACAGGGCCCAGAACACTGCTTTGGGGAACTCCAGCCTGAACAAGAAGGGGAGATGAGAGAAATCCATTCAGGGCCACACATTGACTACGACTAGAGAGCATGGAGATTGCGTTGACATTTCCATGGATACCATAGGAGGAGAGTTTGGTGAGCAGACCTGGGTGCCAGACCGTATCGAAGGCACGTGATATGTTAAGGGAGACAGCTCTGATTTCCCGGTTGACATTGAGGACCTCCATCCATTGTTGAGACAGCAGAAACAACATGTCCAGAGTAGAATGACCTGGTCTGAATCCAAATTGATGATCAGAGATCAAGCCATTGGAGAAGAGGAAGGACTTGATATCCAAAGCAATGATAGATTCCATGATTTTGCTGATAATTGGGAGCAGGCTGATTGGTCTGTGGTTGCAATGATCTGTTTTTGCAACTTTTTGTGTAAAGCGGTGATGTTGGCAGATTTCCAAGCTGATGGGAGATGACCTTGAGCAAAAGAGAGGGAGAAGAGAACAGAGAGAGCGGCAGAGCAGGATTTTAGGACCCATGGGCTGATGCCGTCTGGTCCAGTTGCAGAATCAGAGTCGAGGTTTCACAAAAACTTCTCCACCTTGTCAAGAGAGAAGGTCACAGAGTCCAGGAGCAGCTGGGTATGACTGGGTACAGAGAGAGACGGGTTCGGGACACAAGATTTTGAGGCAAACACAGAGTTGAGCATTCGGTTTTTTCACGTGCGGAGTCGGCTGTGTAGCCGTTTGAGGTAAGGGAGGGGATGGAGGAAGAACAAACACCAGAAACAGTAAATGTTAAATATTAAAATTTAAAGTCAATCGGATGAAAATTGAGGATTTTAGAAATCTGGTCTATGTTGACCTTTTGGCCTAAAAAAATAGTTGGGGGTTGAAATACTTGGTGGTTGAATTCAGTGATCAGATTTGCAAATGCTCTTCAAATTTCAAGTTAATTGGATAAAAATTGAGGATTTTCGAAACTTGGCCTATGTTGATCTTTTGGCCAATGTTGACCTTAAACATACGTAGTGGTTGAATTAATTGACCAGATATGCAAATCATTTTAAAATTTCAAGTCAATCGGATGAAAATGGAGGATTTTAGAAATTTGACAAAGTTGGTGATTTTTGGCCTTTGTTGACCTATTGACCTTTTGACCCAAAAACAATAGGCTTCTTGCTTATGACCAACTCTACCATTTGGTGAAGTTTCGTGAAGCTCAGTTGAAAATTGTGACCTGTAGGCGACTGGCATACAGACAAACAGACAGACAAACAGACAGACAGAATAATGCACAATACCAATCAATATACTTGAAAAGGACTTTGCACTGAAGGACCTTGAAAACGCAATTCGCACTCTTGAAAAGGAATCTTCGATTTTCGCAAGTGATAATTCAACCTTGTGTGTTGGTGGTGCAGATGGTAAATTGTATATCAATAAATAAATAATTCAACGTTGTGTGTTGGTGGTGCAGATGGTAAATTGTATATCAATAAATAAATAATTCAACGTTGTGTGTTGGTGGTGCAGATGGTAAATTGTATATAAATAAATAAATAATTCAAAGTGGTTTGTTGGTTGTGGAGATCGTAAAGTGTATATAAATAAATAAATAATTAAACTTTGTGTGTTGGTGGTGGAGATGGTAAAATGTAAATAAATAAATAAATATTTCAAAGTGGTGTGTTGGTTGTGCAGATGGTAAATTGTATATAAATAAATAAATAATTCAACCTTGTGTGTTGGTGGTGCAGATGGTAAATTGTATATCAATAAATAAATAATTCAACCTTGTGTGTTGGTGGTGCAGATGGTAAATTGTATATCAATAAATAAATAATTCAACGTTGTGTGTTGGTGGTGCAGATGGTAAATTGTATATCAATAAATAAATAATTCAACGTTGTGTTTTGGTGGTGCAGATGGTAAATTGTATATCAATAAATAAATAATTCAACGTTGTGTTTTGGTGGTGCAGATGGTAAATTGTATATAAATAAATAAATAATTCAAAGTGGTGTGTTGGTTGTGCAGATGGTAAATTGTATATAAATAAATAAATAATTCAAAGTTGTGTGTTGGTTGTGGAGATGGTAAAGTGTATATAAATAAATAAATAATTCAAAGTTGTGTGTTGGTTGTGGAGGTGGTAAAGTGTATATAAATAAATAAATAATTCAAAGTTGTGTGTTGGTTGTGGAGGTGGTAAAGTGTATATAAATAAATAATTAATTAAAAGTTGTGTGTTGTTTGTGGAGATGGTAAAGTGTATATAAATAAATAAATAATTCAAAGTTGTGTGTTGGTTGTGGAGGTGGTAAAGTGTATATAAATAAATAATTCAAAGTTGTGTGTTGGTTGTGGAGTTGGTAGGATGTATAGATCGAGGGTTTTCATCGAGGGTTTTCAGAGTTATCCCATAATGCCGTGCGCGCCGCCGTGTTGGTTGTATTCACCTCCCTGGAAACGACATTTGTCTCGTTGTTGTGACACTGCAATGGAACGTTTCGCTAATTATTAGCGCTGAGGAATCGCCTCTAGCGAATGACTTCCAGCCAGTGTAACGCGAATTCCTGTCACAGGAATTCTGAGATCATATAAGTGTGACGTGGCAGTTCCTGATTGGTTCGTGTTGGGGAACCCCTTCTCGCTGCCGACGTGACGTAAATTCGCACACGCGCACTGGTGAAGCGCGAGATTCGGCCCAAGGTTCTTATTATTATTATTATTATTTTTGGATACAAGATCGAGGCTCGAACCATGATCGAGGCTCGAAATTCCATGCCCGAACCTCAGCGCAATCCAAGAGGATTCACTTGTTTGGCCTTGTTTACCTTTTCTCGCTTGTTGAGCTTGCCAACCAATATGGTGCCCGCGCACTGCATCATGGGTACTGAAATCCCTCTGTATAAAAAATAGATGCTTACTCAAACCATAAACTGTACAATCCTGCACTATTCTCCATTGAAAAAATTCCATTCCAAAGAATTGACTCCGATACCAAAATTAATTGACATTCCTCCGCTGCGGACTAACACGGGGTGGCGCGCGGTTGGCGACTTGGGAGGCGGCTCACTTCCTTTCGTGACGAATCTGCACTGCGGAAGTGACTGCTACATGTGCGTCTGATCCGGTTTGAGTGAACGCGGTTTGTCGTGTCCGTGCGTACACGTTTTTCCTTGGTTGTTGCCTCGGTCGCCATGGCCGTTGTGCCTCAAATCGGCCCATCCATCCTGAACAGCGATCTCAGCAATCTCGGATCCGAATGCCGACGTCTCCTGCTCTGTGGAGCTGATTTCCTGCACCTGGACGTCATGGATGGGTATGTCGGCCTTCTCGTCCCAATGCTTTGTGATGTAGGTATTTACCGTTGGCGCACTGTGTCTGTGTTTGAGCATAACGTTTTGTTCACAGCAGGTGAGTTCATTGAATATCCTTAAAACAAAGGCCGTGTGTGTGTGTGTGTGTGTGTGTGTGTGTGTGTGTGTGTGTGTGTGTGTGTGTGTGTGTGTGTGTGTGTATGTATATATATATATATATATATATATATATATATATATATATATATATGTATGTATGTATATTATGTATGTATATTATATATATATATATGTATGTATGTATGTATATTATGTATGTATATTATATATGTATGTATGTATATTATGTATGTATATTATATATATATGTATGTATATTATGTATGTATATTATATATATATGTATGTATGTATATTATATATATATGTATGTATATTATGTATGTATATTATATATATATGTATGTATATTATGTATGTATATTATATATATATGTATGTATATTATGTATGTATATTATATATATATGTATGTATGTATATTATATATATATGTATGTATATTATGTATGTATATTATATATATATGTATGTATATTATGTATGTATATTATATATATATGTATGTATATTATGTATGTATATTATATATATATGTATGTATATTATGTATGTATATTATATATATATGTATGTATATTATGTATGTATATTATATATATATATGTATGTATATTATGTATGTATATTATATATATATATGTATGTATATTATGTATGTATATTATATATATATATGTATGTATATTATGTATGTATATTATATATTGTTGCGAATATGGAATTTGGCCTCCATATCCGCTTGTAAATATTCCCCTATTTTCTCCAATACTCCCCAACTTTCCCCAATCCCCCATTCCCTAGTCCCATTGCATGTAAATAACAATCAGTAGAGCCGACCTTCCCCTTATTCCCCCATTAAATGTCGTGCCCAGGTCCACCGCACCACACGTAGACAACTTTTCGGACATCTTCCTAGTTATTCTTAATCTATGTCAGTTAAGGCCTCGTTTCCATTAATTATGACTCTTCGTTGCACCAGAATGTGATTATATGGCACCAGTAGTGAGTTTAGGACCTTCCCATACCTCCTCCCATCTTCTTCCCCAAACAACAACAACAACAACAACTACAGCTACAACAACAATAACAACAACTACAACAACAATTACAACAACAACAGAAGAGATGGCGGCGGAGCGGGGGAGGATGCGTCCTCACACCGGCTCGATTAGCTCCAGACCATGCGCTCCACGGGGTTACCCCGAAGGGGCTGGCTGTCAGCTCCTCGTCAGGGGCGGAGCCAGTAACCCCCCCCCGCACGCACCCAATGAGAAGCAACGTGCCGATTCCACGAGGCGGAGCTAACGAGCCGAGGGCGTGTCACTCCCCGCCGGATATACGCAGCCGCTTGCCGGACGTGAGGTGAGATGCGCCTCAGCTTGGAGAGAGAAGCCACCGCCACCCCCAGCGCGACGATACCTCCCCGCATCTTTGGACCGGACCGGACCGTACTGGACCCTGCTTTGAGCCAAGAGTGCACCTTGAGCCATCGATACCCGCTGTCCTTTTCATCAACCCCCGTGTGAGTCAGCCTTGTCCCGTTTGTCTGTAGTCTGTCCGGGGTTAATATAAGAGTGTGTCTAAGTGCCTGTCTTTCTGTGATTATAACTCTAGCCCCTGTAATCTGACCTTTCCGTACGAATATAATCTCCTCCGGAGGTCTTGAGAACTGAACCCTTGGTGTCGTATTGTGTTATTGTAATCCAGCCGGGTGTCTTCTTTTTCTTATTGAGCCAGCGTAACGCGACTAGTCAACGTTCGGGCACAATCGGGTAACTTGTGCAGACGTGGTCATACCATAAAACCGCTCGGTAAATAACATCCAAGCCACGTCTGTAACAATTGGTGTCGAGGAGTGGAATTCGAACCCGGGACTAAATTAGTTAGGCCCAAATTTTGGGAGGGAAAATCGATTCGGAGCGCGTTTCCCGCGCGAAATTATAACGGCGAAATTTCAATTTGTTTTACGAAAATATAAAAATAAAAAACCGAATTTTGAAAGTCGCGCTATGGCGGATCAAGACAGCTGGGGTCCGGTAAAGGAGAGTGAGGTAGGGTCGATCCAGGACCAAAATGAGGGACAGGAGGAGAGCGAAGCAGTGAGGGCGGCAGGTTCGCAAAATAGCGCCGTCACGCACGAAGAAGCGGGCGCGCAAAATGGCGCCTCGCTGGTCACCGTGCCCGCGACCGAAGTAGCGCCGCTGGGAAGATTGGAACTTTTTTTTATACAAATGACGGCCCTTATAGAAAAGAATAGTGAGCGATTGGAAAACCAAATGGGGGTAATGAGGGACGAAGCGAGGGCTTGGAGTGAGCAATTGGGGGTAATGAGGGACGAAGCGAGGGCTCGGAGTGAGCAAATGGGGGTAATGAGGGACGAAGCGAGGGGTACCAGTGAGAAGTTAGACAATAATTTTGAGGAGTTAGACAAGAAAATTGAGAAGTTAGACAATAATTTTGAGGAGTTAGACAAGAAAATTGGGAAGTTAGACAATAATTTTGAGGAGTTAGACAACGGGATAAAAGAAGTAAAGAATGGGTTAACGGGGGTAGAAAACAGAATGGCCGCTCAAGAGAATCAAATGGAAGGGATGAAAAAAGGGTTAGAGGGGTTAGAAAACAGTATGGAAGGCAAATTGAGGGACATGAGGGACCAAGCGGAAAGGGAAGTTAAACAAATGGAGCAGCAGATAGAGGGGGTCAGAATGGGGGTAGAAACCAAACTGGATGCTCACAGGGAGGAAATGGAGCAGATGAGGGTGGCATCTGGGCAGGAGATGCAGGTGATGGGAGAGGAGATCAGAAGAGGAGTGAGTGAGGAGGTCGGAGGAGTGCGCGAGGAGGTGAGGCACTGTGAGGAGCACATGGAAAAGGAGGTGAGAAAGGCGACTGTAAAGTTACAAGGGGGCATAGAGGACCTGACGCAGGAGGTGGAGCAGCTGACGGTGGGACAGACGGAGTTGGGGGACCAGGTAAAGAAGAACACAGCGGTAATAGAGGGTTTAAAATCGACACAGAAAGAGATGAAAAAGGACGTAGGGGTAATTAAAAAAGAGTGCCAGACGGTACATGAGGACCTGACGAGGAAAATGGACAAGGTGGTAGAGGTAATGGAGGTTAAAGAGCGGGAGGTGCGGGAGCACATAGAAAAAAATAAAGTGGAGTTAGAGGAAGAACTTAAAGGGGCGCACGAAGAGATGAAGGAGATGAAGCAAAAATTAGAAGAAGTGGAAGAAGGGGTGAGCGAAATTAAAAAGCGACGGAGAGAGGATAAGAAAGAGATAAAAGAGGAGGTAAAAGAATTGGTCCAGAGTCTGTGTTCGGATCGTGATGATGTGCTCATTAACCGGATGAGGGATTCGCAGGTGATGGAGGAGAAGCGAAGAGGAAGAGGACCCGGTGTAAGTGGTGACCAATATGGTCGTGCGTATGATGCGCCAGGTGATTTAAGAGGCTTGGGGGTCGAGATGGACCCGGGTGTTCGTGAGAGGCCGTTGGTGAAGTGTGCGACAGGTCTGGTGTGCGAAAGAGGAGGTGTGCGAGAAAGTCCGACTCTGGGGTGTGTGAGGAAAAAGTGCGTGCCAAGGAGTGAGGGTGCTGGCGAGAATGAGTCGGTCGTAGCGCGTGTGCGAGGGAGCACATGGAAGCGCGGTGTGGTGAGTGTTACAGAGGGTGTGACGGGAGAGTGTGCGCAGGAGTGTGCGCGAGAAAGGTGTGTGACGGACAGGTGCATGAGGAAAGAGTGCGCTGTCAGAAGCAAGGAAGAGTGTCCACCTGTGGTGAGTGTTACAGAGGGTGTAACGGGAGAGTGTGCGCGAGAAAGGTGTGTGACGGACAGGTACATGAGGAAAGAGTGCGCTGTCAGAAGTAAGGAAGAGTGTCCACCTGTGGTGAGTGTTACAGAGGGTGTAACAGGAGAGTGTGCGCGAGAAAGGTGTGTAACGGACAGGTGCATGGGGAAAGAGTGCGCTGTCAAGAGTAAGGGTGAGTGCGCTGTCAGGAATGGAGGTGGAAGTAGTGAGAGTGACATGGAGCGTGAGTTAGTTGTGACAGGTGAGCGAGGATGTACACCTGGGATGGAAGGATGCACACCTGGAATGGTAGAGCGTGAGTGGGAATGCACGCTGGAATTGGTGGTGAGGCACGTGGTTGGGTGTGCGAATGAGGGCACACCTGTGATTGTCACAGAGGAGGTGACCGAGGAGGGGGTGCGAAGCGGTGTATTGGTGAGGTGTGCGACCAACGAATGTGTGCCAAAGTGTTCGGTGGTCAGGTGTGTGACCAAGGCTGTGAGTGGAATGAGGGTACCTGGGTGTGTAAGGAAGGGTACGAGGAGCATGGGCACAGCTGGATGTGTGAGCAAGGAACGGGCTGCGGGGTGTAAGCGTCCAGGTGAAGCATCGACGTTAGACGGGGTAGAGTTTAGAACGACTTATAGCCGAGTCGGGCCCTCGGTGCGTGCCGGGCCTCGCTTTGAACGGCCGCGTCCAGGCTCCACTAGGCGGAGCTGGCAGCCCAATAGAAAGGGTCGTCATGGCGACCACTTTTTGGTGAGACGTGCCGGCAGGTCTAGATCGGGGCATTGGATGGCTCCACGCCGAGGTGGTGTGTGGGATCTCGGCACGGGTAAGCCCCCGTCCCTGCACCGAGTGCCGGACGTATCCAGCCGCTGGCACAAAACAACCAGCATCCATTGCTTGGCTTTACGAAGCCAGGCTTTGGGACAGGAATTGGCGCACCGAGAGGCAGTAGTGAGTAGACTGGGTGATGAGGTTAGTGTTTTGGACCCAAAATTAGAGAAAAACAAAATTTGATGATTGGCAAGGGATTGCCAGTAGTGATTGGCAGATGATGGGCAGTGATTGGCAAATTTTTAATTTGTTGAAATTTGATGTGCAAAATTGGTAGTGAGAGGCCCCCGATGTGGTGGGATGGCAAATCCACCATCCTTCCCATGTGGGGCAAAGGAGCTATAGCTTATGGGGTGTATGGCAGTGAAAACTAGCCCGGGTGGGTTAGGATATTGTGTGTAGGGATCTAGAGAAGATGACCTTAGGTAACGTTAAGTTTAGTTAGTGACTGATACCTGTAGTGGGGACGCAGGTAGATTAGTATGGATGATAATGACGTGGGAGCGCAATAGTTTAAAGGGACGACTGGGAAGCGCAAGTTTCAGAAGGGAGTAGTTAGCTGAGATGATGCCGTGTTTGTGAGAATTGAACAGGTGTGATTGCACAGGTGTGCAACTGGACAGGTGTGTGGAGCAGTGTATGAGTAGTGAGTGTGTGGATCAGCGCGAATGCGCTTGGGGAGAGAAGGGTGCAGGTGGCACCAGGTGTGAGAGCACAGGTGTGCAGGTACAGGTGTGTGGAGAGAGTTGGAGTGAGTGGTACGGAGTGGTGTGCATGGTGCGAAGGTGTGGATGGGGGAAGAGTGGACCCCTTTCACGAGCACCCGGGGCGGGTAGTGTAAGTGTTAGGTAGAGGGTGCAGGTAAATTGTGGTTGGATATTGGCATTTGTGGTGCGGTTGCAGAATGGTGTTGTGAATGGGTGCATTAGTGTTGTGGAAATGGCTGGGCGTGTAGCCTGTTAGTGTGTGTAGTTGGTTGGGCACTCCACCACTGTGAGGATGTCGGCCAGGTGAGGCCGCAGGTGGGCTCTGGGAGCCGGTAGTTGTGAGTGGGTGCCTGAGGATCCCGGGTGTGGATCGGGCAGCCCAGTGCCAGAGAGGGCACGGAGTGGGGAGAGAGCCAGAGGGCCTTCCCCAGGTAGTTAGGTTAGGGTGAGGAGCAGGTAAGCTCGGAGGCAACTGCAGTGGTGGAGGTGTGCAGGTGGGTAGACCCACTGGGAGAGGTACACGCCGCAGCCCAGAAATTGTGCGAGGGCACCGGGAGATGAATCGGGGGAGTGAGACCCCAAATTGAAGAGCACCACAGTTTGGCCAATGGGAATTGGTTTTTAGAACCCATAGTGTAAGAGGGCCAATGGTTTGGCCGGAGAAAGACCCCGGGTAGTGTAAAGTTGTTAAAGTCATTTAGGAGATAGTTAGGATTGATGAACCTGTCGCACCATACGCAGCCACTTACCTGTGGTGATGATGATGACTCCACACCTGTGTTTTCTTTGTTTTGTTGCAGGAGATGAATCGCTGTGTGGATTTGTGAGACGCATCACGACGTGGATGAGACATTGGGGTGATTCCATCTCTCCCTCCCTAGGAGGGACTGATGATGAATTGGTAATGGCAAATTTTGATGTTGAGTTGAAAATGGCAAATTTTGATGAGAGTTGAAAATGGCAAATTTGATTGGTTAGGAGGGAGAGAAGACGAATTTGGTTTATGGGAGGAACGGGGAAGACAGTAGGGATGTTTGTTGATTTGTAAAGTAGATGTTTATGGGTAGTGTTGTGTTTTGTGGATACAGTAAGGGGTAAGGGAGGGGCCATGTAGGTTACCTGGTGGGGGGGGGGCGTACGATAGGAACGTACCTGTCTCACCTGGTTCCCATGTGCCCCCAGTGTGCATTACCTTATATTGCGTGCACTTTTGCGCCCTTACCACCTTACTCACTTGTTTCTTCTTTTGTCTCCCACCTCCGAGGATCTGGCTTTGGGGTAGAGAGAGAGGAGAGAGAGGTGCTGGCTACGCAGTTGTGGGCCTGCACTTTCGCTGCTTGCTGCCTGGATCGATACACCATATGGACCGCAATGTTGGTGGCCACCCACAATGGACCGTAGTTCTTTTGCGGCCAAGCACCACCCGTGGATGGACCTATGGGTCAACGTGGCACCTATGCCATACAGGTGAACCACTTTTAGTTGACACCAAGTGCACCACAAGAAGAGCAAGAGACACCTGCAGGGTTAGGGGTTGTCGAATTTATTTTTATTCCAATGAACAATGGTGACTGCACCGATTGGTGGTGGGGTGGTGCTTTTGATGCTGGGAAAGGGTGCTCTGCACGTTATTAAAGGCCGTCGGCCACAGAGCACTCGTGGGTTGGTGTATCGATGCTGGCAAGCGCGCTCTCTCTATGCATAACATCTGCATGTGTCCCTCCAAAAACAGGTCCTGGATCGTAGTGTAAATAGCAGCGTAGTCGTGTAAATAATGCTCCCTACCAGCTGTATGTGTAGTTTGAGAATTCTTTCCGGATTCGGTTATCCTGTGGGTGTGTTTCTGTGAGGAGAAGGGTGCAACGTCGCAGGGGGACATATTTACTCATTTGTGAATATCTGTAAAACTGTCGCACTCAGGGTAGAGTTAATAGTAGAGGGAACTACATTGCGTGCCACACTAAAGTAGGTAAAAATTTATCGGGTCGGGACGCCCCGAGGGTAGAGAAGGGTGCAATGTTGCGAATATGGAATTTGGCCTCCATATCCGCTTGTAAATATTCCCCTATTTTCTCCAATACTCCCCAACTTTCCCCAATCCCCCATTCCCTAGTCCCATTGCATGTAAATAACAATCAGTAGAGCCGACCTTCCCCTTATTCCCCCATTAAATGTCGTGCCCAGGTCCACCGCACCACACGTAGACAACTTTCGGACATCTTCCTAGTTATTCTTAATCTATGTCAGTTAAGGCCTCGTTTCCATTAATTATGACTCTTCGTTGCACCAGAATGTGATTATATGGCACCAGTAGTGAGTTTAGGACCTTCCCATACCTCCTCCCATCTTCTTCCCCAAACAACAACAACAACAACAACAACTACAGCTACAACAACAATAACAACAACTACAACAACAATTACAACAACAACAGAAGAGATGGCGGCGGAGCGGGGGAGGATGCGTCCTCACACCGGCTCGATTAGCTCCAGACCATGCGCTCCACGGGGTTACCCCGAAGGGGCTGGCTGTCAGCTCCTCGTCAGGGGCGGAGCCAGTAACCCCCCCCGCACGCACCCAATGAGAAGCAACGTGCCGATTCCACGAGGCGGAGCTAACGAGCCGAGGGCGTGTCACTCCCCGCCGGATATACGCAGCCGCTTGCCGGACGTGAGGTGAGATGCGCCTCAGCTTGGAGAGAGAAGCCACCGCCACCCCCAGCGCGACGATACCTCCCCGCATCTTTGGACCGGACCGGACCGTACTGGACCCTGCTTTGAGCCAAGAGTGCACCTTGAGCCATCGATACCCGCTGTCCTTTTCATCAACCCCCGTGTGAGTCAGCCTTGTCCCGTTTGTCTGTAGTCTGTCCGGGGTTAATATAAGAGTGTGTCTAAGTGCCTGTCTTTCTGTGATTATAACTCTAGCCCCTGTAATCTGACCTTTCCGTACGAATATAATCTCCTCCGGAGGTCTTGAGAACTGAACCCTTGGTGTCGTATTGTGTTATTGTAATCCAGCCGGGTGTCTTCTTTTTCTTATTGAGCCAGCGTAACGCGACTAGTCAACGTTCGGGCACAATCGGGTAACTTGTGCAGACGTGGTCATACCATAAAACCGCTCGGTAAATAACATCCAAGCCACGTCTGTAACAATATATATATGTATGTATATTATGTATGTATATTATATATATATGTATGTATATTATGTATGTATATTATATATATATGTATGTATATTATGTATGTATATTATATATATATGTATGTATATTATGTATGTATATTATATATATATGTATGTATATTATGTATGTATATTATATATATATGTATGTATTGTTGCGGATATGGGACTTGGCCTCAATATCCGCTTGTAAATACTCCCCTATTTCCCCAATACTCCCCAACTATCCCCAATCCCCCATTGCCTGTAAATAACACTCTGTAGAACCGACCTTCCCCTTTTTCCCCCATTAAATGTCGTGCCCAGGTCCACCGCATCTCACGTAGACAACTATAGGACATCTTGCTAGTTATTCTTAGTCTATGTCAGTTAAGGACTCGTTTCCATTAATTCTGACTCTTCGTTGCACCAGAATGTGATTGTATGGCACCAGTAGTGAGTTTAGGACCTCCCCTTACCTCCTCCCATCTTCCCCATGAAACAACAACAACTACAACAACAGAGGAGATTGGGGGCGGCGCGGCGCGGGGAGTGTGCGTCCTCGCTCCGGCTGGTTAGCCGCCATTGGCCATGCGCTCCACGGGGTTACCACGAAGGGGCTGGCTGTCAGCCCCTCGTCAAGGGCGGAGCCGGTAACCCCCCCCCGCACCCAATGAGAAGCAACGGGCCGATTCCATCTGGGGCGGAGCTAACGAGCCGAGGGCGTGTCACTCCCCGCCGGATATACGCAGCCACTTACCGGACGTGACGTCAGATGCGCCCCCAGCTTGAGAAGACAAGTCACCACCTCCGAGCGCTGTGACCTTCCCGCATCTTTGGACTGGACCGGGTCGATTTTGCCCCTGAGCCAAGGTGCACCTTGAGCCATCGAAGACCTGCCCCTCCTTGCCATCAATCCCCGTGTGAGTCAGTTTTGTCCCGTTTATCTGTCGTCTGTCGGGGCTAGATAAGACTGTGTCTAAGTGCCTATCTTCCTATGCTGTCCCTCTTGTCGTTGTAATCTGACCTTCCGCCCTAATATAACCTCCTCCGGAGGTCTTGAGAACTGAACCCTTGGTGTCGTGTCATTTTAATCCAGCCGTTGTGTCTTTTCCATCATTGATTTAGCATAGCGCGACTTAGTCAACGTTCGAGCATAATCGGGTAAACTGTGCAGACGCGGTCATACCAAACCGCTCGGTAAACTAACATCCACAACCGCGTCTGTAACAATTGGTGTCAGGAGTGTCGGATTCGGACCTGGGACTAAATTTATTAGGCCCAAATTTTGGAACACCAATTGTACCACTAGGGTAACAATTGGTGTTGGGGAGGTAGAATTCGATCCGGAGCGCGTTTCCCGCGCTCGAAATTATAACGACGAAATTCGATTGTTTTACCAAATATAAAAACCCGAATTTTGAAAGTCGCGCTATGGCGGATCAAGACAGCTGGGTTCCGGTAGAGGAGAGTGAGGCAGGGTCGGTCCAGGACCAAATTGAGGGACGCAAGGAGAGTGAAGCAGTGAGGGTAGCAGACGCACAAAATAGCGTCGTTGCGCCCGACGTTGCGGGAGCACAAAATGGCGCCTCGCTGGTCACCGTGCCCGCGACCGTGGCAGCGCCCCTGGTGGATTCTAACTTTTTCCTCCTGCAAATGAGGGCCCTTATGGAACAAATGGGTGAGCAATTGGGAGACCAAATTAGAGGTTTGAAAAGCAGTATGGGACAAATGGGGAACCGGATGGAGGCTCAGAATGAGCGATTGGAGGGCCAAATGGGGGTAATGAGGGACGAAGCGAGGGGTACCGGTGAGGGGTTAGACAATAATTTTAAGGGATTAGACAAGAAATTTGGGAAGTTAGACAATAATTTTGAGGAGTTAGACAAGAAATTTGGGAAGTTGGACAATAATTTTGAGGGGTTAGACAACGGGATAAAAGAGGTGAGAAATGGGTTAATGGGGGTAGAAAATAGAATGGCTGCCCAGGAGAATCAGATAGAGGGAGTGAAAAATGGGTTAGAGGGGTTAGAAAACAGGATGGAAGGCAAATTGAGGGACATGAGGGACCAAGCGGAAAGGGAAGTTAACCAAATGGGGCAGCAGATAGAGGGGGTCAGAATGGGGGTAGAAACCAAACTGGATGCTCACAGGGAGGAAATGGAGCAGATGAGGGTGGCATCTGGGCAGGAGATGCAAGTGATGGGAGAGGAGATCAGAAGAGGTGTGAGTGAGGAGGTGGGAGGAGTGCGCGAGGAGGTGAGGCACTGTAAGGAGCGCATGGAGAAGGAGGTGAGAAAGGGGACTGTAAAATTGCAAGGGGGTATAGAGGAGTTGACGCTGGGAGTAGAACAACTGACAGTGGGACAAAAGGAGTTGGGGGAACAGGTAAAGAAGAACACAGCGGTAATAGAGGGGTTAAAATCGACGCAGAAGGAGATGAAAAAGGACGTAGGGGTAATTAAGAAAGAGTGTCAGACGGTACATGAGGACCTGACGAGGAAAATGAACAAAGTGGTAGAGGTGATGGAGGTTAAAGAGCGGGAGGTGCGGGAGCACATAGAAAAAAATAAAGTGGAGTTAGAGGAAGAACTTAAAGGGGCGCACGAGGAGATGAAAGAGGTGAAGCAGAAATTAGAAGAAGTGGAAGAAGGGATGAGCGAAATTAAGAAGCGACGGAGAGGGGATAAGAAGGAGATAAAAGAATTGGTCCAAAGTCTGTGTTTGGATCGTGATGATGTGCTCATTAACCGGATGAGGGATTCGCAGGTGATGGAGGAGAAGCGAAGAGGAAGAGGACCCGGTGTAAGTGGTGACCAATATGGTCGTGCGTATGATGCGCCAGGTGATTTAATAAGCTTGGGGGTCGAGATGGACCCGGGTGTTCGTGAGAGGCCGTTGGTGAAGTGTGCGACAGGTCTGGTGTGCGAAAAAGGAGGTGTGCAAGAAAGTCCGACTCTGGGGTGTGTGAGGAAAAAGTGCGTGCCAAGGAGTGAGGGTGCTGGCGAGAGTGAGTCGGTCGTAGCGCGTGTGCGAGGGAGCACATGGAAGCGCGGTGTGGTAAGTGTTACAGAGGGTGTGGCGGGAGAGTGTGCGCAGGAGTGTGCGCGAGAAAGGTGTGTGACAGACGTGCATGGGGAAAGAGTGCGCTGTCAAAGGCAAGGAAGAATGCACACCTGTGGTGAGTGTTACAGAGGGTGTAACGGGAGAGTGTGCGCGAGAAAGGTGTGTGACGGACAGGTGCATGAGGAAAGAGTGCGCTGTCAAGAGTAAGGGTGAGTGCGCTGTCAAGAATGGAGGTGAGAGGAGTGAGAGTGACAAGGAGCGTGAGTGGGTTGTGACAGGTGAGAAAGGATGCACACCTGGAATGGTAGAGCGTGAGTGGGAATGCACGCTGGAATTGGTAGTGAGGCACGTGGTTGGGTGTGCGAATGAGAGCACACCTGTGATTGTCACAGAGGAGGTGACCGAGGAGGGGGCGCGAAGAGGTGTGTTGGTGAGGTGTGCGACCAACGAATGTGTGCCAAAGTGTTCGGTGGTCAGGTGTGTGACCAAGGCTGTGAGTGGAATGAGAGTACCTGGGTGTGTAAGGAAAGGTACGAGGAGCATGGAAACGGCTGGATGTGTGAGCAAGGAACGGGCTGCGGGGTGTAAGCGTCCAGGTGAAGCATCGACGGTAACCGGTTTAGAGGTTAGAGCGACTTTTAGCCGAATCGGGCCCTCGGTGCGTGCTGGGCCTCGCTTTGAACGGCCGCGTCCGTGCTCCACTAGGCGGAGCGGGCAGCCCGATAGAAAGGGTCGTCATGGCGACCACCTTTTGTTGAGGCAGTCCGGCAGGTCGAGATCGGGACATTGGATGGCTCCACGCCGAGATGGTGCGTGGGATCTCGGCCCGGGTAAGCCCCCGTCCCTGCACCGAGTGCCGGACGCATCCAGCCACTGGCACAGAACAACCCGCATTCATGGCTTGGCTTTACGAAGCCAGGCTTTGGACAGGAATTGGCGCACCGAGAGGCATTAGTGAGTAGACTGGGTGATGAGGTTAGTGTTTTGGACCCAAAATTAGAGAAAAACAAAATTTGATGATTGGCAAAGGAGTGGCAGTAATGATTGGCAGATGATGGGTAGTGATTGGCAAATTTTTGATTTGTTGAAATTTGATGTGCAAAATTGGTAGTGAGCGATGGGCCCGGTGGGTAAGGCTGGCATCCCTGCCACCCTTCCCATAGTGGGGCAAAGGAGCACTAGATTATGGGGTGTATGGCAGTGAAAACTAGCCCGGGTGGGTTAGGTTATATTGTAGGGATCTAGAAAGATGACATTAGGTGACGTTAAGTTTAGTTAGTGACTGATACCTGTAGTGGGGACGCAGGTAGATTAGTGTGGATGATAATGACGTGGGAGCGCAATAGTTTAAAGGGACGACTGGGAAGCGCAAGTTTCAGAAGGGAGTAGTTAGCTGAGATGATGCCGTGTGTGTGAGAATTGAACAGGTGTGATTGCACAGGTGTGCAACTGGACAGGTGTGTGGAGCAGTGTGTGAGTAATGAGTGTTGTGGATCAGCGCGAATGCGCTTGGGGAGAGAAGGGTGCAAGTGGCACCAGGTGTGAGAGCACAGGTGTGCAGGTACAGGTGTGTGGAGAGAGTTGGAGTAAGTGGTACGGAGTGGTGTGCATGATGCGAAGGTGTGAATGGGGGAAGAGTGGACCCCCATCACGGATACCCGGGGCGGGTAGTGTAAGTGTTAGGTAGAGGGTACAGGTAAATTGTGGTTGGATATTGGCATCTGTGGTGCGGTTGCAGAATGGTGTTGTGAATGGGTGCATTAGTGTTGTGGAAATGGCTGGGCGTGTAGCCTGTTAGTGTGTGTAGTTGGTTGGGCACTCCACCACTGTGAGGATGTCGGCCAAGTGAGGCCGCAGGTGGGCTCTGGGAGCCGGTAGAGTTGTGGATGGGGCCCGAGGATCCGGAGGACGGACCCGGGTAGCCCAGTGCCAGAGAGGGCACCGAGTAGGGAGAGCGCCAGAGGGCCTTCCCCAGGTAGTTAGGTTAGGGTAAGGAGCAGGTAAGCTCGGAGGCAACTGCAGTGGTGGAGGTGTGCAGGTGGGTAGACCCGCTGGGAGAGGTACACGCCACAGCCCAGAAATTGTGCGAGGGCACCGGGAGATGAATCGGGGGAGTGAGACCCCAAATTGAAAAGCACCACAGTTTGGCCAATGGGAATTGGTTTTTAGAACCCATAGTGTAAGAGGGCCAATGGTTTGGCCGGAGAAAGACCCCGGGTAGTGTAAAGTTGTTAAAGTCATTTAGGAAATAGTTAGGATTGATGAACCTGTCGCACCATACGCAGCCACTTACCTGTGGTGATGATGATGACTCCACACCTGTGTTTTCTTTGTTCTGTGTGCAGGAAATGAGAATTGCTGTGTGGATTGGTGAGACGCATCATGACGTGGATGAGACATTGGGGTGATTCCATCTCTCCCTCCCTAGGAGGGACTGATGATGAATTGGTGATAGCAAATTATGATGTTGAGTTGGAGATGGCAAATTTTGATGGGAGTTGAAAATGGCAAATTTGATTGGTTAGGAGGGAGAGAAGACGAATTTGGTTTATGGGAGGAACGGGGAAGACAGTAGGGATGTTTGTGATTTGTAAAGTAGATGTTTATGGGTAGTGTTGTGTTTTGTGGATACAGTAAGGGGTAAGGGAGGGGCCATGTAGGTTACCTGGTGGGGGGGGGGGGGGGGCGTACGGTAGGAACGTACCTGTCTCACCTGGTTCCCATGTGCCCCCAGTGTGCATTACCTTACATTGCGTGCACTTTTGCGCCCTTACCACCTTACTCACTTGTCTGCTTCTTTTGTCTCCCACCTCCGAGGATCTGGCTTTGGGGTAGAGAGAGAGGAGAGAGAGGTGCTGGCTACGCAGTTGTGGGCCTGCACTTTCGCTGCTTGCTGCCTGGATCGATACACCATATGGACCGCAATGTTGGTGGCCACCCACAATGGACCGCAGTTCTTTTGCGGCCAAGCACCACCCATGGATGGACCTATGGGTCAACGTGGCACCTATGCCATACAAGGTGAACCACTAACAGTTGGCCCCCTGACGGCCACAATAGAGAAATGGACGCGGTTGGCGCCTTTCTTTATTTTTGAAAGAAGTAAGAAGGCCAAGTGCACCACATGAAGGCAAGACCAGCGGCAGAACATCGGCCGGCTGCGACACCACCGGTGATTTATAAACACTTTATTGGTGCACCGGATGGTGCTGACTGTGTGATGGGGTGGTGCTTTTGGTGCTGGGAAGGGGTGCTTTGCACATTATTAAAGGCCGTAAGGCCACAGAGCACTCGTGGGTTGGTGTATCGATGCTAGCATGCGTGCTCTCTCTATGCATAACATCTGCATGTGTTCCTCCAAAAACAGGTCCTGGATCGTAGTGTAAATATCAGCGTAGTCTTGTAAATAATGCTCCCTACCGGCTGTATGTTTAGTTTGCGAATTCTTTCCGCAATTCGGTTATCCTGTGGGTGTGTTTCTGTGAGGAGAAGGGTGCAACGTCGCAGGGGGACATATTTACTCATTTGTGAACATCTGTAAAACTGTCGCACTCAGGGTAGAGTTAATAGTAGAGGGAACTACATCTGAGTGCCACACTAAAATAGGTAAAAATTTATCGGGTCGGGACGCCCCGAGGGTAGAGAAGGGTGCAATGTTGCGGATATGGGACTTGGCCTCAATATCCGCTTGTAAATACTCCCCTATTTCCCCAATACTCCCCAACTATCCCCAATCCCCCATTCCCTAGTCCCATTGCCTGTAAATAACACTCTGTAGAACCGACCTTCCCCTTTTTCCCCCATTAAATGTCGTGCCCAGGTCCACCGCATCTCACGTAGACAACTATAGGACATCTTGCTAGTTATTCTTAGTCTATGTCAGTTAAGGACTCGTTTCCATTAATTCTGACTCTTCGTTGCACCAGAATGTGATTGTATGGCACCAGTAGTGAGTTTAGGACCTCCCCTTACCTCCTCCCATCTTCCCCATGAAACAACAACAACAACTACAACAACTACAACAACTACAACAACAGAGGAGACTGGGGGCGGCGCGGCGCGGGGAGTGTGCGTCCTCGCTCCGGCTGGTTAGCCGCCATTGGCCATGCGCTCCACGGGGTTACCACGAAGGGGCTGGCTGTCAGCCCCTCGTCAAGGGCGGAGCCGGTAACCCCCCCCCCCTGCACCCAATGAGAAGCAACGGGCCGATTCCATCTGGGGCGGAGCTAACGAGCCGAGGGCGTGTCACTCCCCGCCGGATATACGCAGCCACTTACCGGACGTGACGTCAGATGCGCCCCCAGCTTGAGAAGACAAGTCACCACCTCCGAGCGCTGTGACCTTCCCGCATCTTTGGACTGGACCGGGTCGATTTTGCCCCTGAGCCAAGGTGCACCTTGAGCCATCGAAGACCTGCCCCTCCTTGCCATCAATCCCCGTGTGAGTCAGTTTTGTCCCGTTTATCTGTCGTCTGTCGGGGCTAGATAAGACTGTGTCTAAGTGCCTATCTTCCTATGCTGTCCCTCTTATCGTTGTAATCTGACCTTCCGCCCTAATATAACCTCCTCTGGAGGTCTTGAGAACTGAACCCTTGGTGTCGTGTCATTTTAATCCAGCCGTTGTGTCTTTTCCATCATTGATTTAGCATAGCGCGACTTAGTCAACGTTCGAGCATAATCGGGTAAACTGTGCAGACGCGGTCATACCAAACCGCTCGGTAAACTAACATCCACAACCGCGTCTGTAACAGTATATTATATATGTATATTATATATATATGTATGTATATTATGTATGTATATTATATATATATGTATGTATATTATGTATGTATATTATATATATATGTATGTATATTATGTATGTATATTATATATATATGTATGTATATTATGTATGTATATTATATATATATGTATGTATATTATGTATGTATATTATATATATATGTATGTATATTATGTATGTATATTATGTATGTATATTATATATATATGTATGTATATTATGTATGTATATTATATATATACTAGCGGGGTCACCCGTGGGAATCCCACGGGCATGGATGTGTGTGACATTTCGACATATTGAGTTCGATGCTGCACCTGCACATTCAGTTATATAAAATGGTTTTTAAAAACTTTCTTCTGATATTTGTGATTTATTTCAAACAAACTGTATTTCCCATCTACACGGGCATGTATTCCTATTAACGTTATGTAAAGTACATAAATTGTGTGGATTACATCATTTGTGGATGTGATCAATTGCCAGTAACCATCTTATATAACTGAATGTGCAGGCGCAGCATGTAACTCAATATGTCGAAATGTCACACACATCCATGCCCGTGGGATTCCCGCATGGATGTGTATGGCGAATTTTAAATATATGTCGACTGTTATTTTAGGCGGTGTATTTTCGTTTATCATCATGGCGCGATTTAAAAAAATATATCTCTGCATTTTCCTCTCCAATACCTCCTCACACTTTACACACACACCGGCCCATGTTTACATATACACACACACACACATATACACCCACACACATATACACATACACACACACGTACATCGACACACATGCACACACACACACACACACACACACGTACAGACACATATACACATATGCACATATGCAAATATGTATACACATATGTATCCACATATACACATATATACACATATATACATCTCCACACACACACACACACACACACACACACACACACACACACACACACACAAAAACAGACACACACACACACACGTAC
>NC_136270.1:120164715-120182215 GCF_964187855.1 Myxine glutinosa | reverse complement strand
GGGCAGAATCAACACGGTCCGGTCCAGAGATGCGGGAGGTATTGCAGCGCTCGGAGGTGGCGTCTCTCTTCCTTCAAGTCCAGCGCGCATCTGACGTCACCTCCCTCTTCCTGCGCATGCTCAGCGGGGAGTGACACGCCCTCGGCTCATTGGCTCCGCCCCCAGATGGAATCGGTCCGCCGCTTCTATTGGGTGCGGGGGGTTACCGGGCTCCGCCCTTGACGAGGAGCTGACAGCGAGCCCCTACGTGGTAACCCCGTCGGAGCACATGTTCGATGGCGGCTAACCAAGCCGGAGTGAGGACGCGCACTCCCCGCGCCGCCGCCGTTGTTGTTGCTGTTGTTGCTGTTGTTGTTGTTGTTGTTGTTGTTGTTGCTGAACCCATGAGGAAGAGCTGCGGGGAGGTATTGAAGGTCCTAAACTTCCTAACGGTGCCATACAATCACATTCTGGTGCAACGAAGAGTCAGAATTAATGGAAACGAGTCCTTAACTGACATAGACTAAGAATAACTAGCAAGATGTCCTATAGTTGTCTACGTGAGATGCGGTGGACCTGGATGCGACATTTAATGGGGGAAATAGGGGAAGGTCGGGCCTACAGAGTGTTGTTTACAGAAAATGGGACTAGGGAATGGGGGATTGGGGATAGTTGGGAAGTATTGGGGAAATAGGGGAATATTTACAAGCGGATATGGATGGAGGCCAATCTCATATCCGCAACAATATATATACATATATATATAATTATATATATATATATATGTGTGTGTGTGTGTGTGTCAAACCAGGGGAGGTCCGTTAGCAAGCGGCTTGCTATCGCGTTCCAAGCCAGTCGTTCCGTATGAACCGCTTTGCAAGCGGAACAAGCGATTAAGAGTGGTTCTTCGCAATGTTTGCAAAAATAGGACTGCACTGGTCCTGAAACTCACCTGGATCAGGAGCAACAGTCACTTAACCCCCCCTCCCTCCCCCCTCCCCCCTCCCCCCTCCCTCCCCCCTCCCTCCCTCCTCCCTCCCTCCCTCCCCCCTCCCTCCCTCCTCCCTCCCTCCCTCCCCTCCCCCCCCTCCCCCTCCCTCCCTCCCCCTCCCCCCTCCCTCCCGCCCCCTCCCCCTCCCTCCCGCCCCCTCCCCCTCCCTCCCGCCCCCTCCCCCTCCCCCTCCCTCCCCCTCACCCTCCCCTCCCTCCCCCTCCCCTCCCCCTCCCCTCCCACCTCCCCCTCCCCTCTCCCCTCCCCTCTCCCCTCCCCCCTCCGCTCTCCCCTCCCCTCTCCCCTCCCCCTCCGCTCTCCCCTCCCCCCTCCGCTCTCCCCTCCCCTCTCCCCTCCCCCCTCCGCTCTCCTCCCCTCTCCCTCCCCCTCCCTCCCCCCTCCGCTCTCCCCTCCCCTCTCCCCTCCCCCCCTCCCCTCTCCCCTCCCCCCTCCGCTCCCCCCTTCCCCCCCTCTCCCCCTTCCCCCCCTCTCCCCTCCCCCCCTCCCCCCTCTCCCCTCCCCCCTCCCCCCTCCCCCCCCCCCCTCCCCTCTCCCCTCCCCCCTCCGCTCCCCCCTTCCCCCCTCTCCCCTCCCCCTCCCCCCTCTCCCCCCTCCCCCCTCCCCCCCTCCCCCCTCCCCCCCCTCCCCCTCCCCCCCTCACCTCCCCCTACCCTCCCCCCTCTCCCCTCCCCCCTCCCCCCTCTCCCCTCCCCCCTCCCCCTCCCCCCTCTCCCCTCCCCCCTCCCCCCTCTCCCCTCCCCCCCTCCCCCCTCCCCCCTCTCCCCTCCCCCCTCTCCCCTCCCCTCCCCCCTCCCCTCTCCCCTCCCCTCCCCCCTCCCCCTTTCCCTTCCCCTCCCCTCCCCCTCCCCCCTCCCCCTCCCCCTCCCCCCTCCCCCTCCCCCCTCCTCACCTCCCCCCCCCTCCTCACCTCCCTCCTACCCTCCCCCCTCCTCCCCTCCCACCTCCTCCCCTCCCCTCCCCTCCCACCTCCTCCCCTCCCCCTCCCTCCTCCCCTCCCACCTCCCCCTCCCCCCCTCCCACCTCCCCCTCCCCCCTCCCTCCTCCTTCTCCCCCCTCCCTCCTCTTCTCCCCGCCTCCCCCCTCCCTCCTCTTCTCCCCGCCTCCCCCTCCCTCCTCTTCTCCCCTCTCCGCCTCCCCCTCCCTCCTCTTCTCCCCTCTCCTCCTCCCCCTCCCTCCTCTTCTCCCCCTCTCCTCCTCCCCCTCCCTCCTCTTCTCCCCTCTCCCTCCTCCCCCTCCCTCCTCTTCTCCCCTCCCCTTCTCCCCTCCCTCCTCTTCTCCCCTCCCCTTCTCTTCTCCCCTCCCTCCTCTTCTCCCCTCCCCTTCTCTTCTCCCCTCCCTCCTCTTCTCCCCTCCCCTTCTCTTCTCCCCTCCCCCCCCTCTTCTCCCCTCCCCCCCTCTTCTCCCCTCCCCACCCTCTTCTCCCCTCCCCACCCTCTTCTCCCCTCCCCCCCCCTCTTCTCCCCTCCCCCCCTCTTCTCCCCTCCCCCCCCTCTTCTCCCCTCCCCCCCTCTTCTCCCCTCCCCACCCTCTCCTCCCCTCCCCACCCTCTCCTCCCCTCCCCCCCTCTTCTCCCCTCCCCACCCTCTCCTCCTCCCTCCCCCCCCCGTTCCCCTCCCCTCCCCTTCCCCCTCCTCTCCCTTCCCCCCGCCCGGCAATGCCGGGTACTTCCCATGGCCAGCTGTACGTGGGCTGCTCGAGGGTTGGAAAACCAAGCAATCTTTATGTCTTGGCACCAACTAAGAAAACCAGAAATGTTGTATACCAAGAGGTTTTGAGAAACTGAAAATTGACAAAACGTCATGTAGGAAATGTACTGTGATATTGCTCTAAAATATACATGTTCTTTTCATCATATATTTGTATTATTCTTATTCAACCGGGTGAAGCCGGATACCTCAGCTAGTATATATATATATATATATATATATATATATATATATATATATGTGTATATATATATATATGTGTGTGTGTGTGTCAAACCAGGGAGGTCCGTTAGCAAGCGGCTTGCTATCGCGTTCCAAGCCAGTCGTTCCGTATGAACCGCTTTGCAAGCGGAACAAGCGATTAAGAGTGGTTCTTCGCTATGTTTGCAAAAATAGGACTGCTCTGGTCCTGAAACTCACACCTGGATCAGGAGCAACAGTCACTTAACCCCCCCCCCCCCCCCCCCCCACAGACCCTGATATTTTATAAAGCCATGAAAACCTTTAGTACATCATGGGCGATGAAGGTTGTGATCAAGTTTCATCAAAATTGTGTGTGTAGTTTCAAAGAAGAGAGCAAATACCTATTTTGGGGGGTCAATAAACACCCCTGTAGATCCCCTTAATGAGCGCAGATTTTGATGCGGTCAATACACCATCGTTCGGCATCAGATATGAGGGTTGTGGTGAAGTTTCATCAAAATTGTGCGTTTGGTTCAAGTGATAATGACTGAAGTGTTTACGGACTCACTGACTGATTGACTTACCTACGGACACTGCTCGATTGCATAAGCTCACCAGACTAAAGTCCAGGCGAGATAAAAATGGTTGCCATAGTTGGATTCAAAATGAGGATACTACAACCAATGAAATATTCAGAGGCATATTCCTGTTATGAGTTATACTCGTAATATTATTGAAGCATCCATTTCTCTACTTTTCATCCTAATTCTTGAAGATCTACAAACATGCAAACCATCCTCCCTCCCCCTCCACCCCCCCCCCCCCCCAGTCCCCAAAATGTACAAATGTCGGATCTATATATAAATAATAAGCTTGGCAGGGAGTTCCTCCTTCTGCCTCCCCATTTCTTTATATCTCTTTCCCTCTTCCTCATACCCCAGTCGCTGCAAACAATACATTCGTTTGGCGGAAGTTGTCACGAGATCGTCGAGTAAAACTGAAAACGAAGGCCCAGACAGCATTTGTTCAAGTACCAGAATAGCATCATTTTCCATGGAGACCGCCATGTTAAGCGGTGCCGAGCGCTCCGTTCCATTGGAGTGCTTTGAACACTTTGAATTGAGCAAGCCGCTTGGCGAGCGATAGCAAGTGCTGTAGTTCAGTTGCAAGAACGACCGAGTTTCCCTCGGTCTCCGATTCATCCTTATTCATTTGCAACTACTATTCTGCTACTGTGTAGATATCCCTACCCATCATTTGTTTCCAGGTTTGTGGCGGTAGTTAAGTTGAGATCACTTGTCTTGCCTTTGTCATATATTGTACGCAACACAGCTGCGGATAGCATCATTTATGGGTGTGGGGTTCCGCTGTGCCCATTTGGGTTGGAGAGAGAGAGCTTACGGGTATGCAGACACGGGGAAGCAAACCCACACCAGTGAGAGGGCTGTGCTACAAAGCGTAATCACTCTACCACCATGCTGCTCAGAGGGTTATGGGCACAACAATAAAAACCTCACCTCCATGCATTCGTTCATCATTTCTTTTTCTTTTTTAATTCTCCCTCCTGCGGAACCAACTTTCCTTAATCTCGTTCTTCACTCCAGGGTTGCAAGACAGCTGATCAACACCATCTCTGGTCATCCCTGTCTACAACCATCATCTTTTCTACCCCCATGAATCCTCCCCAAGACCTCCACTTTCTGGGTTTCTAGTTTTCCTTCCACTTGTTTTTTGAGAGTTTCTGGCTGGATCCATTTTATCCACGCCTTGTCATCATCCATAATTTTTTCCAAATGTCCTTCAATTTTGTCCCTCATCCATGCTGTCTGTTCTATGTACTGTTCTATGTCTGACTCTACGAGTCTTAACACTGTATACAAAACAAACAAAATTATAATAGAAATGAAAAATCACTCGTAGAGCGACAATTGGCAAAACGGAACAAAGTAGAATGGCACTCGGTAGACCATTCTTTTGACCTCAAAAATAATTGGTGGTTGAATTCAGTGACCTGATATGCAAATCATCTTCAAATTTTAAGTTAATCGGATGAAAATTGACAATTATAGAAATTTGGCCTATGTTGACCTTTTGACCTATGTTGACCTAAAAAATAATTAGTGGTTAGTTTCAGTAAGCTGATATGCAAATCCTATTCAAATTTCGAGTCAATCGGATGAAAATTGAGGATTTTAGAAATTTGAAAAAAATTGGTTGACCTTAGGCCAATGTTTATCTCAAAAATAGTTGGTGGTTGAATCCAGTTAACTGATATGAAAATCCCATTCAAATTTCAAGTCAATCGGATGAAAATTGAGGATTTCAGAAATTGGGAAAAAAGTGGTTGACCTTTAGCCTGTTGACCTTTTGACCTCAAAAATATATACGTTTTTTTGGACCATGAACTCTACCATTTGGTGAAGATCGGTTTAAAATTGTGACCTGTAGGCAAGTATAAGTGAGCGGAAACACACACACACACACACACACACACACACACACACACACACACACACACACACACACACACACACACACACACACACACACGATCAACATGTCAATTATTTTATTTTTTTGCCAGGTAACAAGAAGGACCAATCAGAGATTGCAGACCCTCGCCAGGACGTTTGTGTGGTGTTTAATAGCTGCTGTGTTTGTGTGGTTTATTGATGATGTGGATTTATGTTCAATCCAATATGGCTGCTGAATCACGTGACTGATGACGTCATCAATTTAATTCTCCCATATACAATGTTTGTGTAGATTGCGCTCAAGAAATTTCAAACTGATCGGATGAAGCGTTCTACTTTAATGATGACGTCGTAATTAAGGCACCAATGACATCATCATGAATATATGTTGTTATCCATGGGGAGTACTTGACAATGAGCCATTAGTCTAGTAGGAAGACTAGGTCCCCCCTGCACCCCCCGGAGATATACTTCTAATCAGTGTTTCTAGATTGGAAAAAATGTGTAGAAAATGACTAGCTATGGCCCCAAGCTGAAAAAATGTCCCACATACCATTTTTATGCAAATTACTGCTGCCATTATCAAAAAAAACGATTTTTGACATATCTCAGCCAATATTGCAGATAATTGAAAAATGAAGGTGTCTAGACCCATGTTTTGAAGGGCATAGATCATGATAGAACTATTCATAACATGATTACATGTGTCTATGGTATACTAGTATGCTAATTAGTGCTTTATTTACAAAATAATCACAGTTTTACGAAATAATAGACTCATATTAAGGTCCGTCTACACAGACGTTAACACAAAGTTTTATTTTTCTAAATACCCTGTGAAATTCACCGAATGCCCTGTGAAACCTGGGATTCTTCTCCAGCTTTTTCAAGGGCCCGACTTTTCCCTTCCCTTTGAAGGCACTGGTGCAGTCTTCTCCGCTGAACACATAGTACCCCAGGAGAGTGGCACAGTAGTCCTCTCCCAGGGATTCTGCCAGCTCAGAGACGTTGACAAGTTGGCGATGCTTCCCTGACCCTGTATCCAGGTACACCGTCAGCTTGATGTTGTGGGCATGGTGGAGCAGGATCAGGAGGATGTCTGTGTCCGGTGTTCTGACTACAGCGTTCTTGTATCCGATGGTAGCAGCATGATGGAGGTACAGAACCACCCTGGTATCAGTCTCTTCCTGGTTGCTGTAGATCGTGGGGAGTTCACGTACCTCGACCTGAAACACAAAAAGGCACCGCATTTCAATCACCAGTCACTGCCAGTTTCAGTATATCTCCGGGGGGTGCAGGGGGACCTAGTCTTTTTTTGATAATGGCAGCAGTAATTTGCATAAAAATGGTATGTGGGACATTTTTTCAGCTTGGGGCCATAGCTAGTCATTTTCTACACATTTTTTCCAATCTAGAAACACTGATTAGAAGTATATCTCCGGGGGGTGCAGGGGGACCTAGTCTTTTTTTGATAATGGCAGCAGTAATTTGCATAAAAATGGTATGTGGGACATTTTTTCAGCTTGGGGCCATAGCTAGTCATTTTCTACACATTTTTTCCAATCTAGAAACACTGATTAGAAGTATATCTCCGGGGGGTGCAGGGGGACCTAGTCTTTTTTTGATAATGGCAGCAGTAATTTGCATAAAAATGGTATGTGGGACATTTTTTCAGCTTGGGGCCATAGCTAGTCATTTTCTACACATTTTTTCCAATCTAGAAACACTGATTAGAAGTATATCTCCGGGGGGTGCAGGGGGACCTAGTCTTCCTACTAGACTCATGTTTCATTTCTTTTTTCCATGGAGCAGTTTCGGAGATATAGAGGTGCAATGTTTTTCGCTTTTTCCGAGATTGCGCCCGTGACGTATGACGTCATAATGATCATTTTAAAATTATACAATAGGAGGGCCTCCTATGGTGAAAATTTCTTGTCAATCGGACTAACGTGGACTGTGCGGACAAACAAACAGACCCAAATGCAATACCCTCTTCTCTGGCGAGGGTAATAACATGCAAAACTGTTTGGTTCATGTAACATCGTCAGCCACAGAGAGAGAGAGACAGACAGACAGACACAGAGAGAGAGAGACACACAGAGAGAGAGAGACACACAGAGAGAGAGAGAGACACAGAGAGAGAGAGACACAGAGAGAGAGAGACACAGACAGAGAGAGAGACACAGAGAGAGAGAGAGACACAGAGAGAGAGAGAGAGAGAGAGACACAGAGAGAGAGAGAGAGACACAGAGAGAGAGAGAGAGACACAGAGAGAGAGAGACACAGAGAGAGAGAGACACAGAGAGACACAGAGAGAGAGAGACACAGAGAGAGAGAGACACAGAGAGAGAGAGACACAGAGAGAGAGACACAGACAGAGAGACAGCCAAAAGAAACGATATTTACACAAGTTGTGGACGGATTATGATAACTTGGGGGATGAGTCGATCAGGTGACAAGAACGAGCGGATTAGTTTTTGGTTCAGGTTTGGATCCAGATCCAGCTGATCAGTGGGATCCTGGTGGAGGTATGCTCTCTACTGAGTGTCGTCCTAGTTTTCTTTTAATTTGTATGTAGATTTGTTATTGATTTGTCACTCTTTTAAGCTGTCTTTTACTGGTTATTTTAAGTCGTCAAACATGGTATGAAATGCATGTTCTTGCAGACACTTTGTGCCGAATATCACGTTTGGTCATCCTGTGGTGGAATGTCTCCGGAAGCAGCTTGGAGATGATCCATTCTTTGGTGAGGGCAGCCATCGTAGTTTCCATTACGGACTATGGGAATCTTTGCGGTATTTAAAAGATTGCTTGGTAGACAACTTTTATCTCGAGTTTTAGCACCGGATCCTTTGTAACCTCAACGGTGTAAGGCATGTTGAACACAGAATGTGGGCACAGAAATTGTGTTGGTCATCTGCATGTGCCCCCGAACCTGCTTTGTAAAAACCACGTCTGCCTTTCAAAACATCTGCTTTTCTTTGGTGTAAATTTATACGTTTCTTTTGGATAGCCAAGACATGGTCTGAAGAATGGTTTTCATTGATGGTCACGTCTCGCATCATGAAGTCTCTGAGACGTGAAACCAGGCTGTCGAGTTACACTTGTCCATTGAGCAGCTGTCTACCATTTGCTTTCATCTATTCCTTCATCCCTCTTTCCTTCTCTTTGTAGTTGATCACCATTTTTAGCTCGCCTGGAATGAAGTTCAGGGGAGCTATGCGATGGCGCGTTGTCCATCCGTCCATCCATCCGTCAGTCCATCCGTCAGTCAGTCCGTAAACACTTGAAACTTCTTCTCCGTAACCGCTGTTGGGATTGCGACCACATTTGGTACAAATATTTGATGTGTTGTGACTAAAGTTTGTTCACGGCATTAAAAAAAAAGGGGGGTGCAAGCTGGTTTACCGGGGTCAAAGTGGATCCAGGTTTGACCCCCCAAAATAGGTATTTGCTTTCTTCTCAGAAAACCACACATGCAATTTCGATGAAACTTCACCACAACCTTAATCACCCATTATGTACCAATGTTTGATCAAGGCATTAGAAAAATTGGGGTCTTAGGAGGTATATGGGGTGGGAGGGGGGTTGTTGCCCTCCAAAATAGGTATTTTTTTCTTTGTTTGTTTAAAGTCTTATGATTATGTTAGTATGTTTCCGCATGCTGCCCTGTGTTCTAGCAACCATTGAAATTGGTTTAAAATACCCTTAGTCTGTGCAGTATACTGTTTATTCTACCAGGTGAGCGCCAGGGGTATTGCCCCTATGTTTTTTATTTATTCTGCTCTCTTTGCAAGTCTCTCGTCTATCTCTCCTTTGTGTTCCTGTGCGCCCTGCTCTGTCGGATCTCTGTGCCAGACATGCATATGATGGTGGCTGATCCGGAGCGCTGGGTGCAGCCAATGGCCGCGGCGGGTGCAAACCAATACACCTTCCACCTGGAGGCCTGCCCTTGCCCTGGCCCACTCATCAAGACTATAAGAGATGCAGGAATGAAGGTTAGTGTAGTTGCTGAATGGAGTAACAAGCGTGTGAATGTGCTTGTATCGGATTTGGTGCCAGACTGTGGCCTTCACACTTGGTCAGTATGGGTGGACTTGAAAGTGCATTTCATTGTAGTTGAGCAACAGACTCCAACCCTCTCTTTATCTATTGTTCAGTTTCATGAATTTGGCGATAGTACTGGACCATAAACCTGCTTTGTGAAAAGTATGCATGCCTTCCAACACATCTGCTTTTGTTTGGTGTAAATTTACAAGTTTGTTTGGCTAGCGTGCCAGGACGTCGTCACAGAACAAAATATTCCATCAGTCATTGCTTGGAACTGTCCTTGTCCAAAGTTCTGTTAATTGAGGAATCCTTCCGCCCCCCCCCCCCCCCCTCTCCCTTTATAATTTTTGGTAAAATTTGACTTGTCGAAAGTCAATCCCTTTTTGCAAAATTAAAACTCATGTTGTCAATTACTTGACTAAATTAACATATCTTGACCATACGATGTGACTTATGACGTCATAATTATGAATAAAATTTATACAGGCGGAGGCGCTCATTGGTAAAATTCCGTGTCAATCGGATAAACGGCTGCCGAGAAAATGAATTTTAAAAATGCAGACACGTACGCCACACCCGCGCATGCAACCGAATGCCCAACCCTGCTTTTCGCTTCGCGAGCGCAGGGTAACAACACAATTGGGAAAGGAGGATAATCCCACCTTGTTTGCACATCCACTACTGGCAAATTGCAGTTGGAGGAGGAAACTTGATTTGAGAAACATTTGGATCATTTTGATTCGTTCTTCATTTGTGTTGTTGAAATCAGGTGGGACTTGGTATCAAACCAGGCACCGCGGTAGAAGATCTGGCACCTTGGGCGTCTCAGGTGGACATGGCCTTGGTGATGACGGTTGAACCTGGGTTTGGGGGCCAGAGGTTTATGGAAGACATGATGGCCAAGGTGAGGAAACGTCCAGCTATGGTTTTTGTTGAAATGCCAACGTATGCTGTCCATGTGTTGGGACTGCCAAGTGATGGTCGATGATTTCTCCCTGCAGATCCAATGGCTGCGCTCTCAGTTTTCATCGTTGGACATCGAGGTGGACGGGGGTGTCGGCCCAGACACTATCACCAAGTGTGCTGAAGTAAGAGGATTTTTTTTTTTATTCACAGGAGTTTCACTTGCATACCTCGTCTTATGGAGTACTTGCCTTTCTTTGATTGCTCTGATTTCCCAACTTTTAGCAGAATGAGATCCAAGGGATTTGACGTGTAATCGTTTGGTGGGGCTTGTAGCTCTTGTATTCACTATTACTACCCTCATTCACAAGTTGTTCACTATATACTTGCGTATGTTGTGTCTGAACGGAAAAATTTATGCTTTTAATCTCTTAGAGCCTGTTTAAAGGGTGCTAGCAGCAGTTTTATTCCTTTTCATTTCAGTGATTTAAACTTCATGGAAGAACTTGTGCACATATCACATGCAGGACAAAGACATGAGTAGACATCAACTTACTACTGTGTAAATAAAAAGGATGCTTGATTGGCAATGGACAGACATATGGTCCATGGGATTTGAACTTGAAATCCCTGCATGAGCCATTTCAGGTATATGAACGGGCCAAGCTGTGTTGGGGGTAGATAGGGCAAGCAGACCCTTTGGATGATAAAATGATATACCCTTTGGATTTGCTTGGATGATAAAATCCTCCTTTTAATTTTGTTTCCTTTATTAGCAGATAGGGCTGGCAGGATAGCCTCGAGGTACATACACACTGCCTTCGGAGCTGTGTAGCCTGGGTTTGAAGCTTGACCCAGCGAAAAGCTGCCATCCTGGTATTTTGCAGGCATAGAGGGGCATCAATGTGTGCTGTCCCTCGGATGGACAGTTGTCAATCATGGTATAGCTGCTCCTTATAGTAATCGGATTCCCTAATAATTGTGTTAATTTGACACTCAAACCCCTCATTTTCCACTATCCTGATAAAACTAATTAAAATCCAAATCAGAGGAAATATTTTGGCTTTGGAGTTCATACGTCTGATCTATTCGGGAAGCTCTGTCATCACAAATTTTTTTTTTTTTTTAATGCTCTCTTTGGCAAAGGTTAGGGGCTCGTCTTAAATGAAAGGAAACGTACATATATATATATATATATTTTTTTTTTAATACTCTGCTTTGTACTTGTTGGTGCACTTTAATTCTTTCTGGTCCATCCAGGCTGGTGCAAACATGATTGTTTCTGGTAGCGCCATCATGAAGAGTGAGGACCCTCGCTCTGTCATCAAGACGCTGCGTGACGCAGTCACAGAAGCTATACAGAGACGAGCACTGGATCGATGATGGCAGTTGAAATGTGCAGAGCAGCCATGCTACCACCACAGCTGGGAATGATTCTGGAAAACTGGCAAACATATGGTACATGGGATACCATTGCCTGGTGAAGCTGGACCATTGATTTATTGCAAAGCTCCGACATGGAACAAATGTTGATGGGAGAGCATCTCGTGGTTTTACTGCAAAACAAAACTTTTGTTCTCAGACCAAATTAGCATTCCAAACCATTTCTTTTTTAAAGTCCTGCCTGTACCTGGCACGTGAGTAGGTATGCGTGGAAACTAACAGCAGCAAAGCATCATGGATTAAAATGATGGGGTAGTTTGGCAAAAGCACCATGGGTTATATCACTAAAAACAATACATCAGGAAAGGCCGGTGTGTGATTTGACTTCTTAAAGTGGTACAATTGGACTCATCCCTTAATCCTATAGCTTGCAGTTGATCACACAAACCCCCAAAGTTTTTGGTGCTTAGGTAATTAACATGCAGCTTCAAGAGATTGGATTAAGTGATGCAATGCATCATTCGTACATTCGTACTTCCTCATCCCCGACCGCCCCCCCCCCCCCCTTTACAAAATAAATAATTCGAATCATTTATTTTACAGTCCACGTGTGTGGTTCTTTGCAAAAAGTACACAGGCCTACATCAGAAGTGAAGTCTATTTATCTCTGCTTGGCTCTTCATATTGCACAATACAAAGAACCACTTTAAGGAGATTTATTGTTCAATCTACAGGAAAATACTGCTGATACCATGTATATTGAAATTAAGTACAGCAACAGCAATGCCCTAGTACTCCTGTAGGCCGATTCAGGTTTATCCATGCAAGGTGTATTTTGCTTTATTTAACTAAGATAAACTGAAGTAGACGAGAGGTTGGATTTGAATCCACGAAAATGAAGTTTGTTCTTATGATATAAAGGTGTAAGGTTTAGAGAGGGCCTAGTTTACTCGAGAGGGTTGGCAACCCACAAGTGCTGGAAAGATGAAGGGGTGGCTCAAGCTCGAATCGGTGCTCTGCTCTTCCTGTCTACAGGTTTACGGGAAAGGTTTCCACTGAACGTAATGCTGCAAATAATAGGAACAGGTGGATGCTCTCGGTCCGATCCATCATTCAACACAGTTCGTACTCAAGTTCTGAAAGATTCCAAATGTTGAGACCTCAAACTTTTTCTGAAGCCAATCACGTGACCAACCGCATATGTTTTTGTGGCATTTGGAAAGAAAATAAATGTGAGGTTTGATAAACTACAAAAATGAATGACAAAACAGACAAAGCAAAAAAGAAGAGCAGAATTCCAGCATTGTTCAAATGTTACAGGAAATGTTATAAATAGGTGTTTTGGGGCAACAATTTAACAGTGCAATTTCTAAATATACTGAAAAAAATAAGGTTTCTTATACAGCATGTCTATTTACAAACCAGCTCTGGCGAGGTGTTTGCGGAGGTATTGTATCATGGGCCATAGGTGACAGCAATTACAGCAAAAGCCTGCAAGCTTTACCGCAGGAGAGGCCATGTGACAAATTCACGATCGTTGATGCAATTTCACAAGTCATTGCGGTGTACACCTGGTATCGGCAAACCTGAGTATGGAGAAGACGTGTACATGGCTGCAAAACAAATCTGGTCACGAACGATGCTTGCGGATTCAATTTTTTTTAAATTAGGAAAAGGAAAAACAGGTGGGGGGTTTAGAAGGATGAGGGATTACATATTTCCTACAATACACTTCAAAACAGTGTTTGGGCTACTCTTTACATTAAAACTGCTAAAATAAAGTTCAACCGCAAGGAACAATAAGAGAAGCTTCTTCTTCTTTAATATAAAAATAATAAGCCAAATTGTGCTAAGTCTTGCATTGAAATTTGTGGTCGATACGTGAGTCGCTTCGATCTAACGTGCTACCAGCGGCCGTGGTCCCTTCAACAAAGGTCCGACTACGCACCACAATCAAAACTAAAGTCGTATTCTTACCCTGTTAACCATAATACAGCATTTTCCAGGCCTAATAAACGAGCACATCTTTCTGTTGGTCTCGTAACCGGGTCACGCTACAAAAGACTACAACACTACCAAATTTACGTTTTAGGTCAATTTATTACATCGTGACAATAACGAAGTTACGCCGTGGGTAATGTCATTTTCGAAGGTGTTAAAATACCCCCGCAATAATCAGCAGGAGAAAAATAGAATTTGGCGCTCTAGATAATGGCAAACCACCTACGGAGGAAAGAGGGAGCGACCATGGCCCTCTGAGCACCTGCAATGTCTAATGTCAATGTAAAATTTACCCTGCGTGTCTATTCACAATCGTGTTTATATCCGTTCATCCACAGCCATAAAAAGTGTTCGTCCTGTTACAACTGCTTGCAGATGTTCTGCTCTAAAAACATTAACCCGTGCAAAAAATAACAAAAGCAAAAAAGAGTGAGGAAAACACAATATGAAACAATAATGGGATAACGATTAAGTGTTAGGAATTGATGGTGGGTACCTGAAACCCTTAAGTATTCTAAATTTGGCTTTCATGTTCGATATAACACAATCATGATGGAGAAGGGGGGTTAGGGGAAAGTTGAAATCCCCAAAACGACAACCTTTTACATTTACTTTTGTCTACCTACAAGGCCTACATCAGCAGATTGATGGAGCTGCTCTCCCCTCTGAGCTGGTGCCCCTGCCTCTCTCGTTGCTCAGCTTGATGCGGTGGAAACCAAGGCCTTAAAGACCTCCCACAATAAAGCTGTCCATGGGCCTATCACTTTCACACCGCAGACAGGTCTGTGGTCTCTCTGTCTTCTACCGCCTCGTTTTCGGTCTTACACCTTACATGCTCTTTCCATGCTCTATCCCTTTCCCACTCCTCCTGCCAAGGTTTCTGTTGGGCACATGTGGTCTGTCAGGAACTCCCTTCTGGTGAAACTCCTAAAATGCAGACTCAATCACGACTTACCTCCACTCATTCGGTCCTTTATTGTTTTATTCTTGCCTGTGGAACCAACTTCCTCAGGCTCTTTAATCTCGTTCTTCACTCTAGGACTTCAAGACGGCAATCTCTGGTCATCCCCGATGCACAACCATAATCTTTTCTACCCCCATTAACCCTCACCAAGCCCACCTCTTCCAGTCTTTCCTTCCACTTCTGTGATTGAGAGCTTGTGGCTGCACCCATCTAGTTCACTACCAGAAACTTCACCTTACCCTCAACTCTTCCCTATCCCTTATTTCTCCAAGTCTCCCTCTATTTAGTCCATCAACCCTGCTGTTGGTGTATCCCCACCTGGTTTTCTACTATTCTTTTCATTCTGTTACGTCCTTCTAATTCCTTCATGATCTTCGGCACTGCATACAAAAATACCAACTTGAAATGGAAACGATAGACATGCACGTGTACGGAAGTGTTAAACAGTATGTAGGAACAGTAACGAAAAAGGGAATAGTCCCTCAGAAGATGCAAAACACTTTCTCCATTCATCTACACCATTCGAGCAAAACTTGTTACAATTCAGGTACCCAACATGAACTCCACACAAGTACATATTGTTACGTTGTGTTGCAAGTCCTTACAAGTTGCTATTTCAGAATGGACAACGGTAGATTCATAACTCGAGTTTTCAATCGTATGGAATAGGTAGCGATGCCTACCGAGCCGGAGAGAAATCGATCCGAGCCAAATTGATGTTAGTTAGAGCCATAAGCCAAATTAGAGCCATAAGCACACGGGTTGCATTTAGATGACGAGCAACGGGTGGGTCGAGTAATGTTTGATCTTGCACTTCCAAAGTAATCCTGCCGACTGGTAAACAACTTGTGCATCAGAAACCGCAACGCATGGGCTTATAAAGTTTCATGGTTGCAAAGAAGACTAAATGTTTCCTGAAATAAAGGCCGTTTTCGTGACGGTTCAAGAAGAGCTAATACTGCGAAGGAATATGAAATTAAATCATCCAAATTGGTCATAATTCAGACACTATACATTGGTCTACAGACTCAGAGCAAGCGTAAAAACAAGCCAGATGCCAGTCTGTCCCGATGGTGTCCCAGGGTTGATCCTGGTGCTTGAGCCTCCGGCGACTGCATTCGGCGCGAATGTCTTCACGAACAGCTCCCACCAGAAAAAAAAATCATTGGAATCGTTTCTGGGTGACCAATGACCATAAGGATGGTCGCTGGCTCTCGGAGGCATTCACACTGCACACGCGTACATACACACACACACACACTTGGCACCACAAGCGCTTGTACATTGCACGTGCCAAAAACTCTTAAATACCACGTCTATCAACTTGATACGAGAATCAACTTGCCTGAAGTGCTATGGGTCGTGTGCATGTTGCAAAACTGCCGCGGATCGTTTGCGCAGCCCCTTGCACTCGTTCTGAAGCTTTTGCCGAATGTAAGACTTCACCTGGCTCGTAGTCTCCGTTGGGAAGAAATGTAGGACCATGTCTGCAAGAACACACAGCAGCTTGTGAGGTGATCAATCTATGGCGTTTTATCAGCAGGCAAGGTAGTCAAACCGCTATGGCAGCACTGATTTACGTGTCTTTATCCACAAGTTATCGGAATAGAAACCGGAATCAAAAACAAAACACACCCCATCTTCACACATCATTGTTTAAGCAATAGTTATAAACACTACAGTATCTTGCTTTTCTTTTGAGAGCCCATCTGTGAATATGGAGATGAATGAAGTTTGTCTACCTCTCAGTCTTCAGCGCAAGATTTGTCCTTGAACTTCTAAGTTATATGTCTTCATTCTATGTTTATCACAGCGTTTCTTGTTCTTTGGCCTTCAAGATCTTACAGAGTTTTTCGTCTGCCATAGCAGCTACTCCAGTGTGCAGGAAGGGTGTCGGAGTGAACTCCATTCAATGTACAATGTGCACTGATTGGGTTCATCAAAAATGTAGTGGTCTGAGAGGGTCATTAACCAGTGTGGCAGCTACATTCAAATGTAAGGTGTGCATAGAGGGAGCTGCAGATGGAGGAAATGTTGAGTTGGATCTTGGAGATGGCATGAAACTGGAAGGTGTGAAAACATTTTGCTAACTAGGAGACATGCTGAATGGAGAAGGTGGATCAGACTCGGCAGCGATTGCTAGAGTAAGATGTACATGGAAGAAGTTTGGGGAACTGAGTGGCGTGCTGACGAGGAGGGGAGTGTCATTGAAGCTGAAGGTAAAGGTGTATGCTGCATGTGTGAGAAGCGTTATGATTTATGGGAGCGAGACATGGGTAATGAACGTAGAGCAGCAACGAAGGGTGGAAATGCGAATGGTTCGGTGGATGTGCGGAGTATCGTTGAGAGAGAGGAAGACAAATGATGAATTGCCAAAGATTATGGGAATATAGCCTGTGATGGATGCTGTGAAGAGAAACAGGTCGAGATGGTTTGGTCATGTGTTGAGGAAGGATGAAAGTGACTGGTTGAGAAGAGTGATGGAAATGAATGTAGAAGACAGTGGAGGACGGGGAAGACCGAGAAAGACTTGGCTAAAGATGGTGGAAGAAGAAATGCGGGCAAGGGGGTTAACAAGGGGAGATGCAGAAAATAGGGCAAAATGGAGAAGACTGTCATGGGGATCGCAAGGCTAACCCCCGCTCTTGCAGGGAAAATGGCCTTAAAATGCCTGTTGTGTTGTATAGCAGCTACTCCATGCTATCATCACCAATCCCCAATTTTCACAACTTATTGTATCCTGGTGTTGGCTTTGGGGTTAAGGTGGCTGGCTTAAGATCTTAGTGCCTTGAGTTTGAGCCCCTGTCGTGCCGTTGAAATAATGCCAGGTGGGTTGATTCAGCCT
>NC_136270.1:120132215-120159715 GCF_964187855.1 Myxine glutinosa | reverse complement strand
CCCATGCATCGACACCAACAGGGGTAGTTTTTAGAGGGACAGGGGAGGCACGAGAGTCCCTTGGGGGTAATGTACTGTGGGGGCCCGGCCGGTTCGGCCCCGCGCTGACCCCGCAAGGGGCGACACAAGGGGTCCGGCAGGCGGGCAACGACTCGCATACGAGGTGGTCCCACAAGGTCCCACTCGCGCCGTATGACGGCAAGAATGATCTACGCGCGTACCTGGCGCAGTTTGACTGTGTGTGTAAGGGCAACGGTTGGGGTGAGGACGAAGGTGGAGTACACCTGGTGGCCGCATTGCGCGGCGCGGCGGCGGAGGTGCTGACGGCATTACCACCGGGTGCTCTCACCCTGCCAGCCCTCCGCGACGCCCTAATTAATCGATTCGGCATTGAACAGCAGAGCGAGCTTGTTAAAGCTCAGCTCGCGCTGCGAAAACGCAAGCCCCAGGAAGCCATCGGGGAACTTGCCCACGACATTCGCCGCGCAGTGGGGATCGCACATGCTAGCATGGCAGCAGATTCCCGGGAAAGCCTGGCGCTGGACCATTTTATCCAGGCCCTCCCGGATATTGAGCTCCGGCAACAGCTCGCCATGTGGCGCCCGCAGACTCTGAGCCAGGCGGCTGACGCTGCGGCCCGTTGGGAAGCAGCGAGGCCCCTGGCCTGGGGGAGCGAGCGTCACGCAATGGCGGTCCGCCAGGTGGGACCCCCGATGGAGGGCGGACCCCTTAGGGGGCCCGCCCCCGACGTGAGTCCTGACCTGGCGGGCATGGTCCGGAGGCTGGTGGACCAGCGCCTGGCGGGACCTGGACCATGGCAGGCGGCCCCGGAGGTGGCCCGCGGTGGACCACGAGCGGGTAATCCAATTCGGACCTTCAGGGGGGGGAATTTGGAATTCCGGAGACAAGCACCTTATCAGGTGAGGTGCTATACTTGCAACCGTCTGGGTCACCTGGCGCGGCACTGTCGAGCCACGCGCCGGGATGATCCCCGACGGTTGAGGTCCTTAACTCCGCCCAGGGGGGAGCGGGTTAGCCGACCCCAGACACCCCCCCGCCAGACCCCGGGAAACTAGAAGGTGTCGGGCACGTAGGGCGGTGTTCGGCAGAAGAGGATGGAGGAGAGCCCTCATTGACGCGACAGGTCATTTATTGTGGCCAAATTGGAACCGGTAGCCTGACAATCAGATGCAAAATTGCCGGCGTGGGGGTAGACGCCGTAGTGGACACAGGAGCTAGCGCCACAATCATCAGCCCTGTGGTCCTTGATTCGAGCGCAGGTGGCTGGGATAAGATCCAGCGCCTGCAAAATTATAGTTTGCAACTTGCTACCGGGGTAACGGCCCCGATCATAGGGCGTGGTTCTGTGATCCTCAAGTTAGGGTCGGTAAGGAGGGAGATAGATGTTTGGGTGGCGGAGGTGTGAGACCCATGTTTAATAGGGTTGGATTTGTTGACTGCCAGCGGTTGTAAAATCGACTTGTGCCGGGGGATCCTGCAGGTGGGAGTAGAAGAGCTGCCGTTAGGGGGAGTGAGCACGGCCGAGAGAGCGGAGCTGGAGGCTTCCGAGGCCGTGACCATTCCCCCAAGGGCCGAGGCGATAGTGCCGGCCCGGTGGGCAGCTCCGCCCAACATGGCAGGAGTCCTGCGGCCTGGTCGAACCGGTGGCAGCGCAGTCCATACCGGGTTTAATCGTGGGCCGCACCCTTGTAAAAACGGACGGACCGGTAGTGGCCGTCCGAGTAATAAATATAAGTACAGAACCACGCACTATAGTAAGGGGCACGAGGGTAGCTGGCTGCACCCCAGTTGAGGAAGTCGCGACAGTGAGGGGCGAGAACGTCCAGCCGAGCCGGCCCCGGGGGGAGCCTTCAATAAGAAGTAGGAATTGGCCCGATCCCATTTGCGAGATGGTAAATCGTAGTAGCGTAGAGTTGGGAGGTACCCAGAGGGAGGCCTTACACAAACTGGTTGGGTCCCATTTGGACCTCTTCTCCCTGTCCACCGAGGATATTGGACGTACGGGCCTGGTGAAACATCAGATCCACACCGGTGAGGCCCGGCCTATTCGTCAGGCCGCCCGACGGCTCCCTTGGAGCAAGAGGGCGGAAGCTGACGAGCAGGTTGAAAAAATGCTCGACGCAGGCGTGATCGAGCCCTCGGGAAGTCCTTGGATGTCACCTGTTGTGCTGGTCAAAAAGAAGGATGGGACCACGCGGTTCTGCGTGGACTATCGCCAGCTAAACAACGTGACACTCAAGGACTCATATCCCCTGCCAAGGATTGATGACACCCTCGATGCCGTTGCGGGCTCAAATTGGTTCTCAACTTTGGACCTCAAGAGTGGGTATTGGCAGGTGGAGATGGATAGGGCAGGGAAGGAGAAAACGGCATTTTCCACAGGTAAGGGACTGTATCAGTTTACTGTGATGCCGTTTGGTTTGTGTAACGCCCCCGCCACCTTTGAAAGATTGATGGAACATGTACTAGGCGGCATGCCATGGCAATCATGCCTGGTGTACCTGGATGACGTCCTAGTACATGCCAAAACGTTCCCCCAGGCAGTAGCTAATTTGGACCAGGTGTTCGGGTGCCTCAGACAGGCAGGGTTGAAGCTGAACCCGAGTAAGTGCACTTTGTTTGCAAGAGAGGTGGCCTATCTAGGTCACGTGATCGGCCGCGAGGGGGTAAAAACGGACCCAGACAAAATTAAAGCGGTAGAGGAGTGGCCCGCACCACGTACCATCAAGGAGGTGCGGGGATTTTTGGGACTCTGCTCCTACTACCGGCGCTTTGTGGCGAAATTTGCGGAGTTGGCCCGTCCCCTCCACCGGCTTACGGAGAAGGGGACGCGATTTAATTGGACACGGGAGTGCCACGAGGCCTTCCAAAAATTGAAGGGGTGTCTAACATCCGCACCCCTTCTAGCTTACCCCACTAGCAACGGGGCATTTACCCTGGACACGGATGCGAGCCAGGAAGGATTGGGCGCAGTTTTGTCTCAGACACAGGAGGGCGTGGAGAGAGTGATTGGTTACTATAGTCGGGCCTTAAGTAGGCCCGAGCGAAATTATTGTGTCACTCGCAAAGAGTTATTGGCTATGCTGGCTGCCATGAACCATTTCCACCCGTACCTGTACGGGCGGAAATTTTTGGTTAGAACTGACCATTCCTCCTTGCAATGGCTCCTTCGGTTCAAGGAACCGGAGGGCCAAATTGCAAGGTGGTTGGAAAAGTTGCAGCAGTACGATTTTGATGTGGCCCATAGGGCCGGGAAGGCCCATGGTAATGCGGACGCACTCTCTCGGCGTCCTTGTCTGGGGGAAAACTGTAAATTTTGTGCGAGACACGAGGAGAGGGAGCAATTGGGCGATTCCGCCCCGATTCTCGTCGTCCGGGCAACCCGGGTGAGAGGGCCAATTTTGCCACTAACCGCAGATGAGGAATTCGGAACTTTGGCTTGGAGCGCGGCCCAGCGGGAGGACCCCGTACTGGGGCCGGTGCACGAATGGGTGAGAGTGGGGCAAAGACCTAATGGGGAAGAGGTCACCCCCCTCGGGGCACAGACCAAGGCATATTGGGCTCAGTGGAAAACCCTGGAATTGAAGGATAACATCTTGTATCGCAAGTGGGTGGAGGTTCCCTCTGATAGAACTTCCTGGCTGGTGGTAGTCCCAAATAAATTTAAGACCGATATATTGCAACAGGTGCATGGTACCCGCCCCGGCGGCCATTTGGGCAGGACAAAGACGACATCGCAGGTACGCCGGAGGTTTTATTGGGTGAATATGGGGCGCGACATACAGGACTGGTGTCGGAGATGCGACGCCTGTACTGCCAAAAAGGGACCAGCATGGAGGATGAGGGCCCCCCTTTAATTACACCAGGTGGGGGCCCCCCGAGAGCGGGTGGCCATGGATATCCTAGGCCCACTACCCCGCACCCGCCTAGGTAATAAGTACATCCTCGTTGTGATGGACTACTTCACCAAGTGGCCGGAGGCCTACGCCCTCCCCAACCAAGAAGCAGGGGTGGTAGCGCAGGCCTTCGTGGAAGGATTTGTGTGCCGGCATGGGATTCCACAGGAGTTGCACACCGACCAGGGACGAAATTTTGAGAGCAAATTGCTAAAAGATGTGTGCAGTCTCCTGTCAATTCGGAAAGCAAGAACAACGCCTTTAAGACCTCAATCTGACGGGATGGTGGAGAGATTCAACCGAAATCTAATCCAACAACTGGCACTGTTCACCGCCACCCGTCAGGATGACTGGGACGAACATCTCCCTTATTTGCTCATGGCCTACCGAACCAGCCAGCACGGGGCCACCGCATGCAGTCCAGCGTTGCTTATGTATGGGCGGGAGTTACGGGCTCCCGCCGACTTGCTATGCGGTCGGTCCCGTGCCAGACACAGTGGTTAACCCGCCGAGGGAGGGGTACGCACGTCACCTAGAGGAAGGCATGGAGCTAGTCCATGCCTTCGCCCGCCGCCAACTCCATCTGGCGGGGGAAAAGATGAAGCGCAGGTACGACCACTGGAGCCAGGGGAGTCAGTACACTCCGGGGATGAAGATTTGGTTCTTCAATCCCCGGAGGAGGAAGGGTAGGTGCCCGAAACTCACCTCTCCCTGGCAAGGCCCGGGGGTCGTCCTGTCGCAAGTCTGTGACGTGGTAGTAAAAATCAAAATGGGGCCACGAGCCCTCCCTCGGATCGTCCACGCCGACCGAATAAGGCCTTACACCGGCGAGCAGGCGCCCCCGTGGATTGCCTCGGCTTTAGATGCCGAGGCGGGACCCAGTACCTCTGAATAAGGGGGGCTTATTAGTGCCAGAGGACTGGGGGATTGATGAGCGATGTGCCCGGTGGGTAAGGGTGGCATCCCTGCCACCCTTCCCATGCGGGGGGCAAATGCGCTATAGCTTATGGGGTTGATGGCAGTGAAAACTAGCCCGGGTGGGTTAGGATATTGTGTGTAGGGATCTAGCGAAGATGACATTAGGTAACGTTAAGATTACTTAGTGACTGATACCTGTAGTGGGGACGCAGGTAGATTAGCGTGGATGATAATGACGTGGGAGCGCAATAGTTTAAAGGGACGACTGGGAAGCGCAAGTTTCAGAGGGGAGTAGTTAGATGAGATGATGCTGTGTGAGAACTGGACAGGTATGTGGAGCAGTGTGTGAGTAGTGAGTGTTGTGGATCAGCGCGAATGCGCTTTGGGGAGAGAAGGGTGCAGGTGGCACCAGGTGTGAGAGCACAGGTGTGCAAGTACAGGTGTGTGGAATACATGGAGTATTGGAATGAGTGGTGTGGAGAGAGTTGGAGTAAGTGGTACGGAGTGGTGTGCATGGTGCGAAGGTGTGGATGGGGGAAGAGTGGACCCCTTTTCACGAGTACCCGGGGAGGGTAGTTTAAAGAATAGTTAGAAGGTATAGGTAAATTGTGGTTGGATATTGGCATTTGTGGTGCGGTTGCAGAATGGTATTGTGGATGGGTGCATTAGTGTTGTGGAAATGGCTGGGCGTGTAGCCTGTTAGTGTGTGTAGTTGGTTTGGGCACTCCACCACTGTGAGGATGTCGGCCAGGTGAGGCCGCAGGTGGGCTCTGGGAGCCGTTAGTGTCAGTGGGTGCCTGAGGATCCCGGGTGTGGATCGGGCAGCCCGTGCCAGAGAGGGCACTGAGGGGGTGAGAGTGCGAGAGGGCCTTCCCCAGTTAGTTAGGTTAGGATGAGGAGCAGGTAAGCTCGGGTGGCAACTACAGTGGTGGAGGTGTGCAGGTGGGTAGACCTGCTGGGAGAGCTACACGTCACAGCCCAGAAATTGTGCGAGGGCACCGGGAGATGAATCGGGGGAGTGAGACCCCAAATTGAGAGGCACCACAGTTTGGTCAATGGGAATTGGTTTTTAGAACCCATAGTGTAAGTTGGCCAATGGATTGGCAGGGAAAGACCCCGGGTAATGTAAAGTTGTTAAAGTCATTTAGGAAATAGTTAGGATTGATGAACCTGTCGCACCATACGCAGCCACTTACCTGAGGTGAGGATGATGACTCCACACCTGCGTTTTCTTTGTTTTGTGTTGCAGGAAAGGAGAATTGCTGTTTGGATTTGTGAGACGCATCACGACGTGGATGAGACATTGGGGTGATTCCATCTCTCCCTCCTTAGGAGGGACTGATGATGAATTGGTGATGGCAAATTTTGATGTTGAGTTGGAGATGGCAAATTTTGATGAGAGTTGGAAATGGCAAATTTGATTGGTTAGGAGGGAGAGAAGACGAATTTGGTTTATGGGAGGAACGGGGAAGACAGTAGGGACGGTTGTTGATGTGTAAAGTAGATGTTTATGGGTAGTGTTGTGTTTTGTGGATACAGTAAGGGGTAAGGGAGGGGCAATGTAGGTTACCTGGTGGGGGGGGGGGGCGTACGGTAGGAACGTACCTGTCTCACCTGGTTCCCATGTGCCCCCAGTGTGCATTACCTTGTATTGCATGCACTTTTGCGCCCTTACCACCTTGCTCACTTGTTTTATTTTGTCTCCCACCTCCGAGGATCTGGCTTTGGGGCAGAGAGAGAGGAGAGAGAGGTGCTGGCTCTGCAGTTGTGGGCCTGTACTTTCGCTGCTTGCTGCCTGGATCGATACACCATATGGACCGCAATTTTTGTGGCCGCCGACCATGGACCGCAGTTCTTTTGCGGGCAAGCACCACCCGTTGATGGACCTCTGGGTCAACGTGGCACCTATGCCATACAGGTGAACCACTTATAGTTGGCCCCCCTGACGGCCACAATTTAGAAATGGACGCGGTTGGCGCCTTTCTTTATTTTTAAAGAAGCCAGAAGGCCAAGTGCACTCCATGAAGGCAAGACCAGCGGCAGAACATCGGCCGGCTGCGACACCACCGGTGATTATTGAACACTTTATTGGTGCACCGGATGGTGCTGACTGTGTGTATGGGGTGGTGCTTTTGGTGCTTGGATGGGGTGCTCTGCACAGTATTAAAGGCCGTAGGGCCACAGGGCACTCGTGGGTTGGTGTATCGATGCTGGCATGCGTGCTCTCTCTCTATGCATAACATCTGCATGTGTTCCTCAAAGAACAGGTCCTGGATCGTAGTGTAAATATCAGTGTAGTCTTGTATAAATGATGCTCCCTACCGGCTGTATGTTTAGTTTGAGGATTCTTTCCGCGATTCGGTTATCCTGTGGGTGTGTTTCTGTGAGGAGAAGGGTGCAACGTCGCAGGGGGACATATTTACTCATTTGTGAACATCTGTAAAACTGTCGCACTCAGGGTTGAGTTAATAGTAGAGGGAACTACATCTGAGTGCCACACTAAAGTAAGTAAAAATTTATCGGGTCGGGACGCCCCGAGGTAGAGAAGGGTGCAATGTTGCGGATATGAGATTGGCCTCCATCCATATCCGCTTGTAAATATTCCCCTATTTCCCCAATACTTCCCAACTATCCCCAATCCCCCATTCCCTAGTCCCATTTTCTGTAAACAACACTCTGTAGACCCGACCTCCCCCTATTTCCCCCATTAAATGTCGCATCCAGGTCCACCGCATCTCACGTAGACAACTATAGGACATCTTGCTAGTTATTCTTAGTCTATGTCAGTTAAGGACTCGTTTCCATTAATTCTGACTCTTCGTTGCACCAGAATGTGATTGTATGGCACCGTTAGGAAGTTTAGGACCTCCCAATACCTCCCCGCAGCTTTTCCTCACGGTTCAGCAACAACAACAACAACGGCGGCGGCGCGGGGAGTGCGCGTCCTCACTCCGGCTTGGTTAGCCGCCATCGAACATGTGCTCGACGGGGTTACCACGTAGGGGCTCGCTGTCAGCTCCTCGTCAAGGGCGGAGCCCAGTAACCCCCCGCACCCAATAGAAGCGGCGGACCGATCCCATCTGGGGCGGGGCCAACGAGCCGAGGGCGTGTGACTCCCCGCTGAGCATGCGCAGGAAGAGGGAGGTGACGTCAGATGCGCCCTCAGCTTGGAGAGAGAAGGACGCCACCTCCGAGCGCTGCAATACCTCCCCGCATCTCTGGACTGGACCGTGCTTGATTCTGCCCCTGAGCCAAGGTGCACCTTGTGCTATCGACTGCCTGTCCTTCCCTGCCATCACTCCCTGTGTAAGTCAATCTTGTTCCGTTTGTCTGTGGTCTGTCTGGGATAGATAAGATTGTGTCTAAGTGCCTATCTCTTCTGTGCTTTACCTCTTACCTTGTAATCTACCCCTTTTCTGCACCACCAATTATATCCTCCTCCGGAGGTCTTGAGAACTGCACCCCTTGTGTCGTTTCATTTATCCCAGCCGTTGTGTCCTTTCCTTCATTGATTTAGCATAGCGCGATTTGGTCAACGTCGGGTGGAATCGGGTAAACTGTGCGAACACGGCGGCCATTCCGCTCGGCCCATCATAACATCTTAATCCGCGTGTCCGTAACAATATGTATATATATATATATATATATATATATATATATATAAACACACACACACACACACACACACACACACACACACACACACACACACACACACACACACACACACACACACACACACACACACACACACACACACACACACACACACACTTGGCATTTAATATGGAATATTTTTTTTTGTGGGGGTGAACTTACTTTTCAAGTTGACTTAGAACCAAAAGTTCATTGGAATTATGTTGAAATTATTCTAGATTTTGTTAATGTGACCTTTAAAAGAAACAAAAACCACATTTGACATTTCGAAGCAAATAAATTTATCCTTGAAAGTGATGTAAACTGATATGGAACTCCATTCACGGACAGTACTGTGTTAAACTTCTGTACGTTTTCCAGAAGTATCTCTTTATTTTGCACATTAACCAAATTTTTTTTTAACAAAAACAAAAGTTAAATTACGACTGGGATTACGGACAGTAAAATTACAGTTCAGTACTTCGTGTAACCCCCACGAGCATTCAGGAGAGCACGTACACGTTGAGGAATGCTGTTCAGGAGATTTGCCAAGGTTTGGACAGGAATTGCTTGCCATGCAGTGACAATAGTCTGCTGCAATTCAAGCACAGAGGTAGGCTGCTGGTCCAAGTTGTCGATTTGACGCGTTAATTCTGCCCACAAGTTCTCTATCGGATTCATATCCGGGGACATGGCAGGCCACTCCATATGCTCTGCACCACGGTCAGCAAGAAAGTGTTGGATCATGCGAGCATGATGAGGCCGTGCATTGTCATTTTGGAAGACAAAGTTTCCTCGAAAGGCTGCACGAGCAAATGGAAGCAATGTTTCTTCCAGAATGGCCCTGTACTTGAACGGGTTCAGGTTTCCATTCAGAACAACCAGGTCAGTTTTTCCCCCTGCATGAAAAGCAGCCCAAACGGTCACCCCACCACCTCCAGCTTGGACTCTTGGCACTATACAATCTTCGTTGTAGGCTTCATGCACTTGTCTGCGCACTCGGACATGGCCATCTTGACAATAGACCAGAAATCAAGACTCGTCACTGAAGATCACGTGATTCCAGTGTCCTGGCTGCCATTGACGGTGCTCTTTGGCCCACTGCAATCGGCGCTGGCGGTGTTGTCTTGTCAGGCGTGGCTTTCTCAGGGACGCCTGGCACGATAGCCTGCTTGAACCAGTCATTGGTTGACTAGCCTTCTGGATACAGGCACATTTGTCAGTTGCTGCCACTGAGCCCTAAGCCGATTAGCTGACTTGGTACGGCCATTGCGGACTCACCGGTGCAGCTGGCGATCATCCCTCTGTGTGGTTCTGCGGGGACGTCCTGGCCTCGATATTGGAGTAGGGACACTCCTCTGAGCATTTCGTTTCGGGATCTTTGACACCTGACCTTGAGTGATGCCATACTGCCGAGCAATAGCATGCTGTTTCATGCCGGAATTTCGTAAAGCCACCACTCCATGACAAACAGCATTGTCGAGTTGACGGACCATCTCCAGAGGAAGTGGCAATAACTTTTGTAGACGTGCAGCAGTTGTTTTCCACGAATACAGAACGCAACAACCCTTATATACCCGATTGTGAAGCCAATCGTCAAATGTACCTGTCCGTACATTTTGTCACGCCACCTGTGATATAATCCTGTTATTGACTTCTTGCTGCGACAGACAATCAGTGACATGGTTCTTTTAACAAAGAAATCACCGAAGCATAAAAGAAACTCACCAGATTGATATACTGAGTTCAGAAAGGAACCCAAGTCAAGAAAAAATATATATTCCATATTAAATGCCAAGTCTGTATGTGTTGTGTGTGTGTGTGTGTGTGTGTGTGTGTGTGTGTGTGTGTGTGTGTATATATATATATATATATATATATATATATATATATATATATATATATATATATATATATATATATATATATATATATATATACACACATACACACACACACACACACACACACACACACACACACACACACACACACACACACACACACACACACACACACACACTCCTACCGTGCAGTCATTGACTTACTGTAAATGTTTTCTACCAACTTCATCATTATCCTGTGTGTGTAGTGCAAAGCCGGGTTACTGTTTCATCCCCTCCTTTTTCTGGCGATTGTGTCTAAATGTGGCCCCACTGTCCCCTCCCTGTCAGTGTATTGCCTTTTTGGCCTATGACACATCATTCTTCCATGAACTCTCTCCCATGTAAAAAAAAAAAAAAAAAACCCAAAAGAACAGGCAAAGACAAATGGAAAACATTGTACATTATTATACATTATTCAGGACATGAACCACCACATTGTAAAGCTTATCGAAAACGGAAGGACACCTTCACGAGAAGGACCTCAGACATACATTTCATGGCCTGTTTGGATGACAAATTGTGTCAAAATTTACACCAAGTTGGAAACCAGACATCGTTTTTCTTGCAAATTTCTTTTTTTTTCTTTTTTTTTTTACATATTAGTAACTTAAACTCAATGCAAATGCTCCCACATCCTCATTCTCACAGCATTCCACTGCATCGTTCCCAAAGTCAAACCCACCGATGATGCCTTTTAGATGTTTGGGTGGCAAGGCAGGTTTCGCACTGTGTGGATGACGACTGAATGCAGCACCGGTGACTGAGTGTGAGGCCATAAATTCCCTTGTATATAAGCCTGACAGCAGCCGGTTTGTCATCTTCTGAGGGCTCTCGCTGGCCCAACACTGCCGGAGAACTTCTTCTGGCAAACACTGCACATGTGCACGGAACACTGCACCATGAGCACATAACACAAAACAATGATGGCATGTGCACAAACACACACGACAAAAGAATTCATTTCTGTGGATAAAACGTACCATAACACACACACACACATGATGCACAAAACACACCACAAAGCACCACACGTGCACAAAGGAATGCTCAAACAAGAAGACGTCTTGCAGAGCACGATACGTGCAAAATCCACCCCTCCCCCCCTCCCCCCCCCCCCCCCCCCGCTCCCCATGTGAAAGAGGTTGCCAATGATCCAGCAAATTGTCCATTTCATCAAGATTAAAATTGATGATCTTGATCAAAGGTCGGGTCAATAGGATGAAAAGTGATGATTTTTCAGATGTACAGAACCACCTTTAGAGGCCATTTTTCCCTGCGGAGCAGGGGTCGGCCTTTTTTGGGCACCTTGGTCCCCATTTTTAAGCAATGTTTTACAGCCGGATGCCCTTCCTGTTGCCATTTTTCAGATGAAAATGGATTTTATTAAGTTTGACCTTGAGTTGACCTTTGACCTTTTGACCTCAAAAATAGTTTGTTTCCCAATTCAGTGAGGCACCATACAAATGCTGTTAAATTTTCAAATCAATCGGATGAAAATTGATGATTTTGGAAGTTTGACCTTGAGTTGACCTTTGACCTTTTGACCTCAAAAAATAGTTGGTTTCCCTATTTAGTGACTCAATGTGCAAATGCTGTTCAATTTTCAAGTCAATTGGATGAAAAATGGCGATTTTAGAAATTTGACCTCCAGATGACCTTTGACATCAAAATCAATCGGCTTCTCAATGGTGACGACCTCTACAATTTGATGAAGTTTCATGACGATCGGTTTAGAATTGTGACCTGTAAGCGAGTGACAGACAGAGCAACAAACTCAACTGACCAATATATTTGAAAAAAATTCGATTTTACAAGTAATAATGTTCAAGCACCACAAGTAGGAGGATCTCATCTATCTATAATTCCAGTAATCTCTGTGTGTCTGTGTGTGTGTCTGTGTGTTTGTCTGTGACCGCTGTTTCGCGACAACTACCGGTCCGATATACTTGCAACTTGCCAGGTATATTGCTGGGGACCCGAGGATGTGCCTTTTCAAGGTTTCATATTAATCGGACAAGTAGTTACCGAGCTATGTCCAAAAAACGATTCAACCAATCAGAGAGCAGCGAGCTATCACGTGTGCCGAACGTGGCGAACAGACTCTGCCTCGGACGGCACATTTGAGAGCGTATTCATTTATTTCACGTTGGCAAACTATGTTGCCGCTATGTTGGCGTTAAACGATGTTTTAAAACTAATTAAAACTAATTTGCGATTCTTTCGCTTTCCTGCGCGTTTGTGCATGCTATGGCGATTTCTTTACCAAACTCCGCAAGCCGTTCGCTTTGGACCAAACCATTTCATGTAAATAGAGGGGGGGGGATTGTCACCGTACTCGCAAGCCGTTCGCTTTGGACCAAACCATTTCATGTAAATAGAGGGGGGGGATATAATTTTAGATATAGATATAGTACGGGCATGCCCTAGTATCTCAAATAGAGCTTCAAAATGTGATTTGTGGGTGGATGAGTGGTACAATTTCCATCGAGAATATGGTTGAAGCTTATTGTCAAAAATCTTCATATTCTGCTAGTTACCCCACGCACGCGAAGCGAAAAGCGGGGTTAAGCAATTGGTTCATGTCTGTCTGTCCATATTATTAGTTTACTAGCAAAAGTACCCGGCGTTTCCGGGTAACAATGAATCGCTTCCTGACGGGAATATGATATACGCAATCTGGATTCTTATCTAGAGGGAATTTTAACCCTTAGAGTTTAGATGCAGGCGTAAAAAAAATCCTACATAAACGCAGCCATTGGGTCTCGGAGGCCCAACGGATGTACGTATTCGTGGTTTTTTTAAAGGTTTTTTTCATAGATTTTTTTTCTTTCATATCCTTTTTCAATCCAAGTCGATGCTCATGGATGTGTATTTGCTCAGAAAATGTGAATCATTGATCCTATTGTTTGGAAGAATCCCATACAAGTAATGAATCGTTTTGTTTTTTTTGGGAAAAAAAAAATTTGTTGTTGGTTTTTCAACTTTTTTTTCTCTAAAATGTTGAGGCTCATGGAGGAGTATTTGCTCAAAAAAATATGATTCACCGATCCTTTTATTTCGAATGTATATGACCACAACTGTCAAAAATCCTACACCAATGCAGCCATTGGGCCTCGGATGCCCCACAAATGTATTCGTGTACAGTTTTTTTTATTATTTTTTTATAGCTTTTTTTTCTTTCACATCCTTTTTCAATCCAAGCTGATGCTCATGGATGTGTATTTGCTCAGAAAATGTGAATCATTGATCCTATTATTTGGAATAATCCCATACAAGTAACGAATAATTCTTTTTTTTTGGAAAAAAAAAATATATTTGGGGGGGTTTTCAACTGATTTTTTCTCCAAAAAGTTGAGGCTCATGGAGGAGTATTTGCTCAAAAAATATGATTCACTGATCCTTTTATTTAGAATGTTTATATCCACAACATTGTCAAAAATCCTACACCAATGCAGTCCTGGGAGGCCCGGGCATTTTATTTACTTATGATTATGGGTAATGTGTAATGTGTAATGTGTTATGAATGAAGGTTTTACCTCGAATCTGAATGAAATATTTATATATTTATTCCATCGAATTATTTATATCCAAGTCATAGGAGCATACAAGAAGGCTCATGCAAAGCAAAAAAATTATATAACATGCATATAACACAAGAAAACCTATGAGGCTCCTCGAATGCCCCAGTCCTGCATTAGTGTTACGACTGAAGAATGAAGCTTTTCCCACGAACCTGAATTAAAATTTTCATATTTTTGTCACTGAATTATTTGTAACCAAGTTATCGGAGCATATAATGAGGCTGATATCAAGAAAATAATGATATAACATAGTAGTTCACCAACATTTATGCGGGGCCTCGAAGGCCCCAGGCCTGCATTCGTGTTGAGTGAAGAATGAAGATTTTCCCACTAACCTGAATTAAAATTTTCATATTTTTGTCACTGAATTATTTGTAACCACGTTATAGGAGCATATAATGAGGCTCATATCAAGAAAAATAATGATATAACATAGGAGTACAACAACATTTATGCGGGGCCTTGAAGGCCCCAGGCCTGCATTCGTGTCGGATTTTCGGGTTATAAGTGAAGAATGAAGATTTTCCCACGAGCCTGAATGAATTTTTTTTTTTTGTGTAACAACATGAAAGTCTGTGAAAATGAGGCTCATTCAAAAAATAATAATTGTCAGGCATAGTTTTTACAACAAAAAAAACCTTGTGGGCCTCCGAGGCCCAATCACTGCATCCAAGGGTTAAAAACAGATCGTAAGTATACTGGAGCAATGGTGTATCGAGGAAAAATGACGGTCGAGGTGAGATGTCAAATTGCCGCCCCTCGTAACTTCCCATAAGTCTTTGAATGGTGTGTGTGTGTGTGTGTGTGTGTGTGTGTGTGTGTGTGTGTGTGTGTGTGTGTGTGTGTCACCAAAGCTTTATTATGAGAATATGGAGAAGGCAAATTAATAATTTTGTCAGGTCAAAGGTCAGCGTCACAGAAAATTATCAATTTTCATGCGATTGCCCTAGAATTTTAATAATTTGCATATTGGGTCAATTAATTTGTTCACCAATCAAAAGCTAGAAGCAGATTGGTTTTTTTTAGATCTAAAGCACAAAGAACAAGGTTGCATAAAATCATCAATTATCATTTTGTAATAAATAAAAAAACTATTTTCGTTATTTTGAGCATACAGAAGAAGAAGAAGAAGAAGAACATGTCTGCATACAAAAAGACACGGAAGGGCTTTGCATTTTCAGATTCTTTCTGGTTTAGCAGTTGCAACCCCCATCCCCCCACTCCACTGCTTTATTTCATTTCTGCACGAGGTTTAAAAAAAAAATGCGTTAAGGTCCACAAACTCTTAATCCGAACCGATCTTCAAAATTCCAACTTCAGAACTGACTCGAGCAGTAACAACAGTCCTAACTACTAAAAAATTGTTCTTTACTAAAAAAAAAGTTTCATTCAAAAAACGTGTCTCCGAGCAGTTCCAATGGAAGTAAGAATTAAGTTCAAAACGACTAAGATAAATTAAAAAAACTAAGCCCAGAATGAGAATCACAGCCTCGTTTAAATAAATGCTAAAATGTTATAGATTCGCAAGACATGGTAAATTTTGTCAGATTTCACTCCAGATGTAGAGATTATTTAGTTTCCAAGCCTGGTGTTGGCTTAGCGGTTAGGATACCAGCTTGGGATCCTAGGATCCTGAGTTCGAATCCCGGTTGATCGCTGAATTAACGCCGGGGGTGCCTCAGCCTGCCATCCTTCCGAGGTCGGCAAATTGAGTACCAGCTTGCTGGGATGAATGATCCCGGTGTGTACACTGATTTAGAATAGGTACACCATATCCCTGCGCATCGTAAGAGGCGACTAAGGGTTGGTGTCAGGAAGGGCATCCGGCCATAAAAACATTGCCTCAAACAGAGAATCATGATTGTCATGGGGCCCGCAAGGCTAACAACTGCTGTAGCGGGGAAAAATGGCCTTAAAACGATCATTCATTCATTCATTCATCCAATTCTCATATCCGAATCCAGATTTTGTTGATGCTTCAATTATGTAATGATAATCGATCGTGTTTCCAAGGCAAGGCACGTTTGAGTAGGCCAAAACAAAATGGTGGCTCAATAACCCAGTGAGGCGCAGAGGGCTCACCAAGATGGTGGGCCGCCATTTTGGTACTCCACCACATCGGGTTTTTTTCTTATGAGCACCTCGTTAATCATCTTCAAAAATGGTGTTATAACACAGCCAGACACCCAGTTTTCATCCTTGCAATCTGTTGGAGGTCCAGGTGTATGCATGCAAAGTTTGGGGCCACTAGGTTTCATGGTTTTGGAGTTATGGAGGAGACAGATGGACGGACACTGCCTTTTATTATTATAGATCCTAAAAGCGCAATGCCAAGCGTTGGCTGGAGTGGTGTAAAGCTCACCGCCATTGGACTCTGGAGCAGTGGAAACGCGTTCTCTGGAGTGATGAATCACGCTTCACCATTTGGCAGTCCGACAGACGAATCTGGGATTGGCGGATGGCAGGAGAACACTACCTGCTGAATGCATAGTGTCAACTGTAAAGTTTGGTGGAGGAGAAATAATGGTCTGGGGCTGTTTTTCATGGTTCGGGCTTGGCCCCTTAGTTCCAGTGAAGGGAAATCTTAACGCTACACCATCCAATGACATTCTAGACGATTGTGTGCTTCCAACTTTGTGGCACCCATTTGGGGAAGGCCCTTTCCTGTTTCAGCATGACAATGCCCACGTACACAAAGCAAAGTCCATACAGAAATGGTTTGTCAAGATCGGTGTGGAAGAACTTGACTGGCCTGCACAGAGCCCTGACCTCAACCCCATCGAACATCTTTGGGATGAATTGGAACGCCGACTGTGAGCCAGGCCTAATCACTCAACGTCAGTGCCCGACGTCACTAATGCTCTTCTAGCTGAATGGAAGCAAATCCCCGCAGCAATGTTCCAACATCTCGTGGAAAGCCTTCCCAGAAGGGTGGAGGCTGTTATAGCAGCAAAGGGGGGACCAACTCCATATTAATGTCCATGATTTTGGAATGAGATGTTCGACGAGCACATACGGTTGTGATGTTCAGGTGTCCACATACTTTTGGCCATGTAGTGTACGTGTCATACAAAATTTGAAGGAACATGAATAGGAAGACAATTCTTTCGTTTAACAGTAGCTTGGCTTTGAATCCGTCCTGATCGCAAATGCGTAGAGTGGGTGAGATAATATTTTTAGCCGCGTCGCAGACGCTGCTCATAGAGTGCACGCTGCTGTTGTTGTTGTTACCACCACTTCTTCTTCTTCTTCTTCTTGTTCTTGCGGAGAAGACAAAACCTCAAAGCTCCACCCATTCTGGGAACCATAGCTCCACCCATTCTGGGAGAGCCTTCATATAAACAAATATCCACCATTTTATTAACTCGCATAGCTTTGAGGCCTGTTTTGTAGGCCCGTGGTGTCTTCCTCTCACACAGTTTTCTTTCAAATCAAATTCGATATATCATTTCATTTTTCACAGTCGCCAACATAGTTTTAGACTCGGTTGAAAAAAAACGGGAAGAAAATCCGATGAAAGTTGCCCTTTATAGAACGAAATGAATTCTCAAAGGCCTGTAACTTCAAGTCCATTGACATATATTTTTTTTAAATCGCGGCATGCTCAGTCATACACCGCCCGAAATAAGAGACGGGAAAATGCCGAGATATATATATTTTGTTTAAATCGCGGCATGCTCAGTCATACACCGCCCGAAATAACAGACGGGAAAATGCCGAGATATATAAAAAATTCGTCCATTTGATGACAATCGTCACGATGAAATATTTAATTTATACGTCGTCACAATAATGTGGAGAGAGGAGCATAGCTTCGTTCACGTGTCGCCACACACGGGAAATTGCCGAGATATATATTTTTTTCAATCGCGGCATGGTCAGTCATACACCGCCTGAAATAACAGACGGGAAAATGCCGAGATATATTAAAAATTCGTCGCCACACACGGGAAATTGCCGAGATATATTTTCACTTTGCACAAAAATAACATCAAGTAATCGAATCAATAGGAATGTCCTGTGCTTATAACATCGACGTTATAGGCACAGCTGCATCTAGGCATTGTGTAACATCGACGTGGCTTTTGTTTTAATTAAAACTTTTTGTACTTGTTACTCCCTCTGCCTGCCTGGCAGTCAAACAAAGTTGAAAGAAATAGCCCCGTTGGGGACTGACAGTTATTTCCAGACAGGATCAAAAAAGCGGATTGGGTATTGACTGTTTGAACGGAATCGACTTTGGTTAATGGGGTCCTCATTGGATTTTGCCAAAGCCTTGTTTTGAACGCTGTAACTGAATTTGGCACTGTGGGGGCACGTGGATCCAGATGAGAAGTCAAATCCTAGAATACCCTGCTGCTCTGATGAATGCTGTTAAATTTGGTTCAATTCTGGCTTGTAGTTATGGAGATGTTTCAGTGAAAATGGCGGATCAGGGGGCAGACCCCACTTCGGCAGTTTCATGGGAGTTGGTAATTATGTGGAGTACAACTTTAGAACTGGGCCTTTAGAACTGAGAAATTAGCGGGGGTAGAAAAGATCAAGGTTTTGGATGGAGGCAGATAAGAGATGGTGGTGAACAGCTGTTTTAAAGACCTGGAGGGAGGAGTGGGATTGAAGAGAGTGAGGGAGTTTGTTCCAGAGGCGGGAGAAAAGAGGAATGAAAGAGTGAAGGTGAGCAGAGAGCAGAGAGTCTTGATTTTGGCAGTTTCACGAGAAGGGGGTTGCTGACAGATCTTGTGCGTCCTGCAGGAATATTTGGGGGACAGAGCATAGGCTAGGTCAGGTCAGTCTCTTGACTGCAATTGGTCACATGTAACCCAGTGCTACCTGCCGAATGGTCGGGTAGTCGGCGACTAAACCGACTACCCTCATGAACCTGCCAGTGGGGAGGGTGACTGTGACACCCTGCAGGACTAAAAACAACACCTGTTAAAGGGCGGATGAGCTCCCTTCAGGAGACAACCGCCATCCAGTAAGGAGATGATGTCTCCTAAAAACACCCATCAGGTTGGACTGGTTTTTTAGGTCAGGGTAGTAGACAGCATCCGCTCAGGGTAGTACTACCATTCTGACTTAGGAGCGTTAAAGTGGTGCCCGGGACCATCTTACACTCTGCGTCAGGTTTGCTGGTCTTGCTCTCTGTCTCACTCAAACTAGAGCTACCGGGCTAGCATTAATCTCCCTTTCTTACAAACAAACATCATACACTTTTCTTCTCTTTTATTCAAGGCCTAGCTTTAATGAAGACTATATAGTCCGTAACAATAAAAACATTGCCCCAAAACAGGGAACCATGATTGTCATGGGGCCCGCAAGGCTAACCCCCGCTCTAGCGGGGAAAATGGCCTTAAAACGATCATTCATATAGTCCGTAATTGGAGCCTTCAACATAAACAAGCGTTACGCCTCGGTCCCCCGTCGGGGAAGTGATGTGAGTTGACAAAGTGGAAGACGCAGAAAACATGCTATGATATGATATTTCGCTCACAAGGTTCAGACATACATGGAGGCGGCCATCTTGGATTTTGACGTGGCGACCCAATTTTCAATAGCTTTCTTCCTTATGCCGAGATACACCCACACACCAAATTAGAAGTTGGTACTTCGCTTATTTTTCAAGATATTCATCTCACAAGGTTCAGACATACATGGCGGTGGCCATCTTGGATTTTGACGTGGGTTGCACCCACACACCAAATTCGAATGCGGTCCTTCGCTTACGCATGCACGCACGCACGCCCGCACGCACACAGGCCCGCACGCACACATGCACGCCCGCACGGATGGACGGACGGTAACCCCTGCTCTAGCGGGGAAAATGGCCTTAAAACGATCATTCATATAGTCCGTAATTGGAGCCTTCAACATAAAAAAGACGGAGCAGGAGGCGCAAGGCCGAAGAGGAGTTAGTAGAAGACAGAAAGACCACCAACCTGCCTGCAGTGAGAGAGTGAAAGGCCCTCAGAATCAGCTTCATCGTGGGAGATAACAATGATCCTAAAAGCCTTAGATTCTACAGCGTGAAACCGAGCTAGGTGTGAGGCAGGAAGGAGCACCAGCAGCCCAAAGGGGAGAGCAGTATTCCATCAAGCTGCAGATTAAAGTTTTGTATGTGGCGAGGAGCTCAGTAGGGCTAAGGATGGACTTCGCACAATGGAGGACGCCCAGTCGGCGACTGGCTTTTGAGGCCAGCTTGGAAAAATGGTGAGACCTAAAAGCTTGAGTGACAGAACTTCTTTGAGAGGATTGTTGAGAAAGTAGATGGGAGGGTTTTCCAGACTGTCTATTCGGAGAGACAGTGAGAGTGTGAGATTTGTCAGGATTGAAAGACATGTTCCACTTGTTTGACCAGTTTGTGATTTTTTTTCAGGTCTGCAGAGAGTGAAGAGGCTGCAGACTGCCAATCTGAGGGATGAGGTATGGAGCGGCAGAGAGTGGAGTCATCAACAGAGAGATAGAGAGGATTTTCCAGAGAGTCGGAGAGATCACTAATGAAGACCAGAAAAAGCACAGGGCCCCAATTTGTGAGGTAGTTTGTAATTTGTGAGGAGAAGATGTTTTCGTCAAATGTTATAGTGCATACGGGCCAGACAGCAGGACCCATTCTATGAGGTTATTTCGAGGAAATCGGGAGATCTGTGGAAGTTATTTGAAGAAATAACCGAATCATTCCAAACAGGAAACCTACTGTTTCTAAGGACATCATAATGGACACATACTGCAGGCACGAATAACTAATGTAGTGTTCGATAGGGTGATGTGATAGCCGCTGGGAAAATGGCAGTAAACCCCAGAATTAATTTGATTCATAAGCCTTTAAACATCATTAGACCTTTATTTAAATTGAATTAAATACTTGAAGACTGTATAACACAAATAGTCTTCATAATGCTTCCAAAATCATGCAATATATCGATATATAGCTTTAGAGGGTATGGCATGTTTCGATGTGAAGAAGATTCCCCCATAATAGCTGTGTATGCTTTATCATCGCCATCACAAACATCACCATCACATTACTGAATTAAGTTTATTGTACACCGCTCCTTTCCTATCCCATCTCCAGGTGCAGAATGACGTCATCGCCGAGCACTGAAGAGGGCCCGGCGATGACGCGCGCTGAAGGGGAGTACTCAGTTTTCACTCCGCTTTCTTGTTTTCTTGTTTGTTTGTTTGTCCTCGCGATATCTCAGCCATCCTTTGAGCTTGGAAGCTGAAAATCCGGCACAAACCCCGTGCTGCGCTCACGCTGCCGAATGCGCTCACGTTTGCGAAGTTAAGTAATTTTTCACAATTGTGTTTTTGTCGAGACTGTATCTATCTTTCGGTGTGTACCTATAGTGTGTCTTTAGGAAGATTTTCGGTGTTAATTTTTCATACATGTATACTAAATCGTCGGTTAATTCGTGTCGCGTATTCTGAGGCCTAGTACTAGTACTAGTAGGCTTAGGCTACCGTCTCCGACCTTGTGGCTTTGTTTTCTCTCAGCGGTTCGTTGATTGCGCTGCAATTACTTTCGTTCTCTGTTTTGTCCCAGTCGTTCACCCCATACTTCATTGTTTAATATCTCAACTCAAACCCCCCCCCCCACCCCCCCCCAAAAAAAAATTCCTTCTCAGTTCTTATTCATTTATTTGTTGTCCTTATTTGTTCGTTCGTTCTTCGTTCACGTTGTTCGTGATCACGTGATCACGTTGTTAAAGATGTTTCAACTTTCCCCTGAACAACTGTTTTCTGTCATATATTATAACACCTTTTTCTTCTTCTCCTATAAAAGGATGCTTTCGACTTGCTCACCAAATCAGTTCATTCCAAAAAAAAATACCATCTCTTACAGTTCCTTTTTTCTACATTCCCAAAACTCTCCAGCACTCCACCCCTCCTTCAGCGTCCTGAAACGTATTTTTGACTCGAAGGTCTCAAACTCATTTTGCAAGAAATGTTTGTTTCCCATTAATCGTACATTTTTCAAAATCCAATCTCACCCCTCCCCTCCAAATCTTCCCCATCCCCCCTTCCCTCCAAAACTTCCCCATCCCCCCCAAAACTTCCCCATCACCCCTCCCCTCCAAATCTACCCCCTTACCACTCCCCTCCAAATCTTCCCCATCACCCATCTCTTTCAAATATTCCCCCTTGCCCCTCCCCTCCAAATCTTCCCCATCACCCATCTCTTTCAAATCTTTCCCCTTGCCCCTCCCCTCCAAATATTCCCCATCACCCTTTCCCTCCAAAACTTCCCCATCACCCCTCCCCTCCAAAACTTGCCCATCTCCCCTCCCCTCCAAATATACCCCCTTGCCCCTCCCCTCCAAATCCTCCCCATCACCCATCTCTTTCAAATATTCCCCCATGCCCCTCCCCTCCAAATCTTCCCCATCACCCATCCCTTTCAAATCTTCCCCATCACCCCTTCCCTCCAAAACTTCCCCATCACCCCTCTCCTCCAAAACTTCCCCATCACCCCTCCCCTCCAAAACTTCCCCATCACCCCTCCCCTCCAAATCTACCCCTTGCCCCTCCCCTCCAAATCTTCCCCATCACCCATCTCTTTCAAATCTTCCCCCTTGCCCCTCCCCTCCAAATCTTCCCCATCCCCCATCCCTTTCAAATCTCCCCCCTTGCCCCTTCCCTCCCAAACTCCCCCCACACCCCTCCCCTCCAAGACTCTCCCTCGCTCCTCCCCTCCTAGACTCCCCTCTCACCCCTCCTCCTCGCTTCTTCCCCCTTCCACCTTCATCTCCCCCGACCTTCTGCCTCGCTCTTCCCCCTCCTCAAATAACACCTCACTGTGCCTCAACCCAATCTCCATCAAACCTTTTGTCCGCCCCATTCTTCCCTTTCTCCAAGCTATTCTGAAATCTCTGGCACACCTTCAACAGCTCTCCCTACCTCTTCCTCCTCTTCCACATCTTACCCTACCCCTCCCCCCCCCCCCCCTGTTCTGTATCTGATGCTCCCCCTTCCTCTTCATTAACGGTATGGACCTCAAACATCCGGGGCCTTCGCTCAAACTTGACTGATCTCTCCATACAGGTTGCTTCTGACAAACCAGACGTGATCTGCTCAACAGAAACCTTCCTCCTTCATGATGTCTCTGATTCCTTGGTATCTCTCCCAGGTTACTCCCTCCTCCGGTATGATAGACCTGAGCCTCATCCTGGAGGTGGGGTTGCTATCTTTATAAAAAACTCTCTTCCTCACTCGCCCTGCACTGCCCTCTCTACACCTCACCCCCAGGAATACCTTTGGCTACGGCTTCCCCTTCGCTCCCACCTTTTGTTCATATGTGTGTTGTACCGTCCACCAAACAGTGATGACTCCATCTACATCTCGCTGTCTGATAATATGGACCAACTTCTTTCTACCCATCCCAACTCTCTCTTCCTCATATGTGGTGATTTCAATTGTCACCATGCCAGTTGGCTGGGTGTGGGTACCTCTCTCACCAGCCATGGCTCTTCAGCAAAGGACTTATGCGACTCACTGGGACTGACACAATCTATCAATTTCCCGACCGGATCTCAGTCAACGGAGCATCTTCTCTTCTGGACTTGGTTATGACTAACTTCCCTGAAAATGTCTGCTGCTCTTCTTCTGCTCCAATCGGCTCATCTGATCATGTGCTTGTCAAAGTGGACATCTCTCTGACCATTCTCAGAGAGCCTCCTCAGCATCGACGAGTCTGGCATTTCACTCAGGCCAACTGGCACGGTCTTCAAGCAGCCATCAATCATCTGGACTGGTCTCCCATCTCTACTGCCTCTGACATCAACTCATCCTGGGAATTCTTCCAAAGTAAATTGCTCTCTCTCATGCACAGATTTATCCCATCTCGTCTTCAGTTGTCATACCCTTCCTCCCGTCCATGGTACACGGAATCTTGTAGTGAGGCTGTTGCCCAGAAACAATTTGCTTTCGTCTCCTGGAAAGCAAATCAAACGGAAGGAAATCTCATTTCCTTTCACAAAGCCCGAAACAAGTGTGTGTCCACCCTCAGGAGAGCCAGGAAACTATATCTCTCCGTTCTCAAGACCGAACTCTCTTATCTGTCTCCCTCTTCCAAATCCTGGTGGTGTCTGGTCAAATCTGTTTCTGGTGTTTGTTCCCCCTCTATCCCCTCCCTCACCTCAAACGGCTACACGGCTGACTCCGCACGTGAAAAAGCTGAATACCTCAACTCTGTGTTTGCCTCTAAATCTTGTGTCCCAAACCAATCCCTATCTGTACCCACCGTACCCAGTCGTACCCAGCTGCTCCTGGACTCTGTGTCCTTTCCTCCTGACAAGGTGGAAAAGTTTCTGTCAACCCACGACTCTGATTCTGCAACTGGTCCTGACGGCATCAGCCCACGGGTCCTAAAATCATGTTCTTCCGCTCTTTCACTCCCTCTCTCTGTTCTCTTCACCCTCTCTTTTGCTCAAGGTCATCTGCCATCTGCTTGGAAATCAGCCAACATCACCGGTTTGCACAAAAAAGGTGCAAAAACAGATCCCAGCAACTACAGACCAATCAGCCTTCTCCCAATTATCAGCGAAGTCATGGAATCCATCATTGCTTCAGATATGAAATCTTTCCTCTTCTCCAATGGCTTGATCTCTGACCATCAATTTGGTTTCAGACCTGGTCACTCTACTCTGGACATGCTGCTTCTGCTTTCTCAACAATGGATGGAGGTCCTCAATGCCAAACAGGAAATTAGAGCTGTCTCCCTTGACATATCACGTGCCTTCGATACGGTCTGGCACCCCGCTCTGCTTACCAAACTCCCCTCCTTTGGTATCCATGGAAATCTCCACGCATGGCTGGCGGACTTCCTCTCTAGTCGTAGTCAACATGTGGCCCTGAATGGGTTTCTCTCACCTCCTCTTCCCGTTCAGGCTGGAGTTCCCCAAGGCAGTGTCCTGGGCCCTGTGCTTTTTCTGGTCTTCATCAATGATCTCTCTGACTTTCTTGAAAATCCTCTCTATCTCTTTGCTGACGACTCTACCCTCTGTCACTCCATTCCTCATCCCTCAGATCGGCAGTCTGCAGCCTCCTCACTCTCTGCAGACCTGGTCAAAATCACAGACTGGGCAAACAAGTGGAACATGTCTTTCAATCCTGACAAATCTCACACTCTTACGATGTCTCTCTGAAAAGACCGACTGAAAAACCCTCCCATTTACTTTCTGAATAATCCTCTCCAAGAAGTTCTGTCGCTCAAGCTTTTGGGTCTCACTATCTGCCATGATCTTTCCTGGGAAAACCACATTTCAAATCTGGCCTCCAAAGCCAGTCGCCGACTGGGCATCCTCCGTCGTGCGGAGTCCTTCCTTGGCACACCTGAGCTCCTCACCACATACAAGGCCTTCATCCGCAGCTCAATGGAATACTGCTCTCCCCTCTGGGCTGGTGCTCCTGCCTCACACCTAGCTCGTCTTCACGCTGTTGAAACCAAAGCGTTCAGAATCATTGGAATCTCCCGTGATGAAGCTAACTCCAAGGGCCTTTCACTCACTCACCGCAGGCAGGTTGGTGGTCTTTCCGTCTTCTACCGACTCCTCTCTGGCCTTGCCCCCCCAGCTCTCTCTGGGCTCTGTCCCCCAAATATTCCTACAGGTCGCACAAGATCTGCCAGCAACCCTCTTATGGTTAAACTGCCAAAATCAAGACCTTCTGCTCACCTTCACTCCTTCATTCCTCTTTTCTCCTGCCTCTGGAACAAACTCCCTCACTCTCTTCAATCCCACTCCACCCTCCAGGTCTTTAAAACAGCTGTTCACCACCATCTCTTATCTTCCCCCATCCAAAACCTTGATCTTTTCTACCCCCACTAATTTCACCCCAAATCCTACACTTTTTTTGAAATACCAACTTCTGTCCTGGAACTCCTTGGTCTCCTTGTGTTTTATACCTCCCCCCCCTCCTTCCCACGCCTCCTCCCCCCAGGCCCTCTCCCTCCCGCGCTTCTCCCTGTTCTCAGGTGTTGTGTTTGTGTGCTTCCCCTCCTCTCCCCATCTTGTCTTCCGCTCTCTCTTTTTGTATGTTTTGTTTGTCTGGTTGATTTGTTTGTGAAATAAATGTTAGCTCTTTCACGAGCCTCGATTCAGTATACAAAAAAGAAAAAAGAAAAAAAAAAAGTGCTTTGGCTGCAAAGTGTATTTCTGGTTTCTTGATTAATCAATTAATCAACTGTTTAATCATTCATTTAATTGATTAATTTCTTAAAAGTTACAGATTCGGATGAAATGGTGGTGGTTTAGGTATACTATTAGCCAATTGATTAATAATTTAATTATTTTATGATTATTATTCATTTATTTTCATTATTAATTGCTTATTTATTTTCTTTCTCATCTGGGCAATATCCCACGCACCTTCTTTTTTTTATTAATTTTTTGTTGTTGTTGTTGTATCCAAGATCGAGGCTCCTGTAAGAGCTAACATTAATCACAAAAAGACAAACTGACACACAAAACATATGATAAAGGGAGCGGAAGACAAGATGGGGAGAGAGAGGGAAGCACACACGCACAACATTTGAGAGCAGGGACATCGGGAGATCTGTGGGAGGGAGAGGGCTTGGGGGGAGGAGGCAAAAGCACCTTTTGAGCTCAGAATCTGATATTTGCACATGACAGTGACCAAGTGATTTGGCTATAAAGGATATTTTTGATTTATTAGGATTTGATTTAAAGGATATCGAAAAATAATTAATTTCTTCATCAATTGGCTAATAGCATCCCTAAACCACCAGTGTTTCATCCAGAGCTGTAACTTTATGGAAATTAATTAAATAATTATTTTTTAAATAATTAATTAAATAATTATAATTATTTAATTAATTTCCATAAAGTTACAGCTTTGGATGAAACACTGGTGGTTTAGGTATGCTATTAGCCAATTGATTAAGAAATTAATTATTTTTCGATTATTATTTATTTTATTTACGCAATTAATCAATTGGACATCTCTTCCTCCCGTTACTCTCTATGTGCCGCACACTGGAGGAGGATATGTTGTTTATTTGGCATGGGGGGCGGTGTACTTTGAACGCATCTGTACTTGTCATCATCATTATTATTATTATTAAAGGTAAGTTCATGATCTTAACTCAAGAAAAGAAACTTTATTTTATGCTCTTCATATAGAAAAATTATCCTTGTGTTGACTTAACAGTTAAGGTTAAGATATTCGGGTCTTGAGTTCAGCCCCTGTTGTGCCGTTAAATAACACCTGGTGGGTTGGCTCAGTTTGGCATCCTTCCAAGTTTGGCAAAATGATTACCAGCTTACTGGAAACAGTGGGCACTGCATCAGCAGCACAGCCATGCTCCCAGCAATAATGCAACCAGCAGGCACAGGCTGCATATGAAATAATAATAACTTAAGGAAATAAACTTTATTTTATGTTCTTAATAACTTTTTTTCATGAAAATGCATAAACATGTTAATTAATGGTACAGTTTGGACTAATTTTGAATTTTAGGTCCATAATCGTATTTTCCCCAATACCCCCTAAGTTTGCGGATTTGCGGCTCACAGGCATTTTCAAGAACGTTACCCCCACAAATGACA